>NW_017731811.1:296332-300884 GCF_001890085.2 Hipposideros armiger | reverse complement strand
AAAAAAAAAAAGAAAAGAAAAGAAATCCAAAACAGAAATTTGGGGGGAAAAAAATCACAATGGCTGGCACCCAATAAAAGATTACTAGACATATAATGAAGCTGGAAAATACAGCCCCTGATGAAGACAAAGAAAACAGATCCAGCAATCACACAGGTGACCGAATTTGTAGACAAGGACATGAAGTTATTGTTAACTGCATTTCATCATGTTCAGGAATATACCCAAACTGCCAATAAGCATTTAAAAAGGTGACTGCCTCACTGATGTTCAGGGAAATGCAAATTAAAAACCAAGATAGAGCCATGCTCCCACCAAAATGTTCAGTCTGATAACTGGCAGCTCTCGTGTGGATGTGACAACTGCAACTCGCACACATTGCTGGGGGGAGTGAAACTGATAAACTGCTTTGGGAAACTTGCTGGCTTTCTCTGTTAAGCTGAACATACGTGCACCCTGTGAGCCACCAATTTCACTCAGTATAAATGCAAAAATGTGTGTGCACCAGAGATAGGCCTAAGCAAGGTCAGTGAGTTTATGCCTCATGTCTCACACTGAGAACGGCCCAAGCATCTACAAGAGAAGGTAGTCTAAAAACACTTGTATATTCCTACAGTGGAATACTGTACGTCAATGAAAATGATCAAGTTACTGCTATTGACATCGTAAGTGAGTTGCAGACACCATGCGGAGCAAAATAAATGAGAGAGACTACATCCTATACAGATATTTACAGCATGCAAATATAACCTAGGCTAGCACACCAGAAGCCCAAATAGTGCTTTCCTCTGAAGGGGAGGCAGTGACTGGGAAGGGCAGAGGCAGGCATGGGTGTGCCAGCAAATGTCCTGGTTCTTGACCTGGCTGGGTCACAAGCCTGTGTTCAAACAGTGAGCTGTACACTCATCAGTTGGGCAGTGTTCTGTCGATGCTACATTACAATAAAAAACACTTGTGCAAACGAAGCATTAAAACACAACAAAAATTATCTGCAGGTCGTCAGGCCACTGTGTGCACAGAACTTACTGTTTTTCTTCCCTTTTATGCTTAGCTGGATGTCATAATAATCTTCTCTTCGATCAGATCGATAGTCCACCTCTTTACACTGGATATAGGACTGCAAACGAGGAAAAGAAGGCGCAAGTATTAATCAGCAAAATGTTCGCATTTTAAAATCTTTGAAAATCATTCTTTAAAACTGGTCATCACGTACCACCATTTTGCCTCTGAATAATTTAGGTATGGTGCCTTCTACACACGTGCCTTTCATCTTATTTTCCACATTATCAAGCAACTGGAAAAGAAAGTTTTGGCTTTAAGAAAATGTTTGCTTAATTCATATGCAGTAATTTGCAACTTGACTAGGACATTTCAATGCTCAAAGAAATTCTAGACTATAAAATATTATGACCGTTGGCATGCAATTATAAAAAACATACAAAATCTTCTTCCTTGGTTGGCTATTTATAAAAAAATATCTACATGCAACAGTTGAGATTAACCCTCTATACAGCCTTTGGAATGAATTAGTAATCTGTAGTGCCTTTAGAAGCATTTTTTTATATTCATTTTACCTCTGTGGAAAAGCATGTAAATTGAGCACTAAACTTAACTCGTATTGGTCCACACCAAGAGATTAATGAGGTTGAGCCTGTCAACAGGATTGACTGGTTTGTCCATGGATATTTAATGAACTGGATTCAACCCAGCTAGTGCTGCAAAAAAGAAAACACACCTTGCCCAGCCAATCACCTTGAATAGCCATTTCATGTTGTGTGTGTGTGTGTGTGTGTGTGTGTGTGATTTTCCTCACAACCGGAAGAGCGGGAATTTGCTAGTGCCTAAAGCTGATTTGGGGAATCACCCACACAGAGGTCTGCCTCCATCAGGACCCCTATGCAAAGGAGGGGTCTGGATGCTGCAGAGTCCTAACAAAAGTCACTCTTCTAAAGTGAAACAAGATAAAATCAGGACAGCTGCTTAAGCCAATCTGTTGTTGCTTTGATTAATAACTCAAGTATATAGACCAATTTAACACATTAAATATATACTTACTACTAAATTCAAGTTCCCCCTCACACTTCCCTCTCAAATAACAAATTTTTTTTTCATTCTTTCTAGCTTTTAAACTAGGTAGATGCTGCCTTTTCCTTCTAGCCTAGTTTTGGTCCTGAACAAAAATGGGCGTGTCTGAATTACAGTGATGTGAAGTAGGTCTGAGGTTTTGCTTGGTAACAACTTCTGGCAGTGCTTCAAAATAGATGTCAGTAATATGCAATTATAGCTTAAAACTTACCACTCGACATAGCTCTTGAACATCGTGTTGCATGAAGCTATCTAAAGTTTCCCACCTTGGAAAGATAAAACGAACATTTATATCGAAACTTCTAAATTTCCAGTAAAAGTAAATTAAGAAGCACCTCATGTTAAAAAACAACTGTATAATCAGCCACTATTCTTAAATTCATTTTTTGACAAGATTTTGGGGGTTATAATTTAAAGACAAATTGAATTTTATCATGACACCCGAATGTTCACAACTTTATCTTGTTCTAAACATACTGCAAGGGGAGATTGTGATTACAAGTAAGTGTACACATGCTTAAAAACTATTCCTGTCCTTTTCCTGAGAGGTAAAGCTTGAAGTGGTGAATTAGTTCTCAAGCGAAATTCTAAAACCCAGCTGCTATTTCCAAAGAGGTCAAACAAAATACAATAGTAAAAACACTCTGACATAATTAAATGTCTCACTAGGCTCACAATTCTTCTAGCCACTCGTTCATCCTTAGAGAAAGCAGAAAGGAAAGGCCGATTCCCAACACGTACCCAAAGGACTTCGTTAGCTTTTTTGTTCCTACGGGCTTATCACTGTGCTGTAGTTCGTAGAACACTCTTTGTAATGCTAAAGGAACGCTTTTGGATGAATCATCGCCCTCTGTTGGCATCATGTACACAGCCTAAAAGAATTGATTCAGAAATAAAAATAGAATTTGATGCTTAAGTTACCATTTCAAATATCACAGTGGCTAAGGTAGCTGGTAGGACTTTTAATTATTCCCCAAATAGATCAGAAGGTTTTTTTTAAAAAATCATGCAAGTCTTTGGAGACAATCTAGAAGATACAAGAAGGTAAAAAAGAATTTGAAAAATTACCCATAGCTCACCATCCAAAGAGAACCACTTTTATTTCATACTTCTTGGAGCAGCATTTTTAAACTTAACATTACTTGTGAACAAGGTGTGATGAAATTTAAATGCTACTGAAATTATCCACTCAGCTACCCCAGGATATAATCCTACTGTGGTAATTAACACCATCTAAAAGAACAGTGCAAACATAACAGGAAAACCAGCAGACCAACCAAGTGGTCCAGTGGTTCCCTCCCCAACCAGGAGTCTGTGTTGCCTGCACTGCTCCACACTGCTCTTATGACATTCCTCAAGTCCAAATGACTATCTTTCCTACATTAGATGTGAGAAAAGGTTATCCTTTTCTAATATTCTTACAAAAGGAAGTTTTATCTCTAATAAGTGAAAGTTAGATTTCACAGCCAGTTTTTAACTGTTCAATTCTGACCTAAAACGTTTCAAATGTTGCTAATGGCTTTCATATTTAAAACAAATCTTTATTATTTCTAGCTCAAAGTTAGGATTGTTAACTGTAGTGAACTTGTGACCACCCCCGTTAGCATTGAAAGTATCCAAACCCGGAGGAATAATGATAAGCACAAGCATAGAACAGGGGCCCTCTAAGGAGACAAGGCCAAGTTTGGCAGGGCGGGAGGCCTTTGCTTGCCCCTTAACAGCTGAGAGAAATGGGTGGGTGGGGGGTTGAGGGAGAGAAATACCATCCATTTACCTTTCGTAGTTGATTTGTGAAAAACAAAGTCTGCAGCAGGCTGTTCATGTAACAAGTCGCTCCCTGATTCTTTAAACCGACATAGCCCGTGTGCTTCTTCGAATCCCACCTACAAGATCAGTGTGAGATTGAGGGAACTGCACAAGACACCTCCTTGCTTCTGCTGCGTGTGTGAGGTGATTCGACTAGATGTCAGCAGTGCGTCCCCCTATCCTGATACAGCCAGGAACGAAGGCCAAGCGCCCCTCCAAGTTAGTGACCCATCGCCAGGCCATGGCACCAAGGATGCCAAGGCCAGGACTTCTTGTCACATGGCTCCCTTCAGTGGTCACTCATTCCGTCTGCCCCAGTGCAAGGACCAGTGCAAACTCAACCTCAGCATTTGAGAAGCAGCTAAAACACTGTCTGCTGAGAGCAGCAGCACTCAGATACATACAATTAAATTTTATGTTATTTATATCAAACTGACTCCCTGTGTAGTTCCACTACATACACATTAGGTCACATGTAGTCAGCAAGAAGTAGAAACAGCTGAAACCCCTCTTTTCTAGTCAAATGCACAGGAGCAGACACACATGTACAATGGCAAGTCTGGGTGCAGGCTTCTAAACGCCTAAGAGCTTTTTCTCTTTAGTCTGCTATTGTGGTTAGGAGAAACGGTTGACTTTCTCCAAGTTAAAAGTACCCACTAAC
>NW_017731811.1:275789-296282 GCF_001890085.2 Hipposideros armiger | reverse complement strand
CACCAAGGTTGCCGGTTCGATCCCCACATGGGCCAAGGAGCTGCGTCCTCCACAACTAGATTGAAACAACTACTTGACCTGGAGCTGATGGGTCCTGGGGAAACACACTGTTCCCCCAATAAAATGTCTTAAAAATAAATAAAAAGAGAATGCCACTTAAAAGCAGAACAATCCTCCCACCTCTGTCCCCATCTCACTCTGTATATAGTACAAAGACATGAACAAACACAATGGCCGCCAAGCGTAACCCATCAGAGAGGGGACATTTATTGTGAGGTCAAGGCCCACAGTACCCTGATTCCAGGGGTTAGTCCATGACCTTGCAAACATACTCAGGTGTGCCGAAGGGCCACAGTTAAAAGGTGCACGTGTATGCAAAAATAATTTTAAAAATTGAAAACAAAATGCAAGAATCCTGAACTAAAGATGGTTACAATCATAAAGATTTAGGTGATAATGGCTGACCAGATTTGGACAAGTGAGACTGAACCAAGAAAACTGTTTTGATTGGTTAAGGCTGAAAAACCCAACCTACTTTTTTGGTCAAGAGATATAGGGGAAGGTTTTAAAAAAGGAAGCAAATTTTTAAAAGCCACACAAAATTTCATTAGAAATACCTTGTTTTTGCCCCCGGCCTTCTGATGTCTGAGTACAACTCAAGTGTATGTTTTGAAAAGGCAAGCAAAGCCTGATTCCTCTTGGATCGGCCCAATTCACATAAAAGCTAATAAATCTTATTTGCTGATTCAAAAACATTCCCAGGGCCACCCCCAAGCCCCGTAAGCCAGGACCTGGACTAAGTAACGACTCCTTTGTGGCCACCCCGCTGCTCCCTGCCCCATTCCATCCAGGTCATCCTCTGCATTCTTGCTGAGAGTAAGGCCAAGTGGAAACAAAACACCATGAGCCAGACTGAGGGCCTGCCCCTTGGGAGTCTGCCACATCTTCGTAGATGAGAATGTTACTGTTTCACTCCTGGGCCTTAAAAAGTTTGCTGGTCTTCCAAAACCTGCTCCCAACTTACCATGTCAGCTTTCAGTTCTACTCTACACTTTCCTGATGTGCTACCCAATCCCAAACTCTCCTGCCCGTCTCTCTACTCATGTCGTCCTCCCTACCCCATTCTACTGTCCCTCCTTAGCAACCAATAACCCAACACACTCTTTAAGGCCAAAACTTCTTTTACACAGACCTCCCTGGACCAGTGACAAAAGCAGCTCCTCACAGGCCCTCCTCTAAGCTGTCACAGCCCACTCACCCCTTCAGCCCCTCAGCGGTGACCCATTGGCATGCAGTGATGCCACCCCAGAGTTCTACATCCCGGCCCTCTTCAAAATAAAAACAGAGCAGCTCCTGCTGTAGTTCTTTACGTACTGGTCTCACAGCTTTACCCAACCAGCCTGACGTTCTCTGAGGACAGAAACCCACGGCCATCTTGGTGACCGTAATTACAGTCCCAGGGCACAGCAGGGTCTGGCATCTAGAAACTGCTCAATAAGTCTGCCCACAAAGGTGTGACTGTGAAGCTGGTATACATATCTGTGTGCTCCGTGTGTGTGCCAATGGGTGAGAAGGTGCTCATCTGTAGAATACATGCATCTCTGTTAATATGCGGATACAGCTCTCAACACAGCACAGAAGTCATCTCTTAATAGCACCCAATTAAAGAAAAACTTACGCAACTCCATGGGGAGCATCCGCCTGTACAAAGACTTCAAAAGTCACTTTGTCATCATCTATAAAGCCTTTCTCAGGATCAGTCACTTCCTATAAAAAATAAGAATATCCAACTTGCATAAGAATACACGAATGCTCACTTCATTCCAAAGAGACAATTACCCTAGTGGCGTGTAGTTAACAGATTAAAATACTACTTTTCAAACACCCAAATTGTGCGTCTAGCTTTGCGGTGTTTGGTTTGTTTTAAGCAGTGTTCTCTGAACAGGAAGCCTGGTTCCTCTAGGAGGCATCCCAGAGGCACTGGGGCGCACGCAGCACGCAGCGTGGGAAGTGAGGGACCGGTGTCTGCTCGTCAGAGCTGGGCTGGGGAGGCTCCAGAGAACCCAGGCCAGAGAGCCGAGCACAATGTTCCTAAGAATGTTCTACTGGTTTCCACCTCTGCAAAAAGCAGCCCAACTGAACTGGTCTGAGAATTAATGAAGCTAACTGAAAACACCCAGCACTATGCCTGACTCAGGGAAGGGCCCCCATTGGTCATTTCTTTTAAAGGAAATTTAGCCTTTCAGGAAAGCTATTCACTACCTTACAGAGTTTGGCAGCGAGTCCCGATAGCTGCTATAAACCTTAGCTAGGAAACTGGAGAAACCACATTTTCATAGATACCTGTCCAACTTATAAAACAAGTCTTTTGATTCTAAAATGAATTTGAAGAATAAAAGGTTTAGGGGAACACGGAATGACGCTCAGATTATTCAGTCTAAATCCACTGTTACTTACACTCCAGGCCATAAAATTGGAAAATCCCCAATCATTCTCTTTATGGAAGAACAAATGACTAATACGACGACTGAATGACTTCTCGTCATCTCTGTAATTTATTATCTTCAGCACTGCTTGTGCATGACAAGACCACGACCTGTTTAAAGAAAATAATCTAAGCCTTAGTTGATATATTTCACTGATGTTTATACATTTTTAAAAACCACAAAACACAAAAATGCCCATATTTATTTTTTAGCTTTTCTTTTTTTTTGGAGGGGTCAGGGGACATATTTACCTTTAGTGGAGAAAGGAGCTAAAAGGGTTTGGGGGTGCTCCTATTTAATGATTTAATTCATGGTTTTATTTAATTTTTAAAACATTTAAGTCAAGTTTTTATTGGTATCTATAAAATACATGTTTAGATTTTGCAAGACTATGCTTTTTTGATCCGATAATAGTTCTGATATCTAATATGGGTATTATTTGAAAGTAATAAAAAATGATGATAATGCTTTTTTTTTTTTTTTTTAGATAAACAGACTTAAAGCTCTAGGTTCTACTAATAATAAAGGTGTCACTTCTAAGCATCACTCCGGAGCCCTGTAGCTTCATAGAAACTGGCTCCCAAGTTCTCAAGAGCACCCTTTCATTGACAATGGCCTCCGGGCAGGGCTGTGCATGGGTGTTAAATCACAGCCACAAGAGAAATGACCACAGATGCAGCCACGTTTAAAGACCAAAAAGATGCACCACTTTAAAAGTCCACCAAAGGGTTCACAGTGAAAGCACAGCTTATAAAGGAAATGTTACAACTGGACTCTGACACGGCTACAGACTCATTAAAGAGCTGCGCTGCTCACGTCAGCACCTCCACTTGCTCAGGGTCGTGCCGCGGACACGGGATGTGGACGGCTCACTGTGTCGCCAAACCGCTATCCAGGCTACAGCTGTCTCTTAGACCAGAGTATCTAGTCTAAACACTCGTCAGATTGCCTCTAATCTTTAGTTTTATTTGAATAGAGGAACCCACCAAGACTTTCCTCAATTTAAGACTTTGAATAATATACCTCTTTTAAGAAACTACATGAATAAAATTTTTTTTTTCTAAAATAAGCCCGACAGAACCATGTTGTAAAACTCTCAAAGAGTGTTTTACTTTGAATTTTCTGAATAACCCATAGGAACTGATTAGCACACATGAGGATGCTGGCCTGCAGAATTCTACTTAACTACAATTTTCCCCTTGGGCAGCTACTGTAGGAACTAAGCCTGGTGACCCAGTAGTCAGCTAACCCACTGTGCCTTGACTCCATGTTCCATGGGGTAGGGTCTAACACAGGAACTTTAGTTTTTTATTTGCCAGAAAAATATACACCTTTTCTGGTTTGAACAGAATACCTACCAGTGAGTTTTAAAGAGGGAAATGTATTTCATTTAAACTCAAAGGGCTATGTAAAAGAGGCATCAAGGAAATTTAAAAAAAAAAATTTTTTTTTTTCAAAATTCAAAAAGAGGCCAATCAAATTTGGCTTCCAATAATGTATTATAACTATCTCTGGATTTGTAATTGCATCATTTAAACTGTCTTACGTGGAATCAGATTCAGCATTGCACTGGAGAAAGAATCCTACGCTTTTTTGGTGTGGTCTGTCTGGATAAAAGCGTGGCATCACCATAATCTTCCATGGCAGATTTCGCACAAAACACGAAGGGCTAAGGACCGACTCACTCAGTCTGCTGAAGCGCTCGACAGTGTACTGAAAGGTTGCCTCGGAGCGCCAACTCGTGTCTGCAAGAAAAGATGGTGTCAATCAGAGCCCGTGCATTGTGAAACAGCCCCGAAAAAAACACCAACCAGCTGGGATAAACTATTCTAAACAACCACAACCTGACTGTGAAAACCTAGCTCTCTGGGAAATGACAGTGTCATTTCCGATTTATTAAGAAGCTAAAACAGTGAGATGACATAGTTTGTGTGAATGAAATCCCAAACTCAGAGGGGTAACAACACATACCTGCCTTCCCTCCCAAATTCAAAAGTTCAGTAAGAACGTCTATTCTAGTCTGTCTGATTTCGTCTGTCTTAATTTGCAAGTAATCCTTAGTGCACGGGGGGACTCTGGACAGAAGGGATGAGATGTGTAACAGCCATTCAAGGACAGGACTTGTGGAGGAAAAGAAAAAGGCTTGAGACTTGGGCTGAGCCTGGAGAGGAGAAATGAGGGGGGCGCCGAACCTGCAAACACAGGAGGAGGCCTTCAGGGGAGGCGGGAAACCCCGCAGCACTGTTTAGAGACAAAAAGACTGCTGAGAAGTCAGCCTAAAAATAAATGTTACTTTCATTAGTTCACAATATTCTGTGAAACACCAGCCTGGGCTGCTTAGGGGGAATAACTTAAAAAAAAAAAAAAAAAGAAAGAAAGAAAGAAAAGAAAACACACACACACAAAAAACAACAAAGAAAGAAACTGGTATTCTTTATTACTCAGTGAGACTGAAGGCCAATTTAAGGAATTATGGCTTCCTCCAATAAAAAGCAAAGTACTGATATAGTGCCTCTTAGCAGACTTCCAACTAAAGTCACACTTTAGAATCCCACCTTTTCCTGATGGTGGCGTGGCTATTCATTTAAAAAAATGACAGAGGCCCCCGGATAAGCTTTGACAAAACAAACCCAGCAGTGTCGTTACAGATGCTTCTCCGGCTCTGGTGAAGCAGTGGTCCTCCCAAGGCCACCCGGCCAATCTGTCACTGCCAGCACCTTATTAAAACTGCCACAGCAAGGCACACATTCCTAAATGCTTTCTCTCACTTTCTGTACCTATCTCGTTGCAGACTGGGGACCGCTCACAGACTGCAGGGGACCAAGGGCCACACTGTGAGGAGCCACAGGATAGAAGGAACCTGGAAGGCTTTTTCTGGTTTACAATCAGGTGCTATTTTGACATCCCTGCCCCCCAGGCTCCTGAAGCACTAGAAGGGATAGGAGACTTGGGGGAAGGGCAAGGGAAGAGCACACCCCCTCTTCCTTCAGCCTTCAGGCTCCCAACTTCACTGAGACAGCCGAGCCTCAGGGTACAGACTCCTCAGTGCACACAAACTGCTTCATTTGCGACTAACTGAATTTGTTCTTAAGAAAACATGTCCATCAGTCCTCATGAGAGGGTACTATTCTTTATCAAGAAATACAATCCGAAAGTATATGTGAAGTTAGCATTTTTACCTTCTTTTAAACCCCCTTTCTTCCCCCCTAATTTTTTTCCCTGCACATGTAACCCTGCTCAGCAGTTCCGAGAGGCCCTTTGGAAGGAGAGCGGCTGAGGGGATGGGGGAGATGGTCACACCTAAGAGATAAGAGGTGCATGCTGTATTTGAGCCCCTTCCAGTGGCAGGTAACCCCAACCACTTTAAAGGATAATAAAAGTCCACCAAAAAAGCAAGAAGCTAAACTTGTTCAAGAGAATGATGTCTAGGATGGCTTAGGAGAAAAGTGGGCCACTTTTGCACAGATACACAGATCACATCTGAGCAGCACTTAAATCCTGCAAGACAGGCAAGGGCAGCCGTGACTTAATTCTCACTTCACAGACGAGGAAACTGAGGCTTGCCAGGGTTAAGTGGCTCATCTTACCCCAGGTGTTTTACCAAGTGACCACAGGGGGTTGCAATACCCAAGATTTGGGAACACTAAGCACAGTGACCCCGCCTCTGATTTGCAGAACGCCCTTCTGGCGTTGGACTTACCGCCACCAAACGGAGCCCCCATAAGTAAAACAGGCCTGCCTGCTTTGTAGTGATGGAAGAACAGAAAGGAATCAAACGCAAGTCAACTGCAGGACACGCACTCTTGGGTCCTAGAGCTCAAAGCTGCAGATTCCCCACCTCGCTTCTAAGGCTCCTACTTTGTGTTCAGATAAAATTTAGCTCTTTGTAGGATTCGATTTTTATATAGACAAAAATTGATACATCTTATAAGTACTTTTCTGTTCTTCCACCCCACACTTCTAATTCCTGAATTGATCTTTAAATATTAATAGGACCAAACAACAGTGAAGGCAGCATGCCACCCAGTCCACGAGATGGCAGAGTACATAGTTCACACTCGCTGAATTACACACTAGGTGTGAGATTCTGCCTCACATTCAAGGCACATCCTTAGAACAAGCTCATCTTCCGAAACATGCTAATTGGTTTCACGTGAGGTTTCATGTGAAACAAAATCTCATCCTATGGCTGGAAATGACACTAATTGAATGACTGAAAAGCTAAACAGCGAAAGGTCAAGACAGAAGGGTCTACAATAAAAGAGAAGCCGGGCCGGCCGAGTGGCGCGATGGTGAAGAGCTGGCTTGGGACGCCAGAGGGCCCCGGTTCGGATCCCACATATGAGGGCCAGTGACACTGCCCTCTACAAAAAAAAAAAAGAGAGAGAAGCCAACTTGAAACCCATCTTTGGCAGGTAAGACTGGCCTGATGTTCTACTATGAGGAATGACGTGAGATTGACAGACGTCTTTGCCCAAGAAAATGGGCAAAGGTGCATGGAGTTCTACGTACTGTTTTTGCAACTTGCTCTGTGTCTATGATTACTTCAAAATCAAAAATGTTTTAAAAAGCAGTATACCTGGGAGGAGACCCCATATCCTGCAGTATTAGTATTTCACCCAAATAGACTCCACCCTGCCTGGATGCCACCGGACATTTATTTCATTACTCTATGCGTCTTTTTATTGTAAATGATAGGATGATGAACTTGTGTTAACTGCTGTCATCACACATTCTCAATCAGAAAACTTGATAACCCACTACCTTCCCATCCTCAGAGAGCAGCAGCAGCTCCCAGCTCTCACAATGGCCATTCTGACAACAATCTTATCTTCGCAGGTCAAAGGCCAATGTACCAGCCTGGGTTTCAGCTGCATGAAAAAGTATACCTAGGGTTTTTTAATCAAAAAGGTTGTTTTCCCAAATGGCATTCTTGCAGTCATTTTAATCAACCCTCAATCATTCATTCTAATCCAAGTCTTTGCCAAGTCCTAGTTAATTCCCAGAAATTACTTTTGTTTCACGGGTACCAACAATCTCGAACTAGATCCATCTAGATCTGCAGAGCCCGCATTTGCTCTAAAACATCTCATGGTCGGGCCGGCCGAGTGGCGTGATGGTTAAGAACTCGCTTGGGATGCCAGAGGGCCCCGGTTCGGATCCCACATATGAGGGCCAGTGACACTGCCCTCCACAGCTAAGATGCTGAACAACAGCTCAACCTGGAGCTGGGTTGCCGTGAGTCGCCGGCGACGGCGTAGGCTGCAGCCCCTGTGGCAGTGGGTTGCCATGGGCTACCATATGTAGCCAGCAGCCAGCGTGAGCGGGCCAGCAGCCGCAGTGAGCGGCCGTCCAGAAGCCGGCGACTGATCTGCCTCACCAGAGAAGAGCGCAATGATGGTGCCAACTTGGGCCAGTGAAGCAACATCCTCCACAACTAGATTGAAGAACAAGACGACAGCAACTTGTCTGTTCCCCTTCCCCCAATTCCCCAGCACTGTTCCCATTCCCCCAATAAAAAAATCTTTAAAAAAATAAATAAATAAATAAAACATCTCATGGTCATCTCAGGAAAAACTGAGTAAGAAACTGAAATCAAAGTAGAGTAAGTAGGTACAACTAGAAAATGATTCTGATACTTGTCCATAACTCTATGTTAACAGGATTTCTAAATGCGTTCCATCTCACTAAACATTTTTCCAATCTGTGCTGTTAGCTGTTTAACTTCTGTATAAGAAACTTCCCTTACTAAGGCCTCTGCACTGATCACTGTAACCCAGTGTTTTCCAGATTAAGATGTTAAAAGGAGATTCAGGGAAAAGGGATTCTAAAGTTCAGTCCTGGGGAATCATTAACAAAAAGTCTTTTGGAGGAAAATGTTTGGATACTGACGGCTTGGAGAAGTGCAGAAATTTAGAAACCTGTTTAACCTAGCACTCCTCAATCTTCCTAATTTCACGACACATTTATCTCCTGCAGAAGAGTGTTTCAAAATACACATCACAGCTGGGAAAACGGTGCCCTATAGCAAGGCTTCTACTCCTGGAACCAGGACCATCTCCCTCCCGCCCCCTTCACCGTCAGAGATGATCTTTTTCACTCTCTCACCCCTAGGCCCCTCAAAAGGCACCTAAAATCCAAACCAGGAAGAAAGTGCTATTGAAGACTACTCTACTTTTCCCTATAATACACTTTTTCCATTTGGTGATTCACTACAGGAGCATTTCCACTTTTAGGTTGTATGGTTCAGCACCACTACTTATTACTAATAATTTAGTAAAATGGCCTTAAGAGGAAAGGGATTTTACCTACATTATGATCTCATAACAGAGATTCACAAATGAGGCAATTCAGGCCCCCAAGAGAAATCTGGCAGTATCTGGAGACAGTTTTAGTTGTCACAACTAGGGGGCATAAGGATGGGATGACATTGGCATCCTACAATGCACAGGACAGCCCCCTACAACAAAGAATGACCCACCCAAGAAGGCAGCAGTGCCGAGGTTGAGACACCCTGCCCTTTTATCTATACGTGTGCCTTCTCCCACGCTCCGCCCCCCTAAAACCAAGAGTGGAAATATCAGTATGAAATGGCTCCGTGGAAAATAGACCGGGAGAGCTGTGACTGGGCTGGGCCAATTACTGCTCCACAAGTGACTAGCATCGGTCCCTGACTCACACCTGGCACAACAGCCCTGGCCATGCCTTCCCACTGTGCACCCTGAACCACTTTTGGCATCTCCGGTGTCTGAAATAAAACCAAGAGCCCAGCAACCAAAGAGACCACACCCACACCGTTGCCCTTGGTCTACTGTGGAAAGCGCACTCCACGGGTAACAAAGCAGCGGGTTTAGACCACGCCTCTTTACCTTCCTCAGATATTGCCTCAGCCAGCTGCCAGGGGGTAAACCGCACTGTGAGACAACTCTCAACTACGGCTGCAGTTTCTCATGGAGGCTGAACTTTTGGCAGGAGGTCTGAACAGCAGTCCTTCTGGTGGTGCAACCCGTGGCTGATGAGGTTTCTTTCAACTGCCCCGTTACACCCCTGGGAAGGACACAACCCTCATGAGGATTGATGGACATGCCTTTGACAGAACATGGTTTCATATTACACTGCAAGATTCCAGGGGCTGCATAAAGTATTACTGGCTGCTACCGGCTCACGATTTTGACCTTGCAAATGCACATAGGTCACAAAGTCTGATAAGTTATAGAGAAGAAATTGCCTCAAAAGAAAGTGATTTCCTAGGCATAAAATGTCCATGCATGTACATATGCATATACTTTTTGCATAGAAGATACAGACCAAAGTTAGTGTGGGAGAATGAAGCCCAGAGCTCGGCTCTGATTTCACACCTATTAGGAGTGGGGAGGGATTATCAGCTACAGACAACTGATATACACACTACAGTAAGAATGCAATGGATAGCCAAGTTCCAATGTCTAAAAGTATCTTGCTGCAAACAAGAAGGAAAGGAGAGTAACGTGTACTTGTTCTGAATACTAACAGTGGCTGGAAAATTGCAGGCCTGAATAAATACCCATCTCTTACAAACTTCTGTATTTAAACCTTCTCACCTAGGCTGGGGAATCACCTTACCTTGCAATTTGTAGGCAATCTTGAAATTCAACACCAAAACAGGCTCCTAAATTTTCTTCAGATACAACCTCCTACAATCTAGCTACTTAAGAAACTCAGAAGTACCCAAGGAAGAAATATGCATCCCATCTGTTGGTGTCTGACAGTTTTCTGCCCAAAGCAAGTAAGCAAACCACAGGCACTTACCATCCTCCATATCTTCCTCTGTGTTGTTGTGCCCATCACTCATGGTTACATTCCCGTTGATAACAGGGTTTTGAGTAATTCTTGGTGGGTCATCTGTATCTCCAGCTTTAAAGAAAACAAAGAAATTCCAGGGTTTTTACCTTCATGGCCAGATAAGTAAACAAAAATATGTTGGTGGTTTTGATGATCTCCAATCACTAATAAGTTTCAATTATGCCATAATAAATGCACTCTGAACCAAAAAATATTTACTAGTATGTTTATTATGAACTTGGGTTGCTTCCAAATGCTAAATGAGATTTGAACACGCAGTATACCACACCAATAATCTGCTCCGTCTGCAACGATCTTTCTTTTGAAATAGGTTTCCTACACATTAAAAATAAATAAATATTGTTGAGGGTTTACTAAACACATATATCAGTGTACATTAGATTTCTGTACGTGTCACTTACGTGGCAGTACACACATAAGTGTCACTGGACAAGTGATGTATAATTGAAGTATAAATCCATGCAAAAACCAGGACTGGTGTTTTGGGGAGGTGCAGAGAATGTGAAAAGGAGATCCCTGAGAGAACTGGCATGTATAGAGTCCGGAAACGACTGAGAAACCAATAAAATGCTTTTGTCATTCTAAATGCCTGCTGAAATCTGGCTTGAAAAATATTTACATATTAAGGACCATTCTCCACATTTAAACCGTCTCCTTCTTTCATAATTAGTACAGCTCACTGCAACTAATACTGGCCTGTGCAATCAGCTTTCCCAGCAGCATCAGACCCTCCTTAAATTTTAAGAGTCTCAGCTACAAACAGAAGATGTGATGTAAACATAGTTCCATAGGTATATCTTTAGCTTCTGACATTTCAGAGCCTTTCCAGCATTCTGACCCGCATTCAGTCAGGTTCAGCACCACGGATAGCACCGGCCCCTTTCCCCTCTCTAGACACTATCCAAAACCCCAAACTATCAAGGTTACATCTCTCAAATAATTCCAGAATATAAACCGCACTTCACCCTTCTTAGGCATCACACATACACCTTAGAAATCCTTGGAAGCCAAGAAACAGTATTACCATCCACATTGAAACAGACCACTTCCAATCTTGATCCTCTTCGTTTTATTAAATATCAATACACAATTAACAATTGTGCTAAAAGCAATTTTTTAAAAACAAACATATATACACCTTTAAACTGGTCCCTCTACCACCATACCCTGACAGGAAAATTGGGAGAGGGAAGTAGGGAAAGGAGAAATTCCTTCTACCATTGCTAAACGAGCTCAAACTCTAAACTCTAAAACATATGTGCTTAATATTAATAGCCAAATAAAAAAAAATCAGGTACTTTGACTAAACTATCTTTCATCCACATTTATCCTCCTAAATTAACTACATCAAACTACATCAAACCATCATAAAAAATGTTTTACAAGAAAAAAACCCCTATATGAAGGCAGAAGACCTATGAAATAATGGCACAGTCCACCAATGGAATATTATGCAGCATTTTTTTTAAAAGTTTCTCAATGTACCTATATGGGAAGTTCTCTAAGTTAAAAAAAAATTAAGATGCCAAGCAATTAAGTGCAACCTTTGTTATAAAGAGATGTTAGAATACGAATATATAAATTCTTATTTCCCTTTACACGAATAAACAAACACTGAGAGGATACACAGAAACTATGAAGGGATACTATGGAAGTAGAAGAGTATTATTGTCTACTGTATACACACACTCGTATCACATGAATGCAGTATAAATCTTAAAGTAATTTGCTTGATGCACACTTAGTACTTATAGTTCCTCGGTTCAATCTGTCCCAGTGCAATTTCTTTAAAATATGGCTTATAATGCACAAATGCAAAAATGGCAAATAATTCTCTGTATACAAATCAGCTTTGCTTCTAACGCTAGGATGTTGTGTAAAGGTAAGCAGTCTAAACTGACAAATCATAACTTGCCTGATCTGTGACTCTGAAGATTGTAAAATCCAAGTGAATTCAGATTATTGCTGAAAGAAAGTGTCTTCAAGGGTTTGTTTTGATGACTTGAGATAGACAACTTTTTCACCAGAAGTTGGGTAATAATAAAAATCAAGATCAATTCAAGAGATTTGTAGATCACCATCCACACACCTTATTGTGCAGGGTGGAAAAATGAATAAATTGGGTCACAGTTTTTCGGCACTCGGATTAAGTGCAATACGGTGAATGAAGAAGGCCTAGTACAGTAAAAACCTTGGATTGCGACTAACTTGGTTTGCAAGTGTGCAAGACGAGCAAACATTTCTAAAACATCTTAACTTGGTAAACGAGCAATGTCTTGCAATATGAGTAGTTTGTTTCCAGAACGAATTATGCTTGCAAACCAAGGTATTATTGTATTTTCTAAAATGAGGATCCTGTTCTAGTGTTAATGAAGACAGGATTTCTCTGTAGTTGGTTGGCCCCAGAAAGCAAGGCAGGTAGAGTTCCACAGGTGAATGCGGTTCTTTTACACACCAAGGTACCCATTTCTGATGGGCTAACCAATTTGCTCTTTTTACTCTTCAGAAGCAGAGAGATGGTGGTCAAGGCCAGCGGCTATGAAACGGCACCAAGTCCCTGGCTGGTCCACCAGGTAACATGAAGAATCTGGCCAACAAAGGCCCCATGAAGTTCTCAATCAACTGCCATAGGACCTTTGTCAAAAGCTGGCTACTCAAGTCTAGCTCCTAAGGGACTGAATATCCAGTTTTAAAAAGCTCCTCATAAATGAGTTGGTTCAACAAGAGGATTAAAAATTTAATTAGACACAGTAAATCCCTGGACCAGAATTAAATGGTAAAAGCACCCAAATATCCACAAAAAGTCTATACTAGGCTTCCAGAAATATCCTGAATGGTAAGACTGCCTTTTTTATCATCAAACAAGTGCATGTATTTATCGCTATATATAAAGTGACCCAGCTCCTAAATTTTATGCCCCCCCCAATATGGAATTTTCCCAATGTGTCAACTCTCATTTGGCCAAAATGAACAACACTGATTTTCTGACACACAACCATCTCAAATAGTAAGAACGGAGACGTGTTTGTCAAACACCAATGACATATGGAATGCCTCAAATAAACAAACAAAAAGTCCCTGATAGGCCAAATGTCTGCAGGTGAAAAAAAGCAATTATCAATCCAAAACATACACATGACATCCAGAAAAACAGAAGATCGTTTCCATTACTGGTGATTGGTAAGCCTTTTGACAACAAACACTGTGATAAGTATCAGAGGCATCATTTTAATATATATGTAAAAGGGCACAAAATACCTTTTATAAATAGTGACTTTAGAAACTGACAAAAGGCTACCTTGGCTAGTTACAAAGCCTCTATTTCCTCCTCTTTTACTGAAGATGGGTGCCTATGCTTATGTTCAGCTTTTTCCCCCCAGTGACTTCCATTTGTGATGTCATAACAGAACCACCAACCCAAAGAACACCTGTCAATTGCTATGGAAATGATGCCGTGCCAATTTGAATCTCACTCCTGGATGAGCTAACAAATGAAGAACATTATTCCAATTTGTTGGCTTTGACGCTTTTTGTCACTTCACAAAGATCTCTCAAACTTCTTCCAAAAAGGCTGGGGTTGAGGGGATCAAACATCACAATAAAACCTCACTGCCTTTCAACTTAAGTTTCAGGACCACAAAAATCCTAGGCCACAAAGATCCAGCCATGCCTCAGATTCACTCTCCACTCAGCCCCCAGGTTCCTCCTTGAATTTTCCAACTAGTGATACACCCCCGTGAGCAAAACCACGACTCAGTGAAAATGGCAGAATACACGGAGTACCAATGCGTAGTCCCTGGATCGGTCAAGCAGAGCCTTTAACAGCAGCACATCTTAATCCCAAATCTACCAGTTCACCTTGAATTCCAAATCAAACCCCCCCACCCTACCCCCAGGCTTCTGTTTGGGCTTCTTCCTCTAATCTCCTCTTTCCTGGCATTAAACCCATTTTAAAGAATACTACATAAAATAGGTTTATCGTGGTAAATTAGAACACTGGTCACTTTCTGCAGATTAATTTCTTAAATGGTAATCCCAACTGTGTGTCAGAAGGACAGTTTAGATGTATCAGTATTGGTTCTGGAAACCCGTCAGCAGCAGAAGGACCCCCATCTGAACTCGAGTCACCTTGTCCAAGCCTGTGGTTCTCCGCCATGTCTGCATGGCTCTGCAGCAGCAAGTGCTGGGTGGGGCTTGGGGACGAGGGTTCTCGCGTCCACATCAGAGTGACTGCATAGAATCTCTGGGAGCTCTATACCTCAACATTCTTTTTTTAAAGTTCCCCACAAAATTAGGACCAGAAACATATTCAAGCAAACTCGTCAACTTAAATAATCACCTTCAAAAGGTAAGGTGGACAAGAAGCAGAAAGGGCATGGTAATAGGAAAAAAAGTGTGGCTACTAGTTCCTCTGTTGTTGATTGAAGTTGCTAACAATGGGGAACCGAGTGAGGGGTACATGGGAACACTCTGCACTCGCTTTGCAACTTTCCTGTAAATCTAAAATGAATCCAGAATGTAGTTTATTTTTCAAAAGACAACACAGAAAGCCCTCAAGCCTAAGAAGCAAGGAATATAGCTGATATTAAGTTTATATGTGAAAATTTTCAGCATGAAGCATCCACATGAGCATGCCTGCAGTTCTCACGCAAATAAAAGGGTAGAGGCAGCTTGAGAGCTGAGACCTGGAAAGCTTCCCACACAGACGCCAGGGCAATGCACAGAGCAGAGCTCTTCCGGAGGGGCTGCCCAGGGCAGGCAGAGCTTGTGTCAGTGCTGGGGCAGGAGAAGCATCTCTGAGTTTGCTTCCAGCAGCTCTCACTGACAGGGCCCCTGCTGGGTCTCGGGTCGTGATCACAAGCCCTGGGTTGAGGCAGAGCGGGATAGTTTCCTGTATCTACAATAGATGGGCCCTTGGGCTTAGAGAGGGTATGTCACCAGACCAGGGCCACAGCTGGGCTGTGAGGGCCCTGCCACAGGAGGAACTCCGATCTGTAAGGTTATGGAGCCCCTGCTTTTTCCACTTTCTCTACTTTTCCTTCCTGAGACACTATCTGCCCACGTCAAGGAGGAACGCTCACTCCTTAGATACAGGACAAGTTAGATGGAGCAGACAAATGAATCCAGAGGAGTTAGTCTGGAAGAAATAAAGATGAAAAAGTCCTGAGTACAAGGCATGACGCTGTGAGAAGGCTGAGGTCCTTAATTCTGTGTACATACTTTTTTAAATGCCTGCTCTCAGCATAACCTGTACTGCAATTTCTACTGTATTACCCCAATCTCATTTTTCTATTAAACTTATTTTGTGATAACCACAGATTCAAAATTATTATAGAAATAGGAGATCCATTTCCCTTTACCCACCTTCTCCCAACAGCACGATTTTGCAAAATTATAGTACAATATATTCACAACCAGGACATGAATGGTGACAATGTACTAATCGTATTCCTATTTACTTGCAGTCATTTTGTGACATGTGAGTTTTGTGTGTCCACCACAGTCATGATACTGAACAGTCCCAACACAAGGACCCTCGGGGTGCCCTTTCATAACCACATCCCACCTCCCTTCTGTGTGCCCTGTCACCCCTAGCAATGACTAATCTCCACAACCATCATTTGTCATTTTAACGATGTTACAGAAACGGACATAGGGAATGCCTTCTGACACTCAGCGTAACTCCCTTGAGACTTACTTGCATCACTGAGTAGGGTTCCATTCACCTGCTAACATCTGGGTTCTTTCCAGTTTAGGGATAGTACAAATCAAGCTGCTATACACATTTTTGTACAGGTCCTAGTTTCACATTTACTTTTACTTTTGGATTTTAAAGAATGAAATGCTCACAGCAGCAAGGCAAGGGGTGCAGAGATGCATACGGGGAAATAACGACCTTCCCCGCTCCGAGCCTAATGTGCAGGAAGCCACTGTTGCATGCGTCACCTTCCAGGCCTCCTCAAGGTTCATATACAGAACACATGCACAGTGTGCATGCACTTTTTCTCAGGAACAAAAAATGGTATACTATTCATGCTACATGGATAAATTACAGCTATCCCAAGTTGGTGTACATACACACATGCATAAATATGTACACAAATTTAATTTTGAGCAGCACCATAACATGATGTCACGATCTACTCATCCATTCCCCTACAGAAGACTGTTTCCAGTTTTGTTTTGTTTTTGTTTTATTTGGGGAGGGGGGGGGCTTGAATGATGCTACAGCCAAACAACTCTGTACTAGGATTTTTGTCCTACTGTGTGTTTTGTAATCAGGTCTTTCTCAGAAAGATCTGGTTCCCCCAAGTAGGTAGCCATGCTCTTCCCAATGCACCCTGGAAGCAGAACACTATCCAATGCTCTGAACAGCTGAATCCCGTGACCCACCTCCTGCACCAAGTCCACACGCTGGTCAGGAGAACTCTTCCAGCTCCTACGCAGAGCTCCACTCCTTTTATTTGGAAGAACTGAATGAAATACAATCGATTTCTGGATGTTCTGGCCCAGAAAAGATCCTCAATGTATGGAAGCTAGCTCTAATAGCTCCAAGCTCACCAAGAGAAGACAGCAGGCCAGCCAACATGGAGAAACAGGACACTAATTATACTAAGCACGCCTGGGAAGTGGGGTGCAGCCATAGGGCTGGTTATCAGGGAGGGTATCCAGGAGCCAGGGCCACCTGACACTCGGAGAAACACAGTTCTGTGGGAAAACTAGGAAGCCGTGGAGTCAACTAAGGCAGTGTTGTTTTCTACGGCAACACTGGGCCTCAGATGGGACTGTGGGCTACAGCCAGTGCTTGGACCAAAACTGCAGGTAACCAGGGGGTGAAGTTCTTACAAGGACACAAACACAGTGCGCACTGGCAGGTCTGTATTGCTCTGCTCTCACCCTAGGTCTGACAGTTAGTCTTTCCTCCCTTCCAGGACTCAGCGGCTCCCAAAGTTTACCACCCTTAGAGCCACTGGGTGGAGGAGGTGGTGCCAACCAGGCAACATGGCCCGTTTGCCAACAAGCTTACCTTCCCAGTCACACAGACCAAGTGCCTGTGGCCCCCAAGGAAACACCTACACGCTTTCCAGTCCTCACTCCCTCTGTGTCTCATTAGGAAAGTGAAACCTCTCAGAAACAGTCAATTTCTGAATGTGATCCTAAGTGGAAAACTTCAACTATATTTCAGAAAAGATCATTTCCAATCCATTAGCATTCTATGACCAAGGACTTCACCCATCCCCCAAAAGGTGGGCATGCTCCGTTTGCCTGCAAGTACAGTACCAATAAAGAAGACATTCTAATTACTTCTTTTCCAGACGGGAAGGCTTGGGGGATGAAGGCATGCACCTCCGGCCAGGGCTCGGCAGAAGTCAGTCAACCTACCATCAAGCATCTTGTGTGCGCCAAGGGCGGGGTGGGGCCCTGGGGGTCAGGAGGGAACAGACTAGATAAGCTCCCTGGTCTCCTGGAGCTGACTCTCCTGTGGGAGGGTATAAGAGGGGACACTATAATACAATGGAGGGGCAAACAGTACTGACAGCGCCACAGGGCTTGGACACATCAAGCATGAAGAGGCAACATCTAGGCCAAAGCCACGAAATGGAAAGGAACCAGCTGGGTGGAGGTCCTAGAGAAGCACATTCTAGACAGAGCGGGCAAGGGAGAAGGGGGGGGGATGAGGTTCAGACAGAAGGCGTGCACGCCCCAGGCTGTGGAGGGCCCTGATGGCCGTGATAAGGACTGAACTTCATTCATTCCCAATGTTCCTGCTGGGCGCGTGCCCCACCCCAACCCACTTCCCACCAGCCAAATGAAGACGAAGCCACAACGGCTTTGAAAGCGCTGCTTAAAGAATGAACAGCTCTCTTGTCAGTCACAGCTAAGATGGTTCCAGGGTTTGGACCTCGGCTGCCAACCCCAGATACCCATCTGGTCGAGCCTGTCCTAATCATCACAGGCAGAAGCTCCCTTGCTGTTCTGCAGACGACAAGGGTGCCGCTCAGAGCTAGCCTGCTAGGTTAGCAGGGCCGTCTCCGTTACCCTATGAATTCCTTTGGTCATATGAGTAATAATGAAATCGTGACTTACTCAATACCACAACTCTTAAGTGTTGTGTGGTTTTATCACTTTCCTGATTTTTTACATGATTTTGCTACATGCATCCCCCATGAAACTGGCAATCCAGTCCTACTAAAGCGGGACTTTTTTGGTCCTCTGCTTTGGTGGGCCACTGAGAACCTGAAGCCAGTGCCTGCCCAGCTGCTAAGTTGTGGAGCCTGAAGGTTCAAAGTAGACCTAATGTATTGAAACCTGGCAGTTAGCTCTATACTCTGAAACAATCCCAATTTAAATTAGTTATATGAAAATAAAGCCTCAAAGAAGGCCACATATAAAATTGTGTTCCTTAAATAAAATGATTTGTTTGGTGCTTTCAGTTTGGCCTGATTATGTAAAAGCCATCTGTTCCCTGGAGAATCATCGTAACTGCCAATCATATCTGTCCCACAAACCCTGACTGATGACTAGTGTGACTGCTGGCTAGCACTGAGGAGTGTGCAATTGTGCACAACTGCAGAGCTTAGAATTACATCTGTCCTGCCTTCTTACACAAAACAGAGAACGGCATTATCTGCCGAGCTGCGTGGCGCAGTCCACGTGTGGAGGGGAAAGAAGTCCCGGTGTGCCTGGCAGAGGTCGGGCTTCACGGAAGCTACAGGACTGCAGAAACGTGTTTGCAATACAGAATAGCCACAAGACTAATATCCAGAATATACAGCACCTAAAACTCAAGAAGCAACCCAATTACAACAAAGGGGCAAGTCATAAGAAATAAAACAGACTAACAAATATGCTCAACTTCCCTAGTTAACATGATACCATTTTTACACTAACTGAAAATTATTGGAAATGCCCATTGATAATGACGGCCTTGTAAAAATGGGATGTCAAATGTCTGGCTGGCGCATAAATTCAGAGTCAAAATTATTCCCCCCAAAGGTAGTTATTTATTAAAATCCAAAATCAAATAGCCTTTCACTCAAAATGTGATTTCTATTCCAAAGAAATGTGAAATCCATTCCAAAGAAAACTAGAATGCATGCCCAAAGATATACACAAGCAAATTTCTTACCCTGGAGTACCATTTTGTACAAAGTTAAAAACAACATCAGTGCCCATTAACACCAAGGGCCACATATTGTGGCTCCATTTACATGAAGTACCCAGAACAGGGCAATCTTTAGAGACAGAATGCAGATCAGTGGCTGCCTAGAGTTGGCCGGGTGGGGGGATGGAGGGATGGGGAGATTGGAGAGGTAGTGGCTAAGGGGGGTGTGTGTGTGTGTGTGTGTGTGTGTGTGTGTTTTCTTTCTGGTGTGATAAGAACCTTCCAACATCGACGGGGGTGATGGTCGCACAGCTCTAGGAATGTCCTAAAGCCATTGAACTGTTCATCTTAAATGAGCAAATTGCAAGTACAGTATGTGAACTACATCTCAATAAAGCTCTGTTTTGTTTTGTTTTTTAAAGGGAGACAAGGACTTAATAGAAATGGGCTGTTTCACGTGGGGACAAATAGTTCCACAAATCAAGTTGCTGAGAGCTCTGCATAGTAAATGATGTGCCTGCTGAGCAATTGAGTCATGTATGAACGCTTCATTTTCTGCAGTATTTCTCTAAAAATAATATTAAACAGTTCGATGTTTTAAAAATTCAATTACCTACAAAGGTTACTTACATGTATAAGTTCACTCTACATTCAAGTAGTTTTAAATAAACTAAAGCTGTAATAAAGGAATGTGTCCACCAACAGTCAGTGAATAAATTACTAGGATGTCCTTACAGAATGAAGCAAGCTACATGTAAGGACCTGGGACAATATCCATAATACATTAAGTATACAATGCTTACTTCTGAGGAATGTAGTTTTTCTTGCTTCCATGTTGTTCCAATGTTTCAATAAACGTGTATTACCTTTATAACAAAAGTAAAAACACACATGCACACAAAGAAAATTACGGCATAAAAAAGTACAAACATGAAATTGTAACATTTGGGATGATATGGATGGACTTAGAGACTATTATGTTAAGTGAAATAAGTCGGTCGGAGAAAGACAAATACCATATGATTTCACTTATATGTGGAATCTAAAAAACTGAATGAA
>NW_017731811.1:241950-275086 GCF_001890085.2 Hipposideros armiger | reverse complement strand
TATATTTTAACACATTTGTATTTAGAAACAATGTATATATTAGATAGTAGACAAGTTATTCATAGTTTAAATATTAAATTTTAAAAACAGTTTAAAAAAATAAAAAATAAAAAAGGTACAACCAAAATATTGCCCAAGCATGACGCCACCTCAATGGCCCTTAGAAGCTGTGCCGGAGAAGGGAAAAGCGGGTGCACCCGCTGCCCCTTTGGAGTCAGGGGGAGTGGGAATCCTGGAAGAGCCCCAGAACAAAACCTAAACAATTTGTGGCCGGGAAGGCCAATTTACACCTGGCAAAAGGCAGCTTCCTCTCATAAACGCCTGGATTTTCCTTAAAAACTATTTTAAAAGACAAGGCAGTTTGGGAGGGGTATGGGGTGTGGGTGAGGTCAGAGGTACAGAGATTTTAAACAAGCTCTTGTGCTAATTCCAAGTGAGTGCTTTTATTTGAATAAAACCACCAACAGAACCACCTAGGCAGAAGACAAAATTGTTTCTGGTTTGCTGCTGTTGTTTTAACCCCTTGGTGTAAGCAGGCCAGCATGCAGGTTTTACCCTCCTTCTGAGGGGGCCCATTTGGGATTTTAAAGGAACACCCACATTCAAGGCCTTTCGAGAAAACAAGTGGCCAAAGAAGTGGTTTAAAAGTTCCTGGAAGACTAGTTTACCAGTGGTAGCAAAGAAAATCTCATCTTATGTTTAAACAATTTTTTAAAGGAGGGGGAGTGGGCTCTTCAGCCACAGAGCAGTAGAGACCCTGAACATCTTTGATGCGCTGGCAATGTCCCTTGTGAAAACTGGACATTCAACAGGTAAGGTCACGGGCACAGGATGCACACCGTGTTCACACCCGGGGAGACTGAACATAGTGAAAATGTCAGTTCTCCCCAAATTAACCTGTATGTCTGAACACCATTCCAACCACATCCCAGCAGGATTTTTTTTATACCTATAAACAAGCTGATTCTGAAATTTAAATGGGAAGGTAAAGGAAATAGAGTAAAACAACTTTGAAAAGAACACAATTTGAGGAATTATACTACCTGATTTTTAAGCTTCAGTCATCAAGACCACCAGTGTTGCATTAGGAAAGGGACGGACAGACCAACAGAACAGGTGAGTCCAAAAACAGACCCACATGAATGTTACTAGTATTTGATTTGTGACAAAGGTATAAACAATTCAATGGGAAAAGGAGAGTCTTTTCAACTAATGGTAAAGGAACAACTGGACATCCACAGGCCAAAACAAAGAATCTCAACCTCGTGGCTTATACAAAAATGAACTCCTGGGCCGGCCGAGTGGCGCGATGATTAAGAACTCGCTTGGGATGCCAGAGGGCCCCGGTTCGGATCCCACATATGAGGGCCAGTGACACTGCCCTCCACAGCTAAGATGCTGAACAACAGCTCAACCTGGAGCTGGGCTGCCATGAGTCGCCGGCGACGGCGTGGGCTGCAGCCTCTGTGGCAGTGGATTGCCATGGGCTACCGTGTGTGGCCAGCAGCCAGCGTGAGTGGCCAGCAGCCAGCGTGAGCGGCCAGCAGCCGCAGTGAGCGGCCGTCCAGAAGCCGGCGACTGATCTGCCTCGCCAGAGAAGAGCGCAATGATGGTGCCAACTTGGGCCAGTGAAGCAACGTCCTCCACAACTAGATTGAAGAACAAAACGACAGCAACTTGTCTGTTCCCCGTTCCCCAGTTCCCCAGCACTGTTCCCATCCCCCCAATTCCCCAATTAAAAAAAAAAACCTTAAAAAAAAAAAAAATGAACTCCTAATGGATCATAGGTGTAAATATAAAATTTAAAACTAATACTTTTAGAAGAAAACACGTGGGATGGGGCAAAGACTTCTTAGTCATAACATCAAAAGCAAGACCCATAAAATAAAATTTTAATAGACTGGACTTCATTAAAACTAAAAAGTTCTGCTCCAGAAAGGCACTGGTAAGAGAACAGACAGACAAGCTACAGATGGGGAGGACATATTTGCAAATCACCGATCTCACAAAAGGATTTGTATCCCAAATATATAAAGAGCTCTCAAAGCTTCATATAATTAAAAAATAACCCACTACTTGAAGAGCTACTTGAAAGAGGATATAGTGATGGCAAATAAACACATGAAAACATGTTTAACCATTAGCTGTTAATATATGCAAATTAAAACTATAATAAGATACCACTACTCAACCTAAAAGGGATGACTAAAATTAAAAACACTGACAGCATCAATTGCCAGCAAGGAGCTGGATGGCTCATACACTGAGGATGGGAATTCAAGATGGCACAGGCACTCAGGGAGACAGCTCGGCAGTTTATAAAGCACACCTTACTCTAGAGAAATGAAAACTTACACGCACACAAAAAGACCTATACATGAATATTTAGTGGCTCTACTCGTAACTGTCAAAACCTGGAGGCACCCAGATGTCCTTCAGTGGGAATAGGGATAAATAACAGGTGTGTCCATACAATGGAATATTGCTCGGCAATAAAAAGGATCAAACTGATAACATCTAACTTGGATGAATCTCAAAGGCACTGATCTGAATGAAATGAGCCAGAAAAAAACTTACACGCTGTATGAGTCTATTTACATGACATTTGCAAAATGACAAAACTGTAACGGATAGAGAGCACGTCAGTGGTGGCCAGGGGTCAGCATTAGGTGGAAGATGTGATCACACAAGAAGGGCACAAGGGAGTTTTGGGGGGGATGAGGGAACTAACTGTTCATGTCCTGACTGTGGTAGCAGTTACAAATCTATAATGTGTTACCAGTCATAGAACCACACCCCCAGGTCAATTTTGCTATACAGTTAATTTAAGAGACAAAAGGAAAAAAAAACCCAAAAGCACCTGTAGGGCAAGGAGGAGAAAAATAAATGATTTACTAATGACTCTTTAAATAAATACTGCTTTGGTATATGGTTTCAAAGCTTTTAACTACTTGGGAAAAGATAACTAAAAGATTTTTAGAAGATATAGGGTCTGACTCTTTTTGCCCCAAGGCCTTTAAGTGGTATTGTACAAAGGAGTACACAAACGTTTGCATCAAAACTTGTGTTCTTTTGGGAGAGGAGTTCCAAATGTTAAAAGAGCCAGGAAAATGGGAGGTCAGAATAGAATGGAAAGAAAATATCTACTGAAATATTGGCTTCATAACACACACATACTCTGCTCCAGTGAATTCAAGTACATAAATAAGGTGAGCTGTTTACAAGTAACATTTAAATTCCGACTGATTTCCTAAAGAGTTCCAACTGTTCCACACAGGCTACTGGAAAATGGAGAAAATGGGGGGTGGGGGTGGGAATACAAACAGAATAAATATCAGTAAGTGGGATACTGGCTATCGTGAATGATTAGAAAGCAAAACACTCACAAATTACTTCTGGTTTAAATGCCCTCTCCTTGAATTCTCATGAAATATCTGTTACTCATCTTAACAGGGCCATCTTATATACACCTTTAAGTGGAAAAAACATTCTGGCCTCCGTTCCCCAATCCATAGCACGTCCCCACTGCAGGGACCATCCAACACTGCCCGTTCTCCCTCCCCATGGCACTGGGTGCTGCAGAAGTGGACAGCTCGCTGCTGGGGATGACTAGCCTGCCATGAATTACCATCCAAACCACCTCCACCCACTGGGCCAAGGAGTATTAAGACAGTTACATACAGAACAAAAGTCACTCTGCTCTCTCTGTCCCAATGATCTTTCTGCAGTTAGAACTACAGCTCTGGGCCAGCCGAGTGGCTCGTTGGTTAAGAGTTGGCTTGGGAGCGTGAGCTCTCAGCAGCAGGGCCCCGGTTCAGATCCCACATGGGCCAGTGACACTGTGCCCTCTACAGCTAAGATGGTGAACAACAGCTCAACCTTGAGCTGGGCAGGTGTCAGCTACTGTGAGTGGCTGGCAGCCAGCGTGAGCCGCCATGAGAGGCCATCCAATGGCCAGCGACCGATCTGCCGCACCCGGGAAGAGCGCAATGATCACAATACCAACATGGGCCAGTGAAGCAGTCCTCCACTAGACTTAAGAACAAAAGGACAGCAACTTGTCTGTTCCCCTTCCCCAGTGCTGTTCTCCTCCCCCAATTCCTCAATAAAAAAAAAATAAAATAAAATAAAAAAAAAAACTACAGCCCTATCCCAAATTAGGCTAACAGCACGAGGCTGCTACACATATGAATGTAATGTGTTAAACACTTACACTCAGTTTTTTTAATGTAACTGTAATGATGAAATATGTCAACATTTAGAAGATCTGCATAGCATTCAGTGAATCAGTATTTTCCAAGTGACCAACGAATATTAGAAAAGATGCATTCAAAGTACAAGATAAACCAATGAGTTTTAATATAACAGAACATGAGACGCTAATTCACAGTTTCAAACTGCTATTAACTTTAAGAAGCTGCCACGCTTTGGTGTAGCATCAAAGAACTGCCACAAGTATCTGAAATGGCTCTTAAAAGTCCTGCGCCCTCTTCTAACTTATGATGCCTCTGTAAGCTGGGTTTTCTTTATATTTCCACTAAAATTACATTGCAACTGACAGAAGCAGATGAGCATCCAGCCGTCTTCTATGAAGCAGACAATAAAGGAAATTTGCAAAAATGTAAAAGTGCCATTCCTTATTTTTTTGTTTTGAAAAGTAATTATTTCCCATAAAGTGTGTTATTTGTGTTACCACGTAATGGTTTATATTTTTAAAATGAATAACTAAGAATGGTCTCAGTTTTCCGTTTTAATATGGCAAACAATAATAGCTATAACCTACCTACCCTAAAGCTCTTTGGGGTTCTCATTAATTCCAAACTGTAACAGGATCCTGACAACAAAACTCAAAGTCCAAAGACCAGACTGACTGGTGGATTTGTGGTGTGCTGCCTTAGCTAAGCTGGAATTACAGGCCCCTCCCTGCAGACTTCCCACTGCGGAGACACTGCCAGTGATCAAGAGGGCGGAAATAAAGGAGCCCCACATTCCTTTATACCTGGGGGTTTCTCTGCCTTGTGTGCGCCTGGCTTTGTGAGACCTACAGCACCTGAAGTGCATGCGGTTCTTCCCTTGCAGACTGCATGCCTGATAAATTTCAGCTCCAGCACCAGACCCAGAACCCAGGCTGTCAGCTCCCACAGCAGTGCACGGCGAAATCTAGTCAATTCCGTTAACATCTCTGCTGCTACTCATGCTCTGAACGGACCCTCAACTGACACAGGTGCCCTCATCCTGTGCCACCCAGTTAATTCAATTTGGTTGTGAAGCCCATTCATAACCACACACAAGTTCCAAGTCCCTTATAAAAAGTGAATAAAACCTATTACAGAGACAGACTCTTGAGAGCCTTTACTTCTTTTTGATCCAACGTAAATTGAGGTTCCACAGACAGAACAGTGTTCCGCACTAACCAGGGATGAAGCACTGATGCCTGCTACAACCTGGATAAACCTTGAGAACATTATGTTCGGTTAAAGAAGCCAAATACAAAAGGCCACATAGGTATGCATCTGGACACATATGAAATGTCCAAAACAGACAGATCCAAAGAGAAAATAGGTTGGGGGTTGTCTGGGGCTTGAGGGGAGAACAGGGAGTGGAGTGCCCTAAGCAATACAGCATTTCTTTTTGAGGTAAATGAAAATGTTTGAAATTTGACTGTGTTTATGGTTACACAACTGTGAATAAGCTAAAATCCACTGAATTATACACTTTAAATGAGTGAATTGTGATGTGAATTATATCTCAATATAAGCTGCTGCGAACACATTTTAGCAAAAAGACTTATAGAAGGGAGCTGCAAATCTAACCCTATAAACTGTGACCAAAGCAGGTAAAATTAAGGTTAATTGAAACTAAAATGTAAAAATGCAACACATTTGATTATCTGGTACTATGTGAGGAGAAACTAGACTGTTCAAGGCTTAGAAAACCTTGGTTGCCTGGGGTCGCTGCTCTTCTGACCCAGACCTAAGGTGGGAGAAAGCAAAGCAAAGCAACACAGCATGCTGTGTCAATTACAGCATAATGGATATGCCCAGCAAACACAGAGAAGGTGCCTCTATTTTCATCAGCCCAGAAACCTCTGGCACTCTCATCTCAAATTCCCCTGAACTCAAATCCTAACCATGCCTCGCAGCCCACTGCCGAGTACCACTTCACCAAGCCTTCAGCTTCCCCACCGCCTGATGTGATCTCTCTTCTTCTCAACTTCCAGAACCCTATCTCTTCACCCCTTGTGGCATTCATCACTTTCTATCCTGCATTAATTATGCATGTGCATGACCCATCTATATCCTGCTGACTTTCCTTAAGCACAAAGACATCTTAGCACATTTCCACCTTTGTCACCCCCCTCCCCCAGTGCCTGAAGCAGTGATTGCCAGAGGACCAGCAGGTAGTCACCATGCTGAGCCTGTTTGGGGAACTTTCCTCCTAGCTCATTACCGAAGAAAATGCTTGGTTTTCCATTCTTCTAAACAATCCTGTTCAAGGCACAAAGCCCGCCAGAAAGGCAAAGCTAAACTTTCTGCGACCATGCAGATGCTCTGCTGCCACGCTGTCCAATACGGAAGCCACATGTAGCTACTGAGCCCCTGAAATATAGTTAGAGAAACTAAGAAAGCGTTTCATTTTAATATAAACCTAATCAGCCACGAGTGGCTAGCGGCCACAATACTGGACAGTGCAAGTCCAGAAATCACTTCATCCGGTGGAGCCTGGGTTTTTTCATCTGTCGGGGTGGGGATGTAATAAACAAACACTTTCTGCACTAAAACAAAATCATACAACCAAGTGCCCTCTGATATCAACAGACCCAAAATGAAAACAGTATTTTGGGAAAAATAAAGTGTGTTTTTTTTTAACACATCTAGGACGGGGCATTTAAATTGTTTAAATGCATGTTCCCGGGGTTTAAACCATTGAAATCAACTTTTATACTGTGTTTCTTTAAACATTTATAACAAATTCGCTATTTTTGTGAACTGAAATTTTCAGGAAATACTCACCAAAGACCCTAGTAGTGCTTGAGGGTGTGATACCTCTGGAAACATTCCTGTTTAACGTATAGATGCAAATCTGCGTCACTGGTCGGTCACCAATTTAAAAAATCATAGGACTTAACGTCATCACAGGAGAAATTCGATTTCAATACTGACCGTAACAGAAAGCATTCAGATTTGCAGCAGTAATTCTCCTCTCCCCAAACCCCCACCCTCAAGGTAATTAATAACCGACTTTAGAATAATCCTGGAGACTTTTAACAGATCAGCAAGGACCACACTTTTCACATCACAATCCCTGTGAACTAGGTGCTGAAGGAAGCGACAACCACCTGTCACTAATTCGCACTGCCGGGTCTGAAACACAGAAGCAGCGCAACTGGTCACCACGCACCTTGAAACTGCATTAGTCACATCAAGGACCACGTGCAACTCCCTTCACCACTAGAAGCCCACGGATCACTTCACTTATTCGCATCCTCTCCAGACACCCCAAATCGATTTGCTTGAAGGGGTAGACTTTGCCAACCCACTGCTCATCACATTGGCAGTTACCATTTGATGTCACCATTTGTTCTGTGGACAGCTGCACTCCTGACCAGGTTCCTTGAGGCCAGAATTTGGGTCTCTCGTCTTCCTATTTTTACCCTACAGAAACTCATACACAATCGATGGCCGATAAATATCCTAAATCTATTACCTGCACCATGACTGAAATCACCCATCTGATGCAGTCTACTCTTAGAGGAAACCACAGAAATCTAAGCACCCTTTACTCACACCATGCACAGGAGATGGGGCTTGCGGTTGCATTGTGAGAGCAGAGGGGCCATTCAGAAAAACTAAAACCAAAAAGGCCACATTTATTTACTTAAGTTTTCTTTAACCAGTGACTTAATAGGCAAGACTGACATCAAACCAAGTGAGGTTTTCTGTATATTTAAAACTGTTTTGCTATAGTTTTTGACTGCTACAATCACTTTACCAACTAAACATGCTTCCCAAAGTTGCCTATGAAGATAGATATCCTATTTTAAAAATCCCTGTCAGAAAAAGAAGCCCCAAGGGAAAAGATTCAAAGTATGCCACAAACACGATAGCACACAGCTAGCTAGAAGTCGGTGTAGCAAGAAGGCTGGCCCTTCACATCACCTCATTCCTTTCAGCCTCTGCCCAGTTAAGGGATCCCCAGGCTCTGGTACCTCTGACTGAGCCCGTCTTCCTCCCATCTTATGAGAGCTGCTGTCTTAAGAAAGAAACTAGCGCCGGCAGAGTGGCGCATTGGTTAAGAGCTGGCTTGGGACGCCAGAGGGACCCGGTTCAGATCCCACAAATGAGGGCCAGTGACACTGACCTCCACAGCTAAGATGCTGAACAACAGCTCAACCTGGAGCTGGGCTGCCATGAGTCGCCAGCGACGACGTAGGCTGCAGCCCCTGCTGCAGTGGGTTGCCATGGGCTACCGTGTGTAGCCAGCAGCCAGCGTGAGTGGCCAGCAGCCGCAGTGAGCAGCCGTCCAGAAGCCGGCGACTGATCTGCCTCGCCCAGGAAGAGCGCAATGATGGTGCCAACTTGGGCCAGTGAAGCAACGTCCTCCACAACTAGACTGAAGAACAAAAGGACAGCAACTTGTCTGTTCCCCTTCCCCCAATTCCCCAGCGCTGTTCCAATTCCCCAATAAAAATCTTTAAAAAAAATAAAAATAAAAACAATGTACTCTTCCTAGAAATAAAGATTTAAAAAAAAAAAGAAGAAGAAACTAATTGATTTAGACAACAGGGAGAAGAAAAACACAGCTGCTCAGGGGTCCAAAACAGAACAGGGAGCAGCCAGGGTCATGCCATGTGGGGGCTTCCTTGTCTGTAGTGGTGGTGTGGCGACAGGACCTAAGTGGCCGAGGTCTATACCTTGGTTCAATCCTGAGCTAACCCTGTAGGTCCACAGAACTGGGTACTGTGAAATGCAGCAGGCTTGTGCCCTCAGCCCCAGCTGACAAGATTCGGGCCTTCTCCATGTACCCACAGCCCTACCCTGACTGGTTTGCTTTGGGGCTGAGTCATTTCAGCTCGAGATCTTACTATAACATGTTACTGAATACCTAATTCAGTTACTTCGATCCTCAGAGGGAGGCACCTACCTTCAAAAGCTCATACTATTTGGTTTAGTGTCTTCCGCCGCCATATTCCACTTGCTGAACTGTAGGGGCGGCCCTAGCCAATTTTGGCAGTGAGCTACTTTCTATATTCAAAGCTTGTGGTGAACCACACGAAAACGTTCAGACTAGGAAGCCCAACTGCAGCTTACCACTGTGGGGTGGTGAGGAAAGAAACGTGGGAGAGGGCAGCAGGGGTGTCTAAGCCGAGAAAGCAGTGACCACTGCCTTTATGACTCATGGTGTCCACTGGCTCTGATGAATTGCAAATGGCTGGGTTCAAATCCCATCACTGACCCTGAGAAATGCAACTTGCTCAGTGCCTTGTTTTCTCTGCTGTAAAACGGAATGATGCTGTACCTATTTCAGTGTCATAGTAGAGCGTGATGGGGTTAATACAGGCACAGCCCGCACATCACACGACGGGGCCGAGTGAGGAGTCCTCAGTGACGATGAGTGCCCCGCACTCATCCAGCCTCTAAGCAGTCTCTCAAGTTCAAGGCCAGGTATATTTGTTGGACGGCTTCTTACTCACCTGCTTAGATCCTGTATTAGTTCCTGACTGCTGCTGGAACAAATGACCACAAACTTCATGGCTTAACAATACACACTATTCTTTTACAGTTCTAGAGGTCTGAAATCTGAAAATGGGGCACCCTGGGCTCAATTCGGGGTGTTGGAAAGGCTGTGTTCCTTTTGGAGGCTCAAGGGGAGAATCTGTTTTCTTGCTTTTTCCAGTTTCTAGAGGCTGCCTGCATTCCTTGGCGCCTGCATTCCTCCATCTTTAAAGCCAGCGAGGGCTGTCTCACACCACACTCCACCACACTCCGACCCTCTTCCATGTGGAAGGACCCTCGTAATGACAGTGGAGCCACCTGGATAATGCTGGCTCATCTCCCTATCCAGGGATCCTTAATCACATCTGAAAAGTCCCTTTGCCATGTAAGGTGACATAGTCACAGTTCCAAGGTTTAGGACATGGACCCCCTTGGGGGCCATTATTCTGCTGACCACAGACCTTCAACCACCAGTCAGAGGCTTGCAGGTCCCTATCCCATCCAGCTTTCTACTGCTCCCTCCTCTGACCACTCCGGCCCACACCCCCACACCCCTACACACACTTTCCAAACTCAGCTGTGTCACCTCCTCTGCGAAGGAAGCCTCCCTGACCCGCCCCTTCCTGTGGCTCGGCCACCGCCCCTCCCCCATTCCATCAGAGCCCTCCACTGAGGCCTCCCCTGCACATGTTTTACCAGGTGCCTTCACACTATGAGGCGGTCAAGTCCAGGGGGGCGGCCACCACTGCCCCCGCCTCAGTTGGGAGGTGTCTCATAAATGTCTGCTTGAGGAACAAAAGCCCCGCACCAGGCTTTGGGGGCGCCACAGCAAAGACAGCTCTGCGGCCACTAGTGCGCCGCCACAGTCAGAGAAGCAAGACCCGATCCCTGTGCATATGGAAAGCAGGCAAGCCGAAGGGGTGGGGCTAAAACCACAGGTGCCCTGTACACCGTGGCACAGGTGCTTCTCTGCGGAGCCGCCAAAACAAAGAACAAGCACAGAAACTTTTCAGCAATTTGACCTTCCTGCAACATCCAAGTGTGGGCCCACTGGGGTCGGCTGGGTTGTCAAACTTGCGTGTCACCAGGACATTAGAGCTAGGAAGACTTTTGAGTTAGTGTATTAACTGCACCCCAAAAGTAGATATAACCCAGAATCCATTTCTTTCAATGAAAGATAATGTAGCTGTAAGAGTATAAGCTATAGTTGAAGCCATCTACAGATAAATTGTGGAAAATCGCTTTAAGGATCTCTGCCATTGTCATCGCCACCTCTGTAGCACTGGATTCACAAGAGCATCAGTGCAACACTTTAGATAAACAACATCCTCTCCGAGGAGCAGAGCAGGAAGCAAGATTATTTGTTACTTCAAAAACTATTCGTAAGCTGCGTTCTTCAAAGTGTGCATGTAGGCTCTAATATAGGAATTGTCACAGTGTTTCTTTATATTAATGGCCTATACACACACTTTCAACGAACATGTACAGTTTCTGCAATTCTCCCCGTTCTTCCTATGTACATCTGTTCTAAGTATAACTGCTGAAAGGGAATTTTGTTGAATTTAATTCCAGGACACGCTGGAACACTTTCCAACACTCGACGTGACACTAATGCAATCAGAAACACCTTCCAGCCGAGGACCCAGCCGGCTGCTTCGGCCATCGTTGGCCGCTGACACCTTCGGTGTCGATAGACGTGCTCTGTATTTCACTGGGCCAGGTGGTGGCCACCGGCACACGTGGCACTGGAGATGCAGCTAGTCGGGTGAGGAATGGGATTTTTAATTCTATCTTAAACTTAAAATCGCCGCCACGCAGCTGATGGCTGCCACATTGCACAGCACCGTAAACCCTTCGTCTTCTTACCCCCACACAGCCTCTTCCCCTGCTCCCATATGAAAATGAGTGGCTTTCCGGAGAAAGATGGGACTGAAGTAGGACAACAAACTCAGTTTATTCTCATCAGTACCAGCAGCAGGAAACCTGGAGGGCTTCAGGGAAATGAGGACTCGTTCCGGCTAGAGCAGACCAGCCAGACACCACACTAACCAGGAGAAGCAGCCCTCGGCCACCCCTGCTCCTAGTCCTGATGGGGACGGACAGCCCCAAGGCTGGGGCTCCAAAGGCCACAGCAACCCTCATTCCACCAGCTACTTCTGAGGGCGTTCTGCAGGTCAGGCATTACAACCCCTATCTGTTCACCTTCTAAGTCCTCACGAGTTCTAGATGTAAGAGAAAAAGGCTGAGACTCGGAGAGAATTCTGGTAAATGTCTATGATGGTTAGAAAACAGTGGAATGTTTTTAACCCCTTTACACACAGCTTGACTGAATAATTTCTCCTCTAAGCTGATATAAACTACAACTGTAAGACGCAAACCCTTCAAAATTACCTACCCTATCATTTAAAAGAAGGAGCTGGACTATGCAACCATATAAACATGTTAAGGAGTGTTACATGTACTTGTTTTACAGTAGCAATTGCACAGGATCAATTAAGAGCCTTGAAATATGTATTCCCCAAAGTCATATTGATGAAATGTACTTGCAACTCTAGTAAATGGCCTGTAAGTCTTTTTATAAGGGGCCGTAGAGTGGCAGGGTCTGCTCAGCCTCCACATTAGAGCAATGCCATGTGGTTTCCCTTGGAAAAGCCCCTCTTAACTCTTTCTGCAAGTCCCAGGAGTGGAGTAGCAGGAGGGATAGCCAAGAGAGGATCGATTACCACCCAGACACCTGTGGCTACACCCTGGGGTGTGATCTCGCTCTACAATGCAGGTCACCCTAACACATACTCGTACAACTGCTTTCCAAACCAGAGGCCAGTTAAACAACTTATTGCGAGAGCAAGGCCTTCCCCCGGTCGATATTCTAGGGGCTGATACACAAGACATTGCCTTCCCAGTATTAGCATGTCAGGAAAACCAATTTAGTCATTGGCGTGGAATCAAAACCGAGGGAGGGCCTAGGTTTCGAATATTCTATGCCAGGCAGGAAAAGTCAGGTAGAACCATTGTGGTCACACAAGGTATGGTATCTGAATGGGTTCCGAACCTCTTTCATGGGGCAGCTGTCCTCTCTGCCTTCCGGAAGAAAAAACCATGGCCGTCTACACCAAGTGTGGGGCCCCAAAGCCTTCTCTATAGCTTTTAGAGTCTCAATGATCCAAAACGAAGGAAGGACCACCACCACCTTGAGATTCAGACAAACCACTCACTCACATTTCAAACATTTAGTAAGATAAAGCTCCTGTCAATCAGATAGATACTTGGGCTCTTTGAAAGGACACTTAGGCATCTCTGAATATTAACAGCTGTTACCTCACAACGGTGGTCCCCACACCCCAAGAGTTGACCAAGAACTGAACTGGCTACAACCCAGTGTATGCACAGCCTAGTGAGGCCCCAACCAGCACCAGGCAGTGAGCCATCCATCGCGGTAACCCCAGTGTGGTCTTCTAGTCCCAGCTCGTGTCCATCCAACAACGCAGACAATGCCGCTAATACTCAGGGTACGTTCCCCCACAGGCCCTCTTTCTTGCTAGTCTCACACTCAGTGGTATCACCAAGTTCTGCAAGCATTCAGCTCTTGCCCAGGTTGGTGTATTTCCCTACATTAGAAACTTTCTAATTGCCTCCATCCCCAACTCCCAAGCTTAAATCACCAACCCTCAGGAGGAAGCCTGCTTCTCTTCAAGAGAATTTCAACACGTTTGACTTCTCATTAGCCAAGGCATGTGTTAACTCAGTAGAAAAACGGCATAACTAACTTTCTTGCCTACGCATGACACTTCAAATCCTGCTTCCTCCAACTTTCATAAGTCCAAATTAGTTCAGAGCAAGTTTATGAAGCAGGTGACATTTAACATTGAACTGTGTCACAGTACACGTCAAAAAATACCTTGTTACAACTCTTGGCCTCCAGAGTAAAATTTCTTGGCCTTGGAAATCAAGCAGAAGTACCCAGGCTACATACCCGTCATCCAAAAACCAGCAACAATAACACAAACACATTTGAAAATACTCAAAAGAAACCTTCAGTGATTTATGAAAGTCTATCGATGTCCTTGTCTGGGGAACAAGATTTTCCTTCCAAAAGGATCAAAAATGTCATTTGAAGCAACTTATGTTAAAAGCAATAAAACTGAATTAGCACTTATCAAAGAATATTGGTTTATGGCTTCGGCACTCTTCACAACACCCTACCAGCCAGCCATCTCCTACACTACCTCAGAATTGCTATTTCCTGAAGGAGTACCTCCCATGAGTACATTTCACAAAAAAGGAACACAAGATGGTCACCTTCAGCACAAACAACCCAACCGTGAAAAAGTCGGGTACATGGTGGCCACCCCACAGGTAGAACATGGGGCAAAAGGTTGACATAGCTCTTACACAAGGCAAGTGGTTGAGGCGACCAGAAAGGTTTAGGGGAGAAGGTGGCATCTAAATGAATTCTGAACCTCTTTCGTGGGGCATCTGTCCTCTCTGCCTTCCAGAAGGAAAAACCATCGCCGTCTACACAAGTGTGGGACCCAAGAGCTGGTGCTGTACCCATGCAACACAAGTGTGTGTGTGCTGGAAGCCTGAAGCACAAAGGAGACTGGGCCCATCCCGAGGACCCTGACGGCCCAATCTGGCCGTGCAACTTCCCCTCTACAGGGAAGGCAGCACACCTGAATCCTTGTAAGCAGTGCGGTGGGTGACATGGCCAAGCCTTCCGGGGGCCGTCCATTTTCATAGCCGTGTGGGATTCAGGAAGGGTGGAGGCAGAGACCAGTAAGAAGACTATTGCAAAGTCCCAGTATGAGGCAACAGGGGCCGCGCGCAGGGTGCAGTGCTGGAAAACCAAAAGGGCTTGGTAACATGATGTGGGGGTCCAGAGAAAATTCAAGGCTGACTCCCAAAGACCTGCCTGCTACAACCTGATTCTCAACCTCAAGTCCGTCACTAGATGCTCTAACACTAGGGCAAGAACAAGAACGCTCTTGTCAAAGACTAGAGCTGACCAAATTTCAGTACCAGCGTCTCCTCTATTTCCATTAATTTCTCTTAAAATATTTCTACCTTTAGCCTTAAATACTGAACTAAGCACATCAAGCCCAGGATTCCATAAATCATGTTGCTTAGCTCGAGGCTGATTATGTTTTCTTTCTAGTCCACACTAGGATGTAGTTACCCTAGGTCATTGTTGCATACTACCGAAAATGAACCTGTCCCAGCTGGGTTTGCCAAGCTTCACTCTTAACTGAAGTTCACATACCTCTTCCTCGGGTGCAAAGGTTTTACCATTACAGCAACACCACTGATTGACTGCACATGTCCCATGCTCCCAACTCTGTTCCTGGCACTCTCCACCTGCTTTGTGCCTTCACCCTCACGACCTTGTGAGATAGGGTTGACCTCCTTCTTGAGGATGTAGAAACTGAGGCACCAAGAGCTCAAGCATGAGGTCACACAATTATGAAACAGCAAAATCCAACTCGGGCCTGGTCCTAAGCCTGTCCTCTTGGTCACCGAGCTGCCTACCTTGAGTTTTCACTCAAACGGCCTCTTTCTCCCTTTCCACAAAACTGATGCCAAAAAAATAAAAATCAAGCAGGAAAAGTATATACTTTCTCCCCATATTTGCTGTTATCAATCTTTTATTTGTTTACAGATCATCAGTCAGTAGCCTGAAAGAGTGAGGAAGGCTGATGCCTATGGAAGTAACTTTCAATCCTATCAAAACCTGACAGGCTCAAATCAGATTAGATATTTCTAAATTTGGCCTAATTTCTTCTGTGTTTCTTCTGGGTTCTCCGAGTTGATGTTAGCTTTGTAGCTTCGCAAAGAGTTCTCTTACCAACCCAAGCTAATGTGAGAGGAAAATCAATATTCTCACATTATTTGATTTGTCTTGTTACAGTGCTATTTGAAAAGGAAATGTTTTAGATACAGTAAAATGCACAAGTTTGGTTTATCTGGTTGCACGTGTACAAGAGAACTCACTTTCCACTCCCAAGCCTGCTTTAGCAGAAAAGTAACTTGAAACTCCACCTACCCACACAAGTTTGAAAGAAAAAGAAATCCACCACTGCTGCCCCCCAAACTAAAAAACATGGAAGGCAATGGTCAATTCTTTTCAGAAACTGCAGATGACTAACTCATTGATGTGCTCCCAGCTTGGTGTTTTGGGAGCAGTGGTCTGAGTGCTGTGCAAAAGTCAAACAAGACTGCCTGTCCCCATTAGTTTCAGAGATTACACCCTGACACAGACACTGCTCACAAGGGCAGAAGAACCACACCAGGGAGCAAACATGAGGATATTTACATTTGTGCTAGCCAGTCTATGCAGCAGAAGCAAGGCCTTGGGAAAACTTCCTGTTGACAGGGTATAACACAGACCAGATTATCACCTCTCCAAGTACTCAAAGGGCAGCAAGGTCTGTGCAAGTCATTCTTTCAGCCTCTTGGCCTGCACCGCCTCTGAGTTAGACAGTGAATAAATAAACTGCCAAGCACATTCACTCCTGACCAGACCTAACACCACCACCACCTCCACAGCTCTATTTGCTTGCAACACGCCCCCACTTGAAACGAGAGATTGGCTGCTTCAGGCATTACAAGAAGCATGTGGTCCTCACCCCAATGAAATGCCAACATCTCCCCGTCTTTTCCCCTCTGCCCTTCATGATTCATATAACTTTCCTAACTGCTCAGAACGAGACATTTTTAACATAACTAATCCTGAGCACTTTTATTCTCCAGTGGACATGCAAGGACTGCAGAGTTCAGTCAAGAACAAATGCTAACCCCAACAGAGTGGAGAAGGAGAGGGCAAACTAACATGGACCTCTTGACAGGAAAAAACCACCAACCAAACCAGTCTCCTTCGAAACCACCCAGCCCAGGAAGGGCGGCCGGAATCTCCTCATTGACAAAGCCTTCCCTCCCTCAAGCTGATCAGAACCCCGAGTTTCCAGCTGCTGATTCTATTGGAATCAAGGCAAAGACACTAAACAGGTGCAAGTCACTATCACAGCCTGGCACATGGAGCCAACCAGACGTGATATGCACTAAATCCCACCCTGCTGGCTTTTTAATAGGATTCTTTCCCTCTTCCTGATCCTAAACTACAATATATAAACCCAGCACATTTTAAGAGTGGGAAGGCTAAGCAAGGCTGAAATAGACTTCCTAAGACATAGGCAGCTTTTTAAACCACACAGCTATGGGTGCTCGCAAGGTGTTGACGACCATAAGCCCAACAAGACAAAATACCTTCTGAATGATCAATCTGGGACAGAGACCCACTCAAAAGAAACAAGTTTCTTACATTTAAGGAATCCGCGTTAATAACTGCAACCTTTGTCATCCAATTTGAGATCCTAGTAAATAAATCTGCAGGTGAATGATTTTACGGGAGACCTTTCCAATGGAAGCCCTGATATGAAACAAATCCATGAGAAAAGAACGCAGTCTTGAAAGCACACATGAACTTCTGAAAATTCTTCCACCACCATGCAACACTCTCTAGTCTTACAGAAAAGTCCTTGAAACTTGTGGCATGAGCATTTCCCCAAAGACACAGGTTCTGGGCCAGAGACTCTTCAGTGATGACCAGGTTCATTAATTCTCGCTCGTGTTCCAAAACACCTGAAAAGTGGTAAGATGACGTACGTGGGAAATTGATGTGCTAGCACTACTGGATTTTTGTCCCGACTGGGTGATACTCGAAAAGGAAACTGGAAAGCAACCCCTTTTGTTATGTGGCATCAAAGGAATATGCAAAATTATCTCAGCAACGTATTCCTTCAGCTAGCTGGTTTAATAACACTTGCCAAAAGCTCTGCGAAGTGACTGCCTGGCTGGGGCCAAGTGAAACAGAGCCCGGTCCTTGGTGTGGTCCTTGGCGTGGTCTGTTCTCCTGTCCCCCATTACTGCCACTGTAAGTACCACTGGGAAGCGCTTCCTGCGGGCATCTCTGCCACTTGGCCTTTTGCAATCTGGAAAGCCGGTTTTTCACTCAACATCCAATTATTGGCAGTTAAGTGATTCACAAGGAACTACCAGTCATGGTAAGTGGTCCCACCAACCAGTGCATAGCGCCCCACACGTGGAGCCACCCCACAGGACAAATGCTGCTCTCCCTGAGCTTCCTTAGTGCCTCCATTCATTTATGCAAACCAAGATCGCTTGCTGAAAGCAAAACAAGAACAAAACACTCAATGCAGGGTTCATTCGGGTGCCCTCTTTTGACTCCTGCCTGTCTGACTCCTCAAGGTGTACGGAAATGGTCTTTTAAAGGCAACTTTGACTTCAGCCTTTTACGTACTTGGCGCCATGAGACATGAAAGGTGCTCCCAAAGACCAAGTCGGCTTGAGCTGTGTCACTCAGGGGCCCCTTTACATCAAACCTTTGTAACCAACCTTCTATCGCCGAGTCCAGCACCTTGGAAAAGTGCTGCCACATGGGCGGACCATACAGTTAGTTACCTTGGGAGTCCCAAGTGGATGCAGGCAGCCAGGGGTGGCGGGGCTTTCGCGTAGTTTCAAACCCACACCTGGCCGGATGCTGACTGCACCGCACGCAGTCGGGGACCCAGACTCCCCCAAAAGCAGTTAACTCGGAAATCAGGAGCGCCTGGCTCGGAGCTCGGGGCCAGTGCAAAGGCTGAGAACATCTGAGCTCCTGGCAGGTGTTTCAAAATGAAGCCGGACGCTCGCAAGCGCCGAGCTAACAGAGGCGACCTGGGGGGACCGCCGCTGGACCCGACCCAGCTGGCTCTCCGGGGGAGCAAGCGAGGTGCGGGCGAGCCCCGCGTCCACAGGGGTCGAGTCCCCTTGCTTACCTGCCAGGGCCAGGCCGGGCCAACAGGCCCAGGGGACGCGGGACACGCGGGACGGGCCCAGGAGCCCGGCTCCCCCGCAGCGAGAGGACGCCTGCGTCCCTCCGCGGCCGGAGCGCCCTGCTTTACACGTCCCGGCGCTTTGTGGCGGGGAGGCCGCCCGGGGCCTGGACAATGAGCCGACCCTGCCCGCGGGTCCCGCATGACGGTGCAGCCTGGCCGGGCCGGGCCAGCCGCCCGGGCCTGTTTAAAGATGGCGAGCCCCCCGCGTGGCTCCCGCGGCTCCCCGGCCACAATGGAAGGCGCCCCGGCCCCGCCGCCGGCGCCCGCGGCCTCACCTTCCATCTCCATGTCCTCGGGCTCGCTCAGCTGCTGCTCGCCCGCTTTCTGCTGCTGCTGCTGCTGCTGCTGCTGCTGGTGGTTCATGTCGGCCGCGGCCTGGGCCTCGCCTGCGGCCGGGGGTCTTCTGGGTTCTCCGAGTTGATGTTAGCTTTGTAGCTTCGCAAAGAGTTGGCTGAGACTCGGAGAGAATTCTGGTAAATGTCTACGATGGTTAGAAAACAGTGGAATGTTTTTAACCCCTTTACACACAGCTTGACTGAATAATTTCTCCTCTAAGCTGATATAAACTACAACTGTAAGACGCAAACCCTTCAAAATTACCTACCCTATCATTTAAAAGAAGGAGCTGGACTATGCAACCATATAAACATGTTAAGGAGTGTTACATGTACTTGTTTTACAGTAGCAATTGCACAGGATCAATTAAGAGCCTTGAAATATGTATTCCCCAAAGTCATATTGATGAAATGTACTTGCAACTCTAGTAAATGGCCTGTAAGTCTTTTTATAAGGGGCCGTAGAGTGGCAGGGTCTGCTCAGCCTCCACATTAGAGCAATGCCATGTGGTTTCCCTTGGAAAAGCCCCTCTTAACTCTTTCTGCAAGTCCCAGGAGTGGAGTAGCAGGAGGGATAGCCAAGAGAGGATCGATTACCACCCAGACACCTGTGGCTACACCCTGGGGTGTGATCTCGCTCTACAATGCAGGTCACCCTAACACATACTCGTACAACTGCTTTCCAAACCAGAGGCCAGTTAAACAACTTATTGCGAGAGCAAGGCCTTCCCCCGGTCGATATTCTAGGGGCTGATACACAAGACATTGCCTTCCCAGTATTAGCATGTCAGGAAAACCAATTTAGTCATTGGCGTGGAATCAAAACCGAGGGAGGGCCTAGGTTTCGAATATTCTATGCCAGGCAGGAAAAGTCAGGTAGAACCATTGTGGTCACACAAGGTATGGTATCTGAATGGGTTCCGAACCTCTTTCATGGGGCAGCTGTCCTCTCTGCCTTCCGGAAGAAAAAACCATGGCCGTCTACACCAAGTGTGGGGCCCCAAAGCCTTCTCTATAGCTTTTAGAGTCTCAATGATCCAAAACGAAGGAAGGACCACCACCACCTTGAGATTCAGACAAACCACTCACTCACATTTCAAACATTTAGTAAGATAAAGCTCCTGTCAATCAGATAGATACTTGGGCTCTTTGAAAGGACACTTAGGCATCTCTGAATATTAACAGCTGTTACCTCACAACGGTGGTCCCCACACCCCAANGGCTCGGCTCACTCTCAAAATGGCGGCGGCGTGAAATGTCACATCCGCATGGGGGGCCGAGAACGAGCGAGCGAGCAAGCGGAGCGGGCGGGAGGGTGCCGGGCTGGGCGGAGCGGGAGCGGGAGGCGGAGCAGGGGAGGCGGAGCCGGGAGCGGCCTCGGCCCGCGGCCCGCAGCGCCGCGCCCCCTGCGCCGCCCAGGCCCTGCTCGGCCTGTCGCGGGGTCCCCCGCCTCTGGGGCCGACCCCTGAGCCTCGAGGTCCCGCCGAGCCCGGGTTCTCTCCGATGCGGAGGAGCCGGCCCCCAACATCCTCGGGGGGCTGAGTGCCCGGGAATCGGCCCATCCCGGGGATTTGGTCGCCCGGAAAGATCCGATGGCGGTCGGGGGTAGTGGGCTGAAAACCTGCCCCCAGCCGGGTGACCTTGGCCGAGCAGCTCACGTGGCCGGTACCAGCCAGAGCGAGGGGTCCACGCCGATCAGCAGTGACTGTTGTTATTTAGCCCCCTTAACCGATCCGTCATTTCTTCACCCAATACCTAACGTAAGACAACTTATTCTCTCACTATAGTGGGAACCAGGAAAGTTCAGTCCCTCAAAACCGGCCCCCACCGCTTTTCCTCGGGCGTTCGTTTACCCTCTTCCTGTCAGTCATTCACCTAGACCCGCCCTCCCTCCCTCGGCGGATGTCTCCCGTCGTGTCAATCTCCCGATCTTGGAGAGCCTGCTGATCGGGGTCTCAACTTTTCCATGGTAACCAAGGCAGTGTGGGTGAATGAGAGGATACAGAAAAAGGGGGAACACCTCTACACACCTGGGCATCTAAGTGACCGTCTCAAGACAGGATGTAGTTTTGCACTAAAACGGCCAGGAGGTGATCATTCCTGTGGCCCATTCGCCACCTCCTTACTCCTCCTCGGCCTGCAGTGTATTTACTCTACATCTCCACACCCACGGAACAATGTTTTGTTCACTGTGGTACCCCCAATGCCTGGGGCACAGCAAATACTCAATAAATATTTGTGGAGTGAATGCACATACAATGCAAACTTGACTGGATTCACTCCCACCCCCACCCAAGCGTTTCATCCACTTGAAGGTTACCCACCAGTGAATTTCCTGCTGGAGCAAAGTGATAGAGAAGGTGATAGCGATGGAGAAAAGAGGACAATTAGGTATGTTGGCAGGTCAAATTGGCTGGTCTTGCTGATAGACTGAAGTTGAGTGGGAGGGGAAGAATCACGCAGCGGTTCTCAGATTTTTTACTTCAGCAACGGGGTGGAAGATGGCACCGATTACCAACATGGGGAAGAAACCTGGGGGAGGCACAGGTTTGGAAGGACAATTAAGAGAAAGGTTTTATGGCTTTGGTTTTTGGGGTTTCTTCCTGGTTTTTTGTTTTTGCTTTTTTTTTTTTTTTCCGGCTGTGTTACATTTGAGATGCCTGTTAGATATCCATGTGAAGGTGGCAGGGAGTTAGTTCGACAGGAGCCTGGACTGGAGATGTGTGGAGATGGTATGAGAGCCTGGAGACCACCTCAGGAGGAGGGGATAGAGCAGAATGGGCCATAGTCAGAGACTGATGATGTAAGGAGGGACCCCAAGTAGACTCTCCCATGGAGGCCCCTCACCCATCCACCCAGTCACTCCATCCCAGTGCCTGGTTTACTTTTTCATGGAACTTAGCAGTATTTGCAATAACTGCACTTATTTGTTTGCCTCGCGTGGCATGTAGAGTTCTAAAAGGGCCCCTGTGATCTTCAACCCAGCTGTTCCTCCTGTGGCTATGTGTTATATTACCAGGCTAAAGGAATTTTACAGATGTATTGAAGGCTGCTAATCAGTTAAGTTGAAGTGAGGTGATCCAATTGGGTCCAACCTGATCATACCAGCCCTCTAAAAGGAGAGTTTCCTCTGGCTCAGCGGTTCTCAACCTGTGGGTGGCGACCCCTTTGGGGGTCCAACGACCCTCTCACAGGGGTCGCCGGGTACGTATGTGGGCGTATCTGCATGTGGACCTGGAGACGATAGAGGAGCGGTGTCTCAGTTCCTAAGACCATCGAAAATATGTGTTTTCCGATGGTCTTAGGCGACCCCTGTGAAGGTTGAGAACCGCTGCTCTGGCTGGTGGCAAAGCGGGCAGTCAGAGATGAGTGAGATGAAAAGAATTCAACATAAAGGAGGTTCTCCATTAGTGAAGTGGAGGAGGCCACGTGTAAGGCCCTGAGAGTGGCCTCTCCGGGCTCAGGAAGAGGCCCAGCCACCAGCCTAAAAACAGGGACCTCAAAACTGAATTCTGCAAACAGCCTGAATGAGGTGGTCCTTCCCCAGAGCTGTCAGAGGAGAGCCCAGTCCTTGACCTTGGCCTTGTGAAAACCTAGATGAACCCACTGCAGCTGCTCTGGGCTTCTGATCTATAGAACTATGAGATCATACATGGGTATTGTTTTAAGCCTAAGTTTGTGGTAACTTGTTGAGCAGCAATAAAATGAAATAAATACTCATAATTGGTCTCCCCTCCTAGGAGCATCTTGAGGTGAGAAACTGTCTTCTTCACAGCTCTGTCCTCAGCACCTAGCACAGTGCCTAGGACATAGCAAGTGTTCAATAAAGGCTGAATGACTGATGTCACCTCAGCTAATGTTTACTAACTGGTCGCTAAAAGCTAGGGGTTGTCTGGCAAACAGTACCTGCTCTCTTTAAAGATTTTATGTACAGATTCAGTATAGAAGAGTATTTCTCTGCTTCTTCTGCCTTGCCCACATGTTTCACCAAGGAGTGGATGGTTAAGTGTCAAGTTCATGTCTAGGCCACCACACCTACTAGAGAAGCAATATCAGCACCCTCTGAGGCCTACCAAGAAGGCCCAGACGCTATTATTCTGGAGGACTGTGCTAACCTGTTTTCTTCTTCTCCTGGTGGAATTATGTCTGCATTAGCCATAAAGCCCATTTGCACTCAGAAGGGGTGTGTGTGTGTGTGAAAGAACTCCCACAGAAGACATGAAATCAGCTGAGTAATGTCTCCTGCTTCCTGGGAGGCTTAATGCCAAGATGCCTTAAAAGACCTGGAGGGCTCCAAAGAGGAGAGAGGACTTAGGGCACCATATCTGATCACTGCCAATTTTTTAGTTTCATAACCCCAACCCTGGTTCAGAAACCAGAGACCTGGGCCGAGAGGGGAAACCCGGAAGGCAGGAACCACTGGAGCAGCTGACTTGTCATTAGGTAGAGTTAGTCAAGTGTAGGGAGGGGCCACCCTATCATTACTCTGGGAGCAACACATATTTTTGCTGTTCCCAGGGCCCGTGCCATGACTTGGCATAAACAGAGGGTTGGTTTTTCGTCTTGAGAACCAAAATATTTATCTACCTGGAAGCTATGTCGGTCAGGGTCTGAAATAATTTAATGGAAGTATCAGAAGAAATGGGAATAACAAGTGGTTTTGTTTGTTGTTGTTGGTTTTTTTTTTTTGCCAGGCTATTTAAGTTCTTAGATAATCCGTATGTGGAATGATGACCTAACCCCTCCCACCCACCCCCAACCACAAGGTTAGTGAGGAGGATTTGGGCTTAGAGGAAATAAGGCATTCGGCCGAGGTCATGAAGCTTGGAAGCAGTTTGGGAGGGTAAGGGCCTTCAGGATTTAGAGCCAGTTCTGCAAACTTGAACTTGTAGAATTGACTTAACCTCTTATCCCACTCAACTTTCCTATAAGGGAAATAAGGAGGAAAGGGACTGTTGTGGACATCATATGAAATGCTAAGACTTGACTGAAACACTTCACAAACGTGCGATGGTTATTGTAAGAGCAAGGGCGGAATGAGATGAGACTCCAGCCCCCAGTTCCTGACCCACCACCCTTTGCCTCAGAACTGTTCATAGGTTGAGTGCCTACTATGTGCCAGGAACTGGGCAGCCTGATGGGGTGGCTAATTAAAGTGAAGTCATGTGACCAACCTTCTCTGCCGTGAGATGGCAAAATGTTAATGCAACCTTTTGCTAGAATGAGTGCCCACGGCTGGCCAGGTGTGCATGCAGATGTTGGGGGCTTGTTTATTTTTTAAAAAAACAGCTCACAAAAGATGCTTTGGTAGTGTGACTGGGTTGATTCAAATTTTTTTAAAACAAAGGTGCAGTCAAGAGAGGTGGTGAGAACATGAGCAGCCAACGGTAACTTTTTTCCTCTTTTTTTTTTTTTTCGTTTTTAAGAAAATCAAATTATTACCCACTCCTCTTAAAAGGGTAAGACCCTCTTAAAAGGGTAAGATTATGAGACAGTAGGATATTTTCAATTATGACTTCAAAAAACAAAATTGAGGGCCAGCCGAGTGGTACGTTGGTTAGGAGTTGGCTTGGGACGCCAGCTCTGAGCAGCAGGGCCCCGGTTCAGATCCCATATGAGGGCTAGTGATGCTGTGCCCTCTACAGCTAAGATGGTGAACAACAGCTCAACCCGGAGCTGGGCTGCCGTGAGTCGCCAACAACGGCGTAGGCTGCAGTGGGGCTGCTGTGGGCTGCCATGAGTGGCCATCCAGTGGCCGGCGAGCGACTGCCTCACCCGGGAAGAGCACAATGATAATACCAACATGGGCCAGTGAAGCGACATCTTCCACAACTAGACTGAAGAACAAAACGACAGCAACTTGTCTGTTCACCTTCCCCATTTCCCCAGCGCTGTTCCCCACCCCCAATTCCCCAATAAAATCTTAAAAAAAAAAAAATTTGAAGTGCTCGGTTAAATAGAGTTTACGGTGAGCCAGCAACTAGCACTTCGCATGTTAACTCATTTAATCCTCACAACGACCCTATGAGGCAGGTGCTATTATCCCCATTTTACGGATGAGCTCACTGAGGCCCCGTCTCCAGGTTAAGTAACTAACTCAAGATCACACAGGTAGTTAAAGAGAAGCCCAGATTTAAACCCAGGCAGTCTGTGTACATATACTGCAATTGAAAAATATCAATTAAGAGACTCGCTTTATGCTCCAAATGCGAAATGCCCCTCCCCCATGAAAAGCATGAACCAGGAATCCCATAATCTCACAACTGTCTTTACACTATTTCCACATTAGCTGGAAAACAGATATGAGCCATCTTGCAGCAGCACCATTCTGGAACATGCAGAACGTTCTTTAGAAACCACCCTTTGCTTACAAGACATCCACTCTATTTTTAATCGGTCAATATTAGCCTAGAAGTTCGTCACACCACATGTATTCTTTACAGAATTCTCTCAGCAGGAACTGTAAACCAAATAATAACTACTCACAGAGCCAGGTAACATGTTCTGTGAGCGTATCTTACTTAACTCTCACAACCAGGTAAGAGCAATAACTGCTCATGTTTATCGAGTGCTTCCTTGTGCCAGGCATGTTCCAAAGGCTTTATATTAACTCATTCATTTAATCCTCTCAACAGCCCTGTGAAAGAAACTGTCACAGACCCTCTTTATAGGGGAGGAAACCAAAGCACAGAGAAGGAAGGTGCTTGGGGCCTCAGAGGTAAAAATACCAAGGGAAGGGTTTCTTAAGATAAGTTAAACATGAATTAGCACAGAAGTGACTCCTGGTTGTATCCCCAACAGAAGTGAAAACAAGGTCCGACAAAAACTTGCACACGAATGTTCATAGCAGCATTATTCACAATCGCCAAAAGGTGGAAACAACCCAATGTCCATAGACAGACGGATGGATTAAAAAAACGCGGGCTATCCATAATATGGAATACTACACAGCTATTTGAAAGAAGTCCTGACGCATACTTCAATGTGGATGAACCTAGAAAACATTCTGGTAAATGAAAGAAGGCAGACACAAAAGGCCACATGTATGATTCCATTGCTATGAAATGTCTTAGAGTAGACAAATCCATAGAGGCAGAAAACTGATGAATGGTTGCAGGGCCTGGGTATGGGGGTGGGAGGAGTGGCTACTTAATGGATACGGGGTTTCCTTTTGTGGTAATGAAAATGTTCTGGAAATAGAGAGTGGTGATGACTGTATAACATGGTAAATGTACGAAATCTCACTAATGGTAAATTCTATGTTATATGTATTTTACTCCAAAAAAATAGCAAGGAAAAGATTTGGACCTGGGTATTTGCTCATTCCATAGCATAGGCCTCTAGCCACTGTGCCGTGATGTACATTCTGGTAGAAAGCGTTATTATTCTCATTTTACAGAAGAGGAAACTGAGGCACAACTAGGACATGGTGGAAATGAGATTCAAGCTTAGCTCTGCCCACAGCAGAAGTCAAAACACCCCATACTGCTTGCCTTATTTAATGATGCAATTTACTTTTCTATTAATAACCCTAAAACTAAACTGCTGTCCTGGGAGATTAAATTATTTTGAAAGACATTTGAAAACGAGGGTTGAAAATATCTATGCGTTAAAAGTAAGATGCACTGAACAGTTCTGAACCTCACACACACACATTCATTCATTCATTCATTCATTCATACAACAAATATAGAGGCAAGACGCCTGTCCTGGCCTCATGTTCAAGGTCTAGATTGGAGGTTGTTCCACCAGGAGAAAAGGGATTGTGAGGCAGAAAACAAAAAAATGCTGCTTCAAGGCAGTAAGGCGGGGACCCCTGTCCCCGTGAGACTGTGGTTCATGCTTCCGGTTGGAAATAGCCCTTCCAAAACCCTCCTCCCACTTAGGACATTCACGTGCAGGACACAGCTGCACTACTGGGCTTTCTGTGCCAGTCAAGCAGGTCCTTGCTCAGGAAGTATTTTTTATCAAATCCATGAAGACACACGCAGGCAACAGTTTCAGGCAGATTTCTTGCACCACCTTAGCTCAGTAGCTGTTGCAAGTGGCAACTGGATTTTATCTGCCAGGTAGCAACTCCAAGAATTTAAATTAATTAAAATAATGGCATTTGATATCAGGGTTGATAGGGAAGCACTCTCAGTCTCAGGTTCTAAGGGCAACAAACAAGCTTGAGAACAGGAAGATTCCTTTTCTGTTAAAGAAAATTTACGCATATACACAATGGCCATTTATTTAGCACTTACTATGTGCCAGGCACCCTGGTGTTTCACCTGCCTTTTTTTTTTTTAATAACCTAGAACCTCCAAAGACTTACTACAGAAAGAGAACGTCTCATGTTAATTTAATAACTGTCATATTTCTTTAGAAAGTAATTTTTGTTCACAAGTAAATCTCTGTTCCTCCCTACCATGTTTACCAAAATAAAGTGTAAAGGGAATTCTGGTCTATGATACTTAAGTAGCTCCATTTTGAGAGAGCCTTCTGAATTTCTTTTAAAAACAACATTAACAGGGTGACTTGTTAGCACAGTTGGTTAGAGTGCGGTGCTGATAACACCAAGGTTGCTACTTCGATCCCCGCATGGGCCACTGTGAGCTGCGCCCTCCCTAAAAGAGTCAACAATAGCAATGTGTAACCGATGACCATGGCTATTCCCCAATAAAAATTTTTTTAAATCATTAAAAAAAAAAGAAAAAAACATGAACAATATTTTTAAATGGCACAGAACGTGTTTTAGGATTTGGTGTTATTTAGATATTTTTTCTCACATTAAGAAAAACTGAGGCCTTAAAAAGAGTGACCTTGTTAGCTGGGTCCTACTTTCCCCACTTTGTTTTTTTACACATTTATTTAGAGGTTAATTCTGCAATTGACTTGAAGTAACTTCAAAGAAAATAAGTAAAAGGCAGCAGTGGTAAAATACAACTAAGAAGATAGAATTAAATTTATCTAAGAGTAGAAATTCAAGCATGTAATTTATAAATCTACATTGTTGCTATGGCCCTGCTTTAAATTTTACATTTAATCTACTGGGCCAAATTTAAATTGAACTAAACATTTTTTGGGACACCTATTAAGTTGGTCATCACCCTAAACACATCACCCCTTTATGTGAGAACAATTCTATTGCCACTTCTCAACTTCTCTGACTTGGTGTATCCATTCAACAACAAATATTTTTGTATGTTTGTTATATTCAAGGCAGTGAGGGTGAGAAGTGGATTGGGCTTTTTCTATGTCACCATAAATTCTAATGTTACCTGGCTTGTTTTATTTCACCTTTAGGCAACAGCTCTGCTATTAATAATTGTGCCTATTTATACAGCAACTCACCCACAGGCACACAGGAGCCCAAATGTGATCAGAGGCAGTTTGACTCCCAAGCCACGCTTTTAGCCAATACTAATGTACAAGAAACTGTTAACAGTGGTTTCTTCTGAAGATTGGGAATCAGGGAGTACCATGTCTACTTTTTGCTTTAACCTTTTCTCATCCACAGGAAACCGCAAACTACAGCTTACAGACCAAATGTGTATGTGCCATATTTTTAAATAAAGTTTTATTAGAACACAGCCTTCATTCACTTATGCATTGTCTGTGGCTGCTTGCACCCCAAAGCCTGGCAGACTGCAACAGAGACTAGAGACTGTATGGCCTGCAAACCCAAAAATATTTACTACTATCTGGGCCTTTAGGGAAAGTTTGTCGACTTCTGCTCTCCTGCCTGACAGCAGAGCTACTGGGAACCTCAGAGATGAGAAGTGGGTTAGTGGTCGAGAATCCAGGTGGCCCTTACCAGAAACCACCACCTTATTCGCATTTTCCTTGGTTGCTTTGTGTCAGGTACAGTGGGCTCCCCAGCTTCTGCCAGAGCTAGCACCACTGGACACTTCCTTTGTCCCCTTTTCCCCCAGGGTCATGTTGCTGGATTCCAGCACCCCCACCCCCGCCTCCACAGTGGACAAACCCTACCCATGGCCTCTACGATGTCTGATAGTTAACAACTGCTTAATATGGGCACTTAACATGTGTCCTGAATGCATTCCAGGAGCTAATTCATTTAAATGTCGCAACAACCCCATGAGCAGAGCCTTCTCACAGTTGTGTAGTTTGTTTGTTTTACCAAAAACGGGGCAGCAAATCAATGTTTGCCAGGAGTTGGGGAGAAGGCCTCGATCGCAGGGGGACTAGCAGAGCAATTTTGAGGGTTTTTTGTTGTTTTTTTTATAGTGGGGGAGGGGGATGCGTGACCCTATGCCCTTGCAAAGCCCACAGAATTTTACATCACAAACGATGAACTTGAATATATATCATCTTTTTTAAAAAGTTGAAAGGGACACTGGGGGATCCCAGGATGGAATGCAGTCTGTGACAAACGAGCCTGGCTGTACTACGTTTGAGTGTAGGACATAACCTCATCAAAGGGGGCGGGAGAAAAAAGGAGTGGACTTAAGTGACTTTGGAAAATGGTATTTTTAATGGAAACTATAAAGCTAAAATCAAAGCAATGTACATTTAAAGAAAGTGGGGGCTGAAATCCAGCCCAAGAACCCCGGGCAACAAAGGCTCCCATCTGCTCATGCTGCCGTGGGATGAGACAGTTGTCTGCTGAGAGGGGCACCTCTCTCTAATTTGCACGAAGGGTCTCTGTGTAGGCTAGTGTTGGCCCTGCCCATGATCAGGGAGCTATCATTACCTCTTTTCACAGATGAGGCAGCCAGGGGACCAGGAGGTTAACTGGCCCAAGAACAGATCCAGTAAAGCACCAAGATGTCACCTCTGAAAACAACTCAAAATGCCCGTCCACAGATAACTGGATAAATAAAAATGGTATCTCCTACAATGGAGTATTATTCACGTATGATATTGTAGGGTTCTATTTATTGATATATGAAATGTCCAGAGTAGATAAATCCATAGAGACAGCGGCTGTGGGGAGGGGTGAGGTGGGGGTGGAGGATGGGGAAAGGCTGTAAAGGGCATGGGATTTGAGGGGAGGTATGAAAATATTCAAAATGGACTGTGGTGATGGTTGCACAACTCTGAATACACTACAAACCATTGAATTAATCATACACTTAAAATAGGTGAATCATGTAGTATGTGAATTATATCTTAATAAAGCTGTTATTTAAAAAAAGAAAAGAAAGGGCCGGCCGAGTGGCGCGATGGTTAAGAACTCGCTTGGGATGCCAGAGGGCCCCGGTTCGGATCCCACATATGAGGGCCAGTGACACTGCCCTCCACAGCTAAGATGCTGAACAACAGCTCGAAGTGGAGCTGGGCTGCCATGAGTCGCCGGCGACGGCGTAGGCTGCAGCCCCTGTGGCAGTGGGTTGCCATGGGCTACCGTGTGTGGCCAGCAGCCGCAGTGAGCGGCCAGCAGCCGCAGTGAGTGGCCGTCCAGAAGCCGGCGACTGATCTGCCTCACCCGGGAACAGCGCAATGATGGTGCCAACTTGGGCCAGTGAAGCAACATCCTCCACAACTAGATTGAAGAACAAAACGACAGCAACTTGTCTGTTCTCCTTTCCCCAATTCCCCAGCACTGTTCCCATCCCCCCAATTCCCCAATAAAAAAAAATCTTTAAAAAAAATAATAATAAAAATAAAATAAATAAATAAAAGGAACTTGAAAAAGTGATGGCTAAATAAACTACTTTAAAAAAATAAATAAATAAAAAAGAAAAGAAAAAAGATTTCAGCTCTGGCAGCCTGTGCACCACCACTCCACAGGAACTCTTAACAGTCACACCAGCTTGCCTTCACCCAGGCAGGCCTATCAATATTTCAAAACCCAAGGAATTCCTAAATGAATCCTCTGCCACTGAATTAATACAAATAGCCATTGTTTTGCCTGGTCCACTCTGTGCCAGTTATCTTTCTTATATTAACGCCACCTTTCACACCAGCTGGGCAGGTTGGGTTCCAGGCTCCATATTTTCTGGCAAGATTGTGTCTCTGAAGACTTGTCAGCATTTAAAGCTAACCATTCAAGACTAACCTTGACAACGGAGAGTGGGTATTTCTGTTTACCAGCTCCATGGGGTTACCTTAGTCCTGAGAGTCTGGACACACGGTTCTTTGGGCCTCTCGGTCCTGCCCACCCTGACGTTACTGCATCCTTAAATTAATGTTGGGTGTATGGAATTTGCATTATTTCACTTTAAGGCAAAAAGTGAGATTTTACCCATATTTTTGTTTCATTGATCCAAATTTGCACTGAAAGTGACAACCCTATATTATCTTTCTTGTACGGAGAGGTTGGCCACTTGTCCAAAGTCACAGAGCAAATAAGTCATGAAACTAGGATTCTAACTCTGTCCAGATCTGAAGCTAGGCTCAGGTTCCCACTTTGTGGTGCTCCACCCCCCCCACCCCCCACCCCAGTTCTCCTGGTCTTTTGAATGTCTCATCCTCTCTGAGTTTTAAGCGGAAAGCACTGATGGAATTCTAGTTGGGCAAGGAAAGTGTTGAGATAGCTACCCTCAAAGGGACATGGTATTCCTTTTAAAAGTATTTGGTTGGTCTGCGAACACACACACAAAGTATTTGGTCTAGGGTGAAACTGTAAAAACCTTAGATCTGTTAGGCTGATAGTTGCCGGATGGAAGTGGGGTTGGGGGGGACAGAGTGAAAAAGATAAAGGGATTAAGAAGTACAAATTGGCAGTTACAAAATAGTCACGGGATGTAAAGTACAGCATAGGGAATAGAGTCAGTAATATTGTAATAACTGTGTATGATGCCAGGTACGTACTAGACTTATTGGGGGGATCACTTCGTAAATTATATAAATGTCTAACCTGTACACCAGAAACTAATGTGATATTGAATGTCAACTGTCATTGAAAATTTTCTTTTTAATTTTTTTAAGAAAAGGAAAAGAAACTTAAGGTTTAGGAACATTTAAGTTTCTAAAACCTAGAACAGTTTGGATTTGAAGAACTTTTCCACGAAAATGGCTTCCACGAAATCATTTGCTCTTTTGTTTTTCTTTTGTGCATCTGTGTGTGATGGAGCAGGAGCCAGCCAGACCATGTGACCTGTGTGTCCTTACCTCTCTGAAACTGTCACAGCAAGTATTGAAAGTAAAGAATCGTGGCTCCCTGTCCAACCTCACCAAGCCAAATGGGATAAAGCAGGGGTTGACAAACCCTGTGGGCCACATGTCTAGTCTACTTCCTGTTTTTGTATAGTCCCAGGAGCTAAGAATGGTTTTTACATTTCTTCAGTGGTTGAAAAAAAAAATCAAAGAATATTTCATGACATGTGAAAATTATGTAAATGTCACATTTCAGTGTCCATGAATAAGATTTTATTGGAATACAGTCACAAATTCATTTACTTATTGTCTATGGCTGGTACAGTGGCAGGGTAAATGGGACAGACTGTATGGCCCGCCAAGATCAAACTATTTCCTCGCCAGACCTTTATAAAAAAGAGTGTTGACCCCTGGATAAAGGATGCTCTTGGTAAAATAGCACATGCCATGTAAGTATCAGCTACTATTTTTTTCTTCCTTATTAACAATGTTCCTACTATACATACCAACTTTCTTTAACCTCCTATGGTTTTGAGCTACTAGATTCATTTCTGAGCACGCGTTTTCTTTTATAAGATATTTTTCAAAATGTTAACCCAACAAATGAAATATACGAAAAAATACTCATAACGTAGACAAAAGACAAATTCTTAATGTGGAAAGAATATTGTTAAAGACAAACTAAGCTTATCATCATTGATTTGATCATGAAACCAAATAACAAATAGTGAACAAACAAAAGACGCTCAACCTAGTTAATAACAAAGAAATCCAAATCAAATACAAGATACTTTTTCACCCAGCAGATTGGCCATGGTTGGAAATTAAAAAGGTGAATACTCAGTGATGGTGAAGATGCAAGAAAATGGACACGTTTACACATAGGATGTTTCCCTGAATAGTAAGTAATTTTACGTATTTTACCTGTTTAAACTTAAAATGTCTTTACATTTAAATATACAGTAAGACCTTGGCTTGAGAGTAATTTGGTTTGCGAGTGTTTCACAAGACGAGCAAACATTTCTAATACATTTTAATGTGGTAAACGAGCGATGTCTTGCAATACGAGTAGTTCATTTCTGGGATGAATTATGCTTGCAAACCAAGGTATTACTATCTCTCTCTCTCTCTCTCTCTCTCTCTCTCT
>NW_017731811.1:223860-241932 GCF_001890085.2 Hipposideros armiger | reverse complement strand
ATATATATATATATATATGGAACAAAATAACAAAATATTTTCCATTATTTATTCAACAAATATTTCATGAGCATCAAATGATTGCCAAGCCATGGGAAAGAATTTACATTGGATATCATTGCCATGGGAAGCCATTGAAGGTATTTAAGCAGCGAATGGCATGATCAGATTTACACTTTTAAAAATATCTCTTTGGCTGCTGACTGGAGATTTGGCCCTGGAGCAGAGACCAGTTAACAGGCTTTGGTAATTAGCATCAAGAGAGATGAAGGTGCATAAAATAAAATACGAAACTTAACCAAAGGGGACCACCTCATTGCCCAATATTGCCTTCTCTCTCCCCATCACAAGCTTTAGTGTCCTTTTCAAACTCTCACCATGATGCTTGGGCACAAGGTAGACATTCTAGGCCACTGTACTAAGTGTAATATAAACCACATATGTGACTTTAAATCGTCTGGGAGTCACATTTTAAAAAGAAAAAAACAGCTCCTCGAAAAGTTAAGAGTTACCGTATGACCCAACAATTCTACTACTAGATAATATATCCAAGAGAACTGGGAACTTGTTTACACAAAAACTTTACATGAATGCTCATAGCCGTTTTATTCATAATAGCCAAAAAGTAGAAGCAACTCTGGAATGGAACGCAAGGGGATATATATTGGGTTGTCGGAAAAGTCATGACACATTTTTGCAATGAAAAACATAGAAAAAATACGTCATGAGTTTTCCGACAACCCAATAGCTACAAATAGACTATAATTCAGCCATAAGAAGGAATGAAGTAATGACAACAGGCTACAATGTGGATGAACCGTGGGAACATTATGTTAGGTCAAAGAAGCCAGTTACAAAGGACAACATACTGTATGCTTCCGTTTATATGTAAAGTACATATGTTCAGAATAGGCGAACCCATAGACAGAAAGTAGTTTAGTGGTTGCCATGGGGTGGGGAGAAGGGAAGTAGAAAGTGACTGTTAATGAATATGGGTTTCTTTTGGGAGTGATGAAAATATTCTGGGATTATAATTGTGGCAATGGTTTCACAACTTTGTGAAACCAAAATATACACCTTAAGAGGGTGAGTATTGAGTTTGTGAGTTATATCTCAATTAAAAATATAAATAAAAGAAGAAATATACATGATATTAATTTTAATAATATACTTCATTTAACCCAATTGTATACAAAATATCATTTCAGTGGGTAATTGGCACAAAATGTTATTAAGACAAATTACATTATTTTTTCTTACTAAGTCTTCAAAATCTGATATATTTCATACAGACTATCTCAATTTAGATGTTAAAATTTCATTGGAAATATAGATTTGCATTTAGATTTCATAAAGTTTATATTTGAAAAGTAGAGTCAAAGTGTTATCAGGAGCTGTTTAAGTAGTGGTTTAATGTATTTTTCTAATGCCTTTTAAAGATAATATGTTAATTTAAGAAAAAGTAGAACCACATATCCAAATTGTTCCAAACACACTTTAAAAACTTTTCCAATAATAGAGTCGAGCATCAGTTTTTAAACTTAGATTAATTAAAATTTAATTCAATTAGAAGTTCAGCTCCTCAGTTGCTCTATTTATATTTCAAAAGCCCAATTGCCACGTGGGGCTGGTGGCTCCCGTTCTGGGCAGCCCAGATATAGAATATTTCCATCATCACAGAAAGTTCAGTTGGCAGCACTGTCTTCGAGGGTAATTGTGAGGATTAACGGACTCATGGACATAAGTGCTTAACACTGTGCTTGTCCAGTTCCCAGTATAGTACCATGTAGTTATTTCAATGCTGTCTCCTCCAGGTAGCCCAGTCTTCCTGGCAGGGCAAGGCCCAAGCCTGTCCATCATCCTTTCCGTCTCTCTTTCCATTTATAACTCAATTCTGCTTCCTAACAACTCCTAAATGAGCCCCCACCTCCTCCACTGCCTGCTCAAGTTCAGGCTGCCGTTTTCTATCACCCTGCAGTCCTTTTCCCCTCCATCCTCCCAGGCCAGTGCAAGTCTCCTAAGGGCATTGATTGCATTCTTGACCTCTAAGCTATTCCTCCACACAGCAGCCAGACTCGTGCTTTCAAAATGCAATTGGATGGATTCACTTCTTTTCTTACACCCAGATCTTACCTAGCTTGGTCTGGCTCCTCCAGACTGCCTTTCCTCCCCACCTTGAACCTGGAAGTGCCTCTGGCCTCAGGGCCTTTCCCATGATACCTGATTCTCTTCCCTCCAACAGACTGGGTCCGAGGTCACTCCAGTCACTTTGTCCAAGTCCCCTGTCTTGACCCCATCACCTTAAACTTCTTCGCAACACTTGCAGCTGGTAGCTATTTGCATGTGACTGATTAAAAGCTTTAAGTTAACAAGGTTATTCTGTTTATTGCCTTTCTCCTACTAGATGAGATTTTCTTAAATAAGGCAGGGCCCCATCTGCCTCATCCTGCATCTCTTAACCCCAGGGCTGGGCACACAGGTGCTGGATAAATGCATGTGAGTTTTTTTTTTTTTTTAAGTAGATTAAAAAAAAAAGAAAAAGTCTCTCTCCTCCATTAGAATGTAGCCTCCATAAGGTAAGGAGGATTGTCCTTATCTCGTTAAAGGCAGAATCAACAGGAAAGACTCAAATATCACCTGAAGGAACAAACGGATTCATTTGTAGGTTTCCCGGAGCCAGGATGTCTGAGGCAGCTGTGGGAACCAGTGGGGGCTTGGTAGCTCTTACCTAGCACCCTCCTCCCATGCTCCCACTCCAACCCCACACACGCACACACATACAACCCTCTCCATCTGTGGGGTTTGGAAGGATGAATTCTCCACGCAGGCAAAGCAAGGAAGGGCATCCTCTTCATGGGGAACCACAAGAGTAAGTCTAGGAGGAAGCTGAAGAGGACGTTTGAATGTCCACCCGAGTGTCAAATGCAATGGCAGGAGACTGAGGGCCCTTGAGCCTCCATTAAAATCATGGGCGTGAAAGCAACTTGCAAGTTTATGGAGCTGGAGCAAATGTTCAGTCATTTAATGTGTGATACGTTTTCATCTCTGAATTGGTGTGATGGGCAAATTTGAAGATTTTTTTCAGAGAGGGAATCTAAACACAGTAGTCAATCCATCAATCCCCAATAAGGTGATATGTTCCTACCTTGGAAGAGAATTGGATTTAAAAAGATTACAAAGGCGACTTAAGGGATTTTCAAAGGTAATTATGCCTGCGCATCAGCATTTGTGTTGTGGGAGCTGGGGTTCTGTATAGAAGCCCTTTAGCCATTATTCTGGTTAGACCAGATGACAACTCACCCCTTTTTTGCTCTCTACCCTGTCCCCACATCCATCCTTCCACTAGTCGCTCAAAGACCCAATTCTATTTTGGTCAATCCAATCTACTTCCAAAGGTACAAGGCCAAAGGCAAGAGAACAAACCACAGGCTCAACTGCAAAGGATGAAGTCAAGTGCTTATTTGCAAATCGCACCCTTGCATACCTGAAACCCTCCAAAGGAAAAAAACCAACTACACGGGAGACAAGATTTCCACACGGCAGCCAACCGCAAAACCTACTACTCTACATCTCTGAAATCAACCAGCAATAGAGTTGGAAAGTATGATTCTAAACAACATACCTTGTTTTTTGCTGCTGTCCTTCCAGGAGAAGCTAGCCAGTAACACTCTGGATTGGAAGCTGGTGCTAGAAACCTCAGGGGGGAGCTCCATCAGGACTGTGGGAAGAGACCAGGCTTTGCGCCTTTGGCTATGCTTAAAGCTACGCACGGGCACCCGTTTCCCAGGTGGCTTTGACTGCTTGGTGAACCTCATGAGATCAAGTTCTGAGCTCATTCAGAGGGACCTAGCAGTGAAGGGAGAAGGTTCAGGCCCTTGCCTTCACAACCAGCAGCCTTTTATAGGCCCCTTTCTAGTAGGTCCAAAGGCTAAGTCTGGAATCCTTCCTTTATTTGCATAACTTAAAGGCTTAGTTAAGGCGTGGCTCAAGAACAAAAGAAGGAAAGGCTTCTTCTCAAGAAAATTTGAAGCCTCTACCTTTTTTGAACTACAGTGCAGAGAACCCCTGGTATTAGGACTTCCACTCTAAATATTTACTAGGACACTTTGCAAGATCGATAGATAATAGATAGATAGCAATGGTCCAAATAAATGTCTGCTAGTTAAACATGTGCATTTCATCTTACCCATCCCTTCCTTGAAGACTTAGCCCTTAATTGGGTCCCACTGTTGGCTTTTGCCACGTACCTTGGTGGCAACCCAGTCAGGCCCAATTTAGATAATAACCTTATAATCTTTAACATATTATGTCATTGTTTAATTACATTCCAGTATTGGTTCTCTGCATGGTTAAAAGAAATATAATTTATCGTACCATTGCACGCCATACATTCTGTTCAAGATTGATCATTCCCACAAATGATCACATTGCATACATCACATCATTCCCACAAGTTATTAATAGTTCATTAATGTGAACTAATTGTGTCATTTTATTTATTTATTATTATTATTTATTTTTTTTTTAAGATTTTTATTGGGGAATTGGGGGGATGGGCACAGCACTGGGGAATTGGGGGAAGGGGAACAGACAAGTTGCTGTCGTTTTGTTCTTCAGTCTAGTTGTGGAGGACATTGCTTCACTGGCCCAAGTTGGCACCATCATTGCGCTCTTCCCGTGCGAGGCAGATCAGTCGCCGGCTTCTGGACGGCCGCTCACAGCGGCTGCTGGCCGCTCACGCTGGCTGTTGGCCGCTCGTGCTGGCTGCTGGCTACACACCGTAGCCCATGGCAACCCACTGCAGCAGGGGCTGCAGCCTACGCAGTCTCCAGCGACTCATGGCAGCCCAGCTCCAGGTTGAGCTGTTGTTCAGCATCTTAGCTGTGGAGGGCAGTGTCACTGGCCCTCATATGTGGGATCCGAACCGGGGCCCTCTGGCGTCCCAAGCCAGTTCTTAACCATCACGCCACTCGGCTGGCCCTATTTATTATTTTTTTATTTAAAGATTTTTATTGGGGAATTGGGGAATGGGAAAAGCGGTGGGGAATTGGGGGAAGAGGAACAGACAAGTTGCTGTCCTTTTGTTCTTCAGTCTAGTTGTGGAGGACGTTGCTTCACTAGCCCAAGTTGGCACCATCATTGCACTCTTCCCAGGCAAGGCAGATCAGTCGCTGGCTTCTGGACGGCCGCTCAGTGCAGCTGCTGGCCACTCACGCTGGCTGTTGGCCGCTCGTGCTGGCTGCTGGCTACACACCGTAGCCCATGGCAACCCACTGCAGCAGGGGCTGCAGCCTACGCAGTCTCCAGTGACTCACAGCAACCCAGCTCCAGGTTGAGCTGTTGTTCTTAGCTGTAGAGGGCAGTGGCCCTCATATATGGGATCCGAACAGGGGCCCTCTGGCGTCCCAAGCCAGCTCTTAACCAACGTGCCACTTGGCCGCCCCTCAGGTCTTTTTAAATGCTTTCTATTTTGCAGAAATCCGTAGTAGGTTGTTATGTGGGTATTTAAGAATGTTTTAATAATGTGCTCTAAGAGCACATTATTAGCTAGGAATGTATTATTCTTTTTTTTAAATAATGGGATATGATAATAACAACAACAAACAGAAACAACCCAAGTGGCCATCAAGAGAATGGCTAAATTATTTGTAGTATCGTCAGACAATGGAACATTCTACAGCAATAAAAAAGAACAAATTATTGAGACATGCAACAACATGAGTGACTCTCACAAACATGTGTGATTCTACCTATCTGAAAGAAGAGGCAAAACTAATTGGTGGTTTTAGAACTCAGCATCATGGTGACCATTGGATGGGGAGTGGGTGCTGACTGGGATGGGGCATGAAGGAAACTTTGAGTGACGGAAATGTTCTATTAGTTGGCGTTGGTGTGCATGATGGTCGTGGAATGTATATGTATTGGAAAGTCCTCAAGCAGCACATTCAAGATTAGCGCACTGCACTGTACGGTAAGTCCATTCTTGTTCATGGTGTTGGCTTGGGGGTCATTTTAGACAGCAAAATCAGCAAAAAAGCAAAAAATCTGTGGCACTAAATAGACCATGAAATGGACACTGTTCACAGTACCGGAGCTGAAATGGAAGCCAGATCATAGGTCACTTTGTTCAGTTTCAGCTGGAATGCGCATGTCGGGCGACTCGGTTTTTGGTGCTCTGCACATGTCTGGAAATGACCTTGGTAGCACAGTGAGGTTTGATTTGGGGTTGACAAGTCCTAATTCCACTGCCATGTAGCTGTGAGGCCCCATCTTTTTTTTCCCACCCCCATTTTTTGGGGGTGGGAAAAAAAATCACTTCTAAAACAATATTGGCAGTTTTTTTAACCAGCGTAAACTTACCATCCGACCAGCCATTCTAACTCGTAGGTGACTACCCAAAAGAAATGAAAATATACAGCCCCACAGACATGTGCTGGAACATTTCTCGCATCATTGTTCACAACAGCCGGACACTGAAATGTCCATCAGCTGGGGAATGGATAAATACAACAGGGTCTATCCGTACAATGGAATATTATTCAGCCATGAAAAGGAATGAAGTTCTGACACCTGCTACAACATTGATAAACCTTGAACACATTATGCTCAGTGAAAGAAGCCAGGTGCAAAAGGCCATATATTGCAGGATTCTATTTCTATGAAAGGTCCAGAATAAGCAGAAGCAAAGAGACAGAAAGTAGATTAGTGCTTGCCTGGGGCTGGTGGAGCAAAGGGAATTCACTATAAACAGACCCACGAGATCATTTTAGAGTGATGGTTGCACAACTCGGTAAACTTACTAAAAATCATTGAATTGTACACTTTAGGGACTGGCCGAGTGGCTCAGTTGGTTAAGAGCGCAAGCTCTGAGCAACAGGGTCACCGGTTCGATTCCCACATGGGCCAGTGAGCTGCGCCTGAGCTGAGCTGCCCCTGAGCTGCCAATGGGCGGCCGGATGGCTCAGTTGGTTAAAGCGTGTGCTCTTAACAAGAAGGTTGCCAGTTTGACTCCGGCATTGGATGGTCGGCTGTACCCCCCCACAACTAGATTGAAAGCGGCAAATGGACCTGGAGCTGAGGAGCTGCGCCCTCCACAACTAAGATTGAAGGACAACAACTTGACATGGAGCTGATGGGCCCTGGAAAAACATAATGTTCCCTTCCCCAATTTCCCAACACTGTTCCCTTCCCCAACTCCCCAATAAAATCTTAAAAAAAACAACACTGAATTATTCACTTGGAATAGGTTAATTTTATGATATGTAAATTATACCTCAATAACATTAAAAAATAAATCCCTTCTACTATTGATGTGTAAAATCTGCTGCAGGTGTAACCATTAGTTAAATATGCAGCTACTTGTGTCATAGCCACTCTGGCCTGACAAACCGCTGCTCCCTACAAAACCCCTCACAACTAGCTACCCTCTGCTATAGTCACAACCCTATACCTTTGTTCTGGTGATGTCTATGGCCTGCAAGAGGTAAAATCCTGGCCATTTTTCAGGGTCATGCTCAAACTGCTCTTTCTAAAGCCTTCCCCAGGGACCTTCCTCACTCTCTATACCCTACCCCTAGCCCCAAATAATTGATTATTCCCACCTCCAGCTTTGCTGTAACTACAGGATGAGTAAGCTCTAGAGATCTGCTTTACAACATAGAGCCTATAGTGTTGTTTGCTTAAAAATTTAAGAGGGTACATTTTGGGTTGTGTTCTTGCCACAAAAAAAATGCAAGGGGACACAAGAACTCTTTGGGGGGTGAGAAATATATTTATTACCTTGCTTGTGATGATACTCTCATGGGTGTATGTGTACATCCCAAACTCATCAAAATGTAAACTTTAAATTTTTATATTAAGTATGCAAAAGCTAAAAACAAGCAAGTGACAGAAAAACAGTCTAATCGCTATGTTGTACACCTGAAGCGAATATAAAATTGATGTCGGCTGTAATTGAAAAAATGTTTTAATTATTCTAAAAGAAAAACAAATAAAGACAATAAAACAGTGCTTTGCTATATAAATTCCTATATTGAAAGGAATTTTTTAAAAACTATGTCTGTCGAACCCACGAATCTATTTTGAGTTTCATGTCACTTTCAGTTTGTTATCCGAATGCTCCAAAACAGTGCATGACATCTAGTGGGGACTCAAAAGGGTGCGCAGCAGGAAGGAAGAAAGGAAGGAGGGAGGGGAGGGAGAGAAAGAGGACAACGCGGATACAATTTAGCAGGGAAAGTTTCACTCATTCATTAATTTCATCAATGAATATTTGCTTAGCATCTCCGGCGTGCCCAGCACTGTGCCCTGGGAACAAGAATGTGAAGCAAAAAAGTCTAGCCACCAGTTCCAGAAATAGGAGAGCTCCCAGAACTGACCTGGGTTTAAACAGCTAATCAAAGTCACTCGAACTCATTTCTTTCTAAATCCAATTATTTTCCACTGTGTGCATGATTCAGCCACCAGCAAGGGATGGTTCATCTATAGGCATTCCTTTGGCCCGATATTCTGGTGGAAGAGACAGACAAGAAATGAATCCATCTCTAAGTGACAGGACGAAAAGCAAGGCACACTCAGGGAAGAGAGTGGCAGAGGGGACCCTTTCAGAGATGGTGGTCTGGGAGTGCCTTCTAAGGAGGGGCCGTAGAAAGTAAGAGTCAGATGGCCCTGGTGTCACTGATCACCAGCTCTGCTACTCGTCAGCGGGGGACCCTCTGCCTTTGGATTCTGGGGAATGGAGGCACGGACTGCTAGCCCCTGGGGTGACTCTCAGATGGAACGAAGCCACGCACAGAGAACCTGAGTGTTGGCTGTCATTGAGTATACTGGCTGGGCAGGGAGCCCTGTGTTTCTAGGACACCTCCTCAGAGTGTGACATAGTGCCACAGACTGAGGAGTAAGATCAATTCATCTCTATTCAGAATGTCCAAGAGGATAATTAATAATAACAACAATAATAATCATAATAATCATTTGTCCAGATACTCAGTTAATGCCCATCTCCCCCACTTACCTGTCGGCTCCACAAAGCAGGAGAACTTCCTCTGCCTCCTCACTACCTCCCCAGGGCCTGCATTTAACTGGGGCTCAAGAACAATCTGAAGAATGAAGATGTGAGAAAAATACCCGTGTGTTGTATTTTTATCTTAGAAGCCAATTGGGATAGAACAAGGCCAGGCAGGGCTTCCAGTGGGGAAGGTGCAGGTTTCCTCTACCTTTCCATCTCCGTACCCCAGCGCACAGCAGGGACTCAATAAATGTACATCAGATGAGCGAGTGGATGTCCTGCCTGGTTCCCTGTATCCTTGGAGGGCAGGAGCCTGTCCCATTTCACTTCCAAGATAAAAGCACACTCATGTGTCTCACGCACAGGTTTTTTTACTCACATCTCGTCTTCAGATTCCTCCCTTCGTTCACCAGGGGCCTGAGGGACCCGCTGCGACGGGCTGAGTTGCCCTAGTAAAAACCATGAAGCACCCACTTAATCCTGATGTGGGCAGGAACGCGAGCTGATTCAGACCCAGTGCTCAGCTCCGTCTCTGTACATCTGCCACCAGAAGGGTGCCAGGCAGCGGTGTCCTGAGAAACAGAACAGGCATGCCCCGGCCACCTGGCCTGCCTTATGCAAGATGCTCATGACCTCCCAAATATGGACTATAATATTTTTCTGCCTGCTGAGGTTCTCTACGAAAAGAAAGCAGTTTTCAAATTTAGTAAGCACAAGAATCCCTGGGGAGTACTAAACAATGCAGATTTCTCTGTCCCACCCTGGGTCAGGCTGGGCTGGAGCTAGGGCATCCTCCCAGAGACAGACAGACAGACACACCCACACCCTGCCTTTGATAGAGCTGGGTTTTGGATCACTCTTTGGAAAACCCTAGGAATACAGAATGCTATTTTTATTTCAAATGGGGATAGCTAAACTGGCTGTGAATTTTTCTCTCTTTATTCACGTTCAGATAGGATCACCTGGGTCTAGAAAATGCCTGAGCTCTTAACTTCCTATCACTGTTCTTCAGATAATAGTAAAAGCCAGAGCAAACACTTATTTAGGACCGGCTAGGCAAATTTGCATGACATTGCACCCACATTTGCATTCTGACCTTTGCAACACCTCCAGGATACAGCACTATAATCATCACCCCCATTTTTCAGAGGAGGAAACAAATAACTTGTCCAAAGTCACCCAGCTAGTAAGATGCAGAGCCATGCTGTGCTGCCTTCACCCACCGGACACCCTGAACAGGGGGCAGGTTCTGGTATGCATGATGAACAGCAAGCACAGGCACCCCTGGTGGATGTTTCCCAGGGCATAGAGTTAGCATTGAGCCCTCATTTGTCTTTTCCTCCAGCCATGACAGAGACCCCTCTATCAGACACCTCTTCAGCTCGTAGGATGTCATTGACCGTAGGTGGATGGAGGATTGGTTAGGAATTTGATGCATGGGGCTGGGGTGGTCAGGACCACAATTTAGATCCAAAATGCATTAGGTATCTGTCCAGAAGAAGGTGCCACCCAGAAGAAGGTAGATTTGACTGCTATAAATGTTCAGACATATAGATCCGGGTGGCCTGAGTGGGCCGATAACGTGGGCAGCAGGATCACTACCTGGTGGCCTCCTCTTTCCTTTGCAGAGGTCAGCGATGTCTCAAGGGGATCATACTTATTTTCACCTCCTCCAGTCTGAGACGGCCATATGTATGTGCTCTGTATGGCAGTCAACACAGCCTGATCTTTCTCTGAAATGCATGGAAATGAGATCTGATGTAGATATAGGTGTTGTGGTTACTGACTTCCTCCGAGGGCCGCTGTGGTGAGCAAGGATCATGACCCCTCAAAGGTGTCCATATTCTACTCCGTAGAACCTGTGAATATGCTGCCTTACATGGCAAACGGGAGTTGAGGTTGCTAATCAGTTGACCTCTAAGGAGGGGGTTGGTATCCTAGGTCATCCAGGTAAGACCAGGGTAATCACAAAGCTTCTTAAAAGAAGGCAGAGCGAGGCAGGAGAGTCAAAATCAGGGATATGACACGATGAGAAATACTCGGCTGGCCATGGCTGGCTTCAAAGATGAAAGGGGGCCATGCGTCAAGGGATGTGTGCAGCTTTTAAGAGAACCTGGAAAGGCAAGAGAACAGGTTCTCCTCTAGAACCTCGAGAAAGACACATAGCCCTGCTGACAATGCATATTAGCTCTGCAACTCACATCAGACTTCTGACCACCAGAGCTATAAGGTAATAATATATTCGTGTTGTTAAAGTCACTAAGTTTTTGGCAACTTGTTACAGCAGCTGTAGGAAACTAATACTAGTTCAGAGCACTGGCTCTGGGCATGACACTCAGGGGCCCTAATGCAGTGCGAAACCTGCTAAACCATCCGTGGCTACCCTAAATCCTCTACCACACCACGCAGAGAGCGCTTGAGAGAAAAACATTGTGTGTCAGGGCAGAGTTCTGGAGTTGCGGCAGTCCCTGGAGTGGTTCAGGAGCAGAGGAAGTCTGGCTGGAGAGAGAAAGAAGAATGAATCCAGGCTGCAGACAGAAAGGGAGCCAAGAAATGCAAACCCAGGCTGCGTTTCTGATGGCTTTCCAATTCTGGACCCTCCCGAGGCCTCCAGGTTCTGCGAACTGCTCCATATCCTTATAGCAAGCCCTCCCTTTTGCTTACGCTAGCTGGAGTTCTTCCCCAGCAGACTCCTATCAACGGAGGGAGCATTTGCTCACAGCCATCATTCTCCACAGCCATCATTCTCCTGAGTTGACAAGGAGACACTTGCTAAACACCCCAGGGGAGGTGAGAATTGGACTGTCCCAGGAGTGTGGTGGTGCTGGTGTCCCTGGAGGTCATGATGAAAAATGACGTTTGATTCTCTGCAGTTAATGGGTGAGAAGTCCCCCAGCTCCACCCCCCGGAACTGGAGCTATTCTAGGAAAGTAACTCTGGAGGCTGTGAGAGTAGCTTCCAGAAGGAGAAGGCTCTGCAGTATATTAAAAGAAATCCCTTTGATGAGCCCTAGAAGAGTCCTGCTAGACAGTCTGACTCCAGGCCTTTTCTGTTTTTCTGGGTCACAAGGCCCAGGATGATGAGCTCATAGCCAGCATCACGGTACACGTGGCACTTTCTCCCTTTCCTGTAAAACAGCCTGGCATGTGGGGGTAGGATTATTTTATATCAGGTCCGTGATTTCATAATACTGATTGATCTACTGTGCAAATATGGGGTAACCTTGTGTAAATCGAAATGTCCCCTTTCCAAGTCACAGTACCCTCAGTGACAACATAATGAGGATGGAGTAAATGGCTGCAGTCCTTGGTGTAACCCCTGTGTAATTAACCATTGTACGTTTCCACCTCCCTTTCTCCAAGTTCCTCTAGGAGAATTTCATGCGGTCCTAGGCTGTCGCTTCCTTTCTTCTATCCATGGGGCTTAGGTTGGTCAGAGTAGCTGGCCACTGGATTGGCTCATGAGATAGGCATGTGACACATGCTGGGCGAGTCAGGATCTTTTCTAGGACCAATAGATGTTGGGAGGCAAAAGTTCTCTTTCTAACGGGGTTGCTGAAGGGGGTCTGAAGTCACCAGAGGTCCTTGTTTCTGCTACACGGAGAGGCTATCCATGCAGATAAAGCCACGCAGCAACTCACAAAACAGAGACAGAGAAACAGAGCAAAGGAAAGGCAGAGAGGGGAAGCTATTACCCACTCCTGAAGCTCCCAGTGACTTTTATCCATCAATTATCTTCTAGCTAAGCTCTTGTTTGGGTTTGGGTTTGCACTCAAATGAGAAAGTCGAATTTTGTGGAGCCTTCAGTTGATGTGATTTTGGAGAGGCCCCTTTTAAGAAAAGTTTAGTTATGATTATAAAATTAGTAGGAAACAAACAGTAGGCCAGATTTGCCGCAAGAGCCACAGTTTGTTGACCCCTGATCTAATGTATCAAAGGGGGATGTATGACATAAACACAGCACCTAAAACAAAAACAAAAAATTACTAGGGCTTAGGAAGGGATACATTAGGGCCCCCAAACTCAAGCTGCATGACCCTCACATTTAAGGTATCTCTGTTTGCACCCACTTAGGATCAGTGATTTTATTTGTTTGCATCCATTACTTTTTCTCTGGGTATTATATCAGATTAAGCTCAAACACTACCTCATGACTGCATTCATTTCTGAGTCTGTCTACAGGGTACCCGATAGCTGGCAAATGGTTAAGAGTATTTATACTCTCTCCTTTAACAGTACAAAAAAAAAAATCAATTCCACTGGGTACTTTCTGTTCTGTCCTTTGGAAACCAATTTAGCAGTTTCGTGCACTCAATTCAGCTCCCACTAACAACATAGATAAGCTTAATAATAGGTGTGAGGCACTGTGCTAAGTGTTTTAAAGACTTTTTCGTATTTAATCTTCTTGATAACCCTGAGAAGCAGTGTGGGGGGCACTGTTGATTGCCTACTCTGCACCCAATCTGCATTTTCTTGAAATCTAAAAAGGCATGTAGGTCACATGACTGAGGGCAGGCCAACCCCATCCTCAGCTGCAGGGGTGGGCTCTGATTGGTCTAAACGGCATAATCCCCATTTCCCTGCCTATGATTGGCTCAGGAATTCAGGCCTAAGCCAATCAGCTTCGGGCATTTTCCAGTTCTCAGTCCAGTGGATGAGTGTGAGACTTAAATTAAACCAATTACACTGAGGGTGAGGGGAAGGCATTTTATTCCATGATTGGGGTGCGGGGCCTCTCTATTGCTCATTGGATATATGATATATATTGGATATTGCTCATTGGAACAATAAGGCATGTGGCCTCAATTACCATGAGAAGCCAGAAGCTATCTAGTAACCACAAAAGAAACTCAACCTTGGCCTGAAGGTGGACCTCAGATAAATGGGTCCTTGGTGACCAGATACAGCTTCTGGGTTAGTCATTCCTGAAGGCCACCCTACCTTGGGTTTTTTGCTATGTGAGATGGTATATTTTCTTATGCTTGACATAACTTTTTGTTCCTTACAGCCAAAACATCCGACTGATGCATGTAGATATCTACCTTCATTTTCATTTGAGAAAACTAAACTCAAAGAGGTTATGTAATGTGAATGAGTCACTCAGCTGGTAAGTGGCAGATATGGGTCTGACTTCCATGCTAAGGCCTTTAATTAAGCACACCAACATGAGGATTAGCATGAGCATCCATTCTCCACCACCCCCATTTCTGCAGTGCAACTAATGGCAAGAAAAAGAAGAAGAAGAATAGCTAATACTTGTTAAATGTCTACTACACCTCAGGTGCTGTTCTAAGGAACTCACCTGCATTCATTCTTGCAGTTACTATTATCCCCATTTAACATATGAGAAAACTGAGGCGCAGAGGATTTAAGCAATCTGTTTAAGGTCACACAACTAATGAGGTTTCAACCTCTTACCTACTTTGCTAAACAGAGAAATGCACTTTAGTACCGGCTTCAGTTGGCTGAGCCAAGACACTTATTGCCACTGTCTTCACCACACTCTATCATTCTATACTCAGGCTGCTTCACTTATTTGCAAAGCCAGCCTAACTCCTATAGGCATTAGAATTTCCAAGCCTTGGGGCATAGCAGGGGGGCAAAAAATAGTGGCCACTATTTTTCTGTGTCCATTTATTTCCTGGTTTATTTTTCTTGGTGGCTAACTTTTTCCAGTTTGCTTTTGTATCTGTACTGCCACCCACCTCCTTATGTTATGACTTTACATAAATTACATTCTTGCAACATTCACCTCCCTTCTCCCCTCTTCCATCTGAAACTCAGTAAACCCAGCCAGCAATAGGTTCATCTCCTACTTGTTTCTTCTTGCACATCATTAACTTAGGAGCTGAAAACAATTCTAAGTCTATAGCCAATGTCTAAAGGATGCTTCCCACAGGCCCAGCACTGTTCTAAGTGTTTAACATGGTAAGGTCACACAGTAGTACCAAATAGCAACGATTTGAAAGTAGAAAGTCTGACTTGTCACTCATTATGGTGGATCCTGGCATTATACTTATTAGGGAAAGAAGAGAAATTTGTATGGTATCAGAGAGCTTTCAAAATACTAGTTAAAGCACGCCAGTCCCCTGCTGGGCCGATCCTGTGTTTGCTGAAGATTCTATCAAGTGAGGATTTATATTATTCTAATCTGATCTTTCCTACCCTGGCCCTTTGTGTTCAGCCTGATTTCCTCAGCTTAACATACTCTTTGGAGCCTTTCTCTTTGGATCTTTCATCCCGCCAGAGCTGGGCTGTCCAAAATGGAAGCCACCAGCCACATGTGGCTACTGAGCACTTGAAATGGGGCTAGTCTACAATGAGATGTGCTGTGAGCATCAAATGCACAGCAGATTTCGAAGATTTAGCATGACAAAAAGTACAATATCTCATCAATAATTTTTGTATTGATTCCAATTGAAATGACAATATTTTGTACATTTGGGGTTAAATAAAATATATTGCCAAGATTATTTTCACCTGTTTCTTCTTCCTTTGTAAATGCAGCTACTAGAAGATTACCTATATGACTTGCATTATGCTTCTATTGGACAGCACCCTTCTAATGTCCCCACCTCTAGGAAGCCTTCCTAAACCACACCCCCTAGAGTAAGTCCTCTCCCCTTAGATGGGTTCTACCCGCAGGTATTTGTTTTTCTGACACCTAAAAGTCTGAAAGTGGGCAGTGCAGGGCTGGGATGAAGCTTCACAGTGTCTGGAACCCAGGCTCCTTCTACCTTGCTGCTATGCTGTGAATAGCCTTCATGGCATCGTCAGGATGGGTGCTCCAACATTCTCCTTTCCAGCCAAAGAAGAACCCACCCACTCTTCCAGGACATTCCCTGTAAGGTGCACACAACACTTCAGCTTCCTTCTCATTGGCCAGGACTTGGCCACATGGCTACACCTGCTGCAAGGGAGCCTGGGAAATGCTGCATGGCTTTGTGCACAGTTAGAAACTGGGAGATCTATGACTTTAAAAGAAAGAAGAGATATGGTGGAGACAACCAGTCATCTCTGTTCCATGTCCTATATGCAGTCTCTTCTTTATTTCCTAGCACCACGTTGCAATCTGCTATTACAGTAAGTTCCCGACTTATGAACATTCGAGTTGCGAACTTGCACAGATAGGAACAGACCTCGCATTGCAAACATTCATAGGTGCGAACAAATCGCGGAAGTAGCTCACGTGTCTGCTGGACATTGTCACAGTTGTGCTGCCGTGTGCTTACTGTCCAGTACGATAGTGTACAGTAGTACAGTGCTCAATCAGAGCCCAGGATGTCCCGAAGCAAGAGGAAAAGCAGAGGTGATGTGGAGGGGACTGCTAGGAAGCGCAAAGACTCACTTTGCTGGATTTACGAATGAATCCAACTTACGAACCTTCTCCTGGAACATTTGTAAGTTGGGAACTTACTGTATTTTAGTTATCTCTTTCCTTTGGGACACACCCTCTCCTTTAAACATAAGCTCTGAGAGGGCAGAGACTTGCCAGTCTTTTCAGCGCTGCATCCCACAACCTGATGCACTTCCTGGCACAAACTAGGTATGCAGTAAATGTTCCTTGACTAGGTCAATGTTTGTTAAAGCCAAATCATTTCTAGCAGAGGTATCACGCAGGTAACGAGTCGGGGGTTATAGCATTTTGCCCGCCACAAAGTCAGGGTATTAAAAAAAGAGAATTATCCAGATGACTGCTGGGCAGGCAGTTTGGCTGGCAGCACCGCTAATTTCCCTTCAATACCAAAGCAGAGTGTGCCCCAAGTGGACAGTTTCCAGAAAGAATGAGCCTACCTTTGCATGGCTAGGACCCCTCCAATCTTACAGACACCTCTTGGAATGTTCCTGGAATTATTATGACAACCCACTGAGACTCCAAGCAACACTGCCAAATTCATCTCCCTAAATGCCACTTAGCTCCTTTTCAAAAACCTTTCAGTGTTGTCGTCTTAGGATCAAATCCAATTCCCATGACTGTCATTCGAGGATTTTTCTCTTTTCTGATTAGCGTCAACTCTCTCTTAGCATATAGAGCATATGGCTGTGGCATCACAGATACCTGGACCTAAATCCTGCCTCCCCTCTTACTAGTTCTGTGATCCTGGGCAAATTACTAAACTGCTCTGGCCTCCATTTCCTTCTCTGTAGAATGGGGATAATAATACCCATCTCATAGAGATAGTGGGAGGATAAGATGAGACAATGATTGCCTTTAGCACAATGCAGGGTGTGTACACTCACCACCCAGCACTCACAAGTGTTGGTCCATGTTATTACTTTGGCTGTGTTTACCTCTTCCATCTGGCTAGGCTGGTCTGATGACCACGCCCTAAAGAGGAGTGGCCCATTCTTTCCAATATTAGCAACAATGAGGAGAATAACGCAGTTCCTTCACTGAGACTTATCCTGTGCCAGGCACTGTCAGGAACACATTATGACTTTCATGGTCCCTCTCGCCATAAATAATTAAAAAAAATATATATATGTATATATATATATAATGACGGTACTGGTATAAAGACAATTTAATTTTTTCTTCTGATAATAAAATAAATTATTTCCATGGGCCCCTGAAAGTATCAGGGAACCTAGGCCTTGTGCTTGCTGTATCTAATGGAGAACTCAGCCCTGGGCACTGTCCTAAACACAGTCTCATTTAATTGTCACAACAGTACCATGGAGCAGGGACAGGGCGGAGCACCTTTTGTGTTTAGGATGCATTCCTAAAGACCTGGTGTAATTTTGAACTTATATAATTCACCACCAAGCTGAACCCAAACTGGCAAATGTTTCTATTTCTCCAAGACATACATGTAGCAGGAGCCATCAAATCATATTCAATATCCTAAGCCGCGCATTCCTCAGACCTAGTAACTCCCGAAATTTCGTGATTCCTGGTGTATTTAAATTTTGGAGGGAAGGTGTTTCAAATTTATTTCAAACTGGGTGCACCAAGCAAGTGTCATTAATATTTGGTCTATTGTGCTATTTCAAATTCACAAAATTCAAGTAGTACTACATTATTATGCCTGTTTTTATTTATTTATTTATTTATTTATTTATTTA
>NW_017731811.1:222366-223400 GCF_001890085.2 Hipposideros armiger | reverse complement strand
GCCCTATTATGCCTGTTTTAGAGTTGGGGCTACAGAGGTTACCCAAGACTGTTTGAGTTCAGAGCTCAAGATCTCAGCCATGCCATATCACCCCTCTCTGAGCCTTTGACTTTTTACATCCATCTTCTTCCTACCTTGACGAGTTCTGTCTAATTCTCTCCATTTCTTCCTGGAGGCCAAGCTTCAATGTCACCTCCTCCATACCCACCCTGATCACCCCAGCCCACAGAGGTCTCCCTTTCTCAGCTGCCTTCCTATCCCAGAAACAGTGACTCATGATTCTCAAAACCAGATTTGGACTGTTAGCACCTCCATGCTCCGGGCAACCCTCCATGTATGCCAGCACTTTTTTTCCTCTCTCCCTTGTTTGGACTTCCCTTCTCCCTCTCCCTCTCCATTTGCATTAAAACGTGTATAATAATAGCAGTTAACATTTTTTTGAGAGCTTTGTATGCATAAAGAATGCCTCTAGGAAATGGGGACTGTTGTTACCTTCATTTTGCAGATGAGGAAACTGTGGCACTGATAGGTTAAGAGGCTTGTCTCTGATCACACAGGGAGTAAATGGCAGAGCTGGGACTAACCACATACTACCTAGCTTCAGAGCCTACAGTCTTAACCACCTCAGTATGCAAAGAGGGTAGGTGATTGTTTAAAAAACAAATTCGGGCCGGCCGAGTGGTGCTTTGGTTAAGAACTGGCTTGGGATGCCACAGGGCCCCAGTTCGGATCCCACATATGAGGGCCAGTGACACTGCCCTCTACAGCTAAGATGCTGAAAACAGCTCAACCTGGAGCTGGGTTGCTGTGAGTCACTGGAGACTGCGTAGGCTGCATCCCCTGCTGCAGTGGGTTGCCATGGGCTACCGTGTGTAGTGAGCAGCCAGCAGCTGCTGTGAGTGGCCATCCAGAAGCCGGGGACAGATCTCAGCCCTGGAGGGTACAGGGACTTTTCCTGGAGTGTTCTATCTCATCCCTAGGAGCCAATCTCTCCTTATTCCATTCCCTATTTTAGTTAATAATACTTTATGTTA
>NW_017731811.1:218768-221331 GCF_001890085.2 Hipposideros armiger | reverse complement strand
AGCCCCTGCTGCAGTGGGCTGCCATAAGCTACCGTGTGTGGCCGGCAGCCAGCGTGAGCAGCCGGCAGCTGGTGTGAGCTGCCAAGAGCAGCCGTGAGTGGCTGTCCAGAGGCCGGTGAGTGACTGCCTCAGCCGGGAAGAGCGCAAGGATAACACCAACATGGGCCAGTGAAGCGATGTCCTCCACAACTAGACTGAAGAACAAAAGGACAGCACCTTGTCTTTTCCTATTTTCCAGATTCCCCAGCGCTGTTGCCCTCCCCCAATTCCCCAATAAAATCTTAAATTAATTAATTAATTAATTAAATTAAATAAAGGGCTCAGATGGATTTTCACAGAGCAGGTAAAAAGGGTGAATTTCAATAACTGGCACACACTTATAATGATTATGATGCTTCTGGTTGCAAGCGATAGACACTCAATTCAAACTCTCCTTTTAAAGTGCCGCGTGTTTGAAGGAGCGGGATGTACAGTCTCAAAGTACCACCCCAAAGATTACTTATTAATTACAAATGATAGAAGGTGTCTTTACTGTGGGTAAGCCTGGAAGAGGCCACCTTACATAAATGACCAAATTTAACATCTCTAATGATGAGGAAAACCAACATGAAATGACTCTTGTTGGTAGAGGAACTGAGAGAGACATAACGTCACCTAGCAAGCATTCTCACCAAAAATACTTAACCAGAATCTAATCAGGAGGGAACAATTTTACAAATCCAGTTGAGATAGTCTGTAACATAACTGTCTGGAAGAAGAAAACCACATCAGTATTACGAAAGGTAAAAAAGTTTGGAGAACAGTTTTAGGTTGAATAAGACTAAAAAGATCCAACAACTGAGTGCAATGCATGACCCTGAACTGGAGCCAAAAATTGCATTATTAAGACAACTTGGGTCAATTTGCGCAAGGGCTAAACATCAGAAAATAGTATGGTGCTAAGGTTACATTTTTTTCTTTCTTTTTATTTATTATATTTTGTTATTTTATAGTTTCAGGTGTAAGGGTTACATTTCTTAAATATGACAATTGTATGGTAGCTTCGTAGGATAATGGTCTTGTTAGGAGATAAATACTGAAGTATTTAGGGGTGAAGTGTTTGATGAGAGTAAGTTACTCTCAGATAATGAGATTCAGCAATACATAGATAAACAATAGATAAATAGGTGATAGGTATAGATTAGATATGAATAGATGATAGTGATAGAGAAATAGATATATATATATATATAGGTAGAGAACTGAAAAAGAATGTAGTAAATATGTTTTTTGTTTTTTTTTAAAACAGGAGCAGAGAAATTGGCCCATACAACTAAAAAGGGCTACACTAGCTTCAGGCATGATTGGAAACAGTTGCTCAAATAATGTCTCAGGCATCTGGAACTGTTTCTGCCTCTTATCTCTGCTTTCCTTCAGTTGGTTCTCCCAGCTCATATCCTACCAACTTAGCAATGACAACAGATAGACAATATCTCATTCCAGGGCCAGTGCTCACTGGACACGCTTGCATGTGTTATATGTTCACCTCTGAACCAGTTGTGACCAGAAGGATGGGATTCTCTGATTGGTTAAGCTAGGTCATGTGCTTACCCCAGGAATCTAGGAATGTAATCAGCCCTACATAAACCCCATGAGCTAAGAATGAAGGACTGGTCATTTCAAAAGGAATTTGGGAGCATGTTACCAGAAGAAAGGAGAATCAGTGGTAGGCAGGTAAAATAACATGTTTGCCACACACATTTTTTTTTTTAAGATTTTATTGGGGAATTGGGGAAGGGGAACACTGTGTTTTTCCAGGACCCATCAACTCCAAGTCAAGTTGTTGTCCTTCAGTCTTAGTTGTGGAGGGCGCAGCTAGCTCAGCTCCAAGTCCTGTCACTGCTTTCAATCTAGTTGCAGGGGGCCCGCAGCCCACCATCCCATACGGGAGTCCAACCGGCAACCTTGTTGTTAAGAGCACGAGCTCTAACCAACTGAGCCACCCAGCTGGTCCACACATTATTTTTTTTAAACTGTGTATACATTCTTTTTTAAAACTAATGTTTTTCATCCATCAAAATATCATGGACAATTATATCTCAACAAAGCTTTGCCAAAAAATAGCATGGACCAGAACAAAATCATGGACAGTGGAGAAACCGGATAGATTTACCTCATCCAGGTCATCATCAAGGTCAACATCAACAGTGAGAAGCCATGCTGATAATACGCATCCTTAATTTGATGCAATGAGAATAGTACTTCCTCTATGTGGTCTTCCTCCCCAAATCCATCACCCCAGGATCATCATGAGGAAAACATGAGACAAATCCCAACTGAGGGACATTCTAGAAATACCTGGCCAGTACGTCTCAAAACTGTCATCAAAAACAAAAAAAGTCTGAGAAACTATCACAGCCAAGAGGAACCAAAGGTAACATGAAAAATAAATGTAATGTGGGGTTCTGGATGGGATGCCACAGCTCCAACCATCAGACTCTTTTTTTTTTTTTTAAAGATTTTTATTGGGGAATTGGGGGATGGGAACAGCACTGGGGAATTGGGGGAAGGGGAACAGACAAGT
>NW_017731811.1:212334-217988 GCF_001890085.2 Hipposideros armiger | reverse complement strand
GCCGGCCCCACCATCAGACTCTTAATAGCATCCACAGCAGGCAGGCAGAGAAAGTGACAAACTGAGCCACATCCTTCTTGTCTTTATATCAGGGTGGGAAAGCTTTTCCAGAACTCACAGTGGACTTCCCATTGTGGTTCATTAGCCAGAGTTGGTTCTCCTCCCACCTTATCCCCAAGTCAGCCCTGTTAAAAAGGAACAAAATCATCATGATTGTCTTAGACCAGTGGCTCTCAGTCCACCTGGGGAGCTTTTCAGAAATACTAATGTCCAGAGCCTACCTTCAGATAAGTTTAATTATAAACTCTGGGAGTGGGGCCCAGAGTTTTGGATTTTTTTTTTTAAGGAAAAAACACACTGGGGTACTGTGTGTTTTTCCAGGACCCATCAGCTCCAAGTCAAGTAGTTGTCTTCAATCTACGTAGTTGTGGAGGGCACAGTTCCTTGATCCATGTGGGAATCAAACGGGCAACCTTGGTGTTATGAGCCTGCGCTCTAACCACCTCAGCTAACCAGCCACTCCAGGTTTTTTTTTAAAAAGCAGAATAATGTCCCCCAGAGATGTCCACACCCTCATGCTTGGAACCTGGAAAGACGCTGTGTTACGTGGCAAGGGGGAATGAAGGGTGTAGACGGAATTAGGGTTGCCGATCACGTGACCTTGAGATGGGGAGATTATGCTGGATTACCCAAATTCATCCAACGTCATACAAGGGTCTTTATAGGAGGAGGCAGGAGAATAATAGAAGAAAAAGGAGCTGTGATGATGAAAGCAGAGGTTGGAGTAATGTTCTTTGAAAATGGGGAGAAACCACAAACCAAAGAATATGGTTGAAACGGCCAGAAAACAGATCCTGTCTTAGAGCCTCTGGAAAGGAAGGCAACCTGGACACACTGATGTCAGCCCAGTGAGGCCTATTTTGGACTCCCCTCTTCCAAGACTAAGATAATAAATGTATATTGTTTTCAGACATTAAGTGTGTGGCAATGTGTTACAGCAGCAATAGGAAATGAATACACCATTATGGTGTCCAGTTCCTAACAGTGGTTCCCCGTGAGCAACATGGCTGGTATTCGCTCTCTGGGGTAGGTCCCTCCCTGGATGATGACACGTGAGATGTGGTGTCAGCTTCAGACTCAAGCATCAAGAGAACTGGGCAGCTCCACTTTGGCACTTTTGGGAGTCTCAAGATGGCCGTATGTAGGTCAAGCTTGGTAGTCCTGCTGGAGAGGGCCGTGGACAGAGGAGACACCCTGAGGCAGCGTGGAGTGGAAAGGGGCCCAGTCTTCCCAGCGTCCCAGTTTAGCCTCAGCCCATCAGATCGTAACGGTATGAGAGACCCCAAGCAGGATCAGTTATGGAATAGCCCAGCGAGCCCAGTCCACCCACAGGACTGGCGGGATAATATAATAACAGGGTTGTTTCAAGCCACTGTCTAATTTTAGCTACCATGAGTTAAGGCCCTACTGTGATGGGTGCCAGGGAACCATCGTCTCATATCACTGTCCTGCATATTGTTCCCACTTTCAAGATGAAGAAACCAAGGCCCTGAGAGGGAAGGCAACTAGGTTTGCTGGTAGATGGGAGAGCTGGGTTTGAACCTCAGTCTGTCCAGCTCCAGAGCCCCAGGCCCTTTGCACTTCCCAGCGCCACCTTTTCTCAGAGCTCATTAGATAAAATTCAGAGGCCTAGGTTGGTCCCAGTTGCTTCTTTGGCCACCATTGACTGCCGCCATGTTGGTCTCAGCAAACTCACAGCTCCACTCCTGCCGTTTTCCTCCTCTTGTTCTCAAGTCTCATCGGAGAAGCAGGATTACTTACAGTAAATGAAAACCAAGACTTGTACAGGAAGCACAGCCTGATCCATTACAGGGTTATTCTAGCCTGTAATGTACCTGTGCGCCCTCAGACACAGCCAGACTGTCTGGAGAGGGCCTGGGAGGGTTCAAGCTACCCTGTGGCTGTTCAGTGTGGTCAAGGTTCAGGAATGCCGAACTGGGGAGGAGCAAAGACCCCCTGGGGGTGTTCCTCTGGGTCTCCTGGAACTGCCACCCCAGGCTGTCATCAGCTTGGTTGGATCAGCTGCCAACAGATGCCCCCCTGCAGGGGTGTTTATCTACAGCCCTGGGGCTTTGGAGAGCCTGCTGTTCATTTCCCCAGGGAGCCGGGACGACCTTCTATGCTGTATCACCAGCCACAGACCTGACCCCAGCTGCCTGGGCTGCCTCAAGGTGAGGCAGCTTCTCCGGGTCCTTGCACCCTCTAGTGGCCATGAAGAGAAAAGAGCAGCTTCTTAGCAGGTCAGCAGAGGTTAGGGAGCTGGGTCCCAGCTGGCATTGAAAACCCGACTCTCCTGTTATTGCACTATCAGGTAAACAGAAAACACAACCCACAAGAATGGATAACTCCAGTTCATCATCGCTCTTTTTTTTTTTCCTGATCCTTTTCTTTATTTTTTTCTTTTAATTCATCATCTCTTTTTTTAAAGAACAATGGCTCTGAATAAACACAGGTGTCCATGGCCTTATCTAATAGATGTGCCTTAGCCACGTCAGCTATAAAAAAGAATCTTGTTTTCTCATTTTTTTTTAAAGACATTTTTTAGAGCAGTTTGGGCCAGTTAGTGAGGGGAAGGTACAAAGATTTCCCTTATATCCACTGCCCTCACATGTTCACAGCCGCCCCCATTATCAACACCCCCACCAGAGTGGCACATTTGGTACAATTCTGGCTTATTTAACTTAGTATATTGTCCTCACGGCTCATCTATATGGTCGCATGTGACAGATTTCCTTCTTTTTTAAGGCTGCATAATATTCCATTGTGTTATATACCATGTTTTCTTTATCCACTCGTCTGACCATGGACACTTGTCTCATATTGGCCACTGTGAATAGTGCTGTGATGAACATGAGGGTTTTTGAGATCTTGCTTTCAATTCTTTGGGTATACGCCGATTAATGAGATTGCTGGATCATATGGCCATTTTATTATTAACTTTTTGAGGAGCTGCTGTACTGTTTCCCATAGTGGCTGCACCATTTTACATTCCTCCCAACACAGCACAATAGTTCCAACTTCTCCATATCCTCGCCAACATTTGTTATTTTCTGTTCTTCTGATAGTGGCCATCCTGGTGGGTGTGACAAAATCATTTCATAATTAAAAATGATATATGTATTCTTTAATTGAAACAATGCAGAGTGTGTTATAACATTTTTGAACAATTACCACATAATGAAGAGCACATATATTTTAAGTGTGCATTTTGATTTTGAATTTTGACACATAACGTACACTTGTAACACCATCGCCATAATCAAATCTCCATCACCCTCAAAAAGTTTCCTGTGTTCTTCCTTCCCACCCTCTCCCCTCTCCCGGCTACTCCCTGTCTCCAAGCAACCACTGATACCTACATCTAGTAAGAAGAAAATAAAACACATCTGAATTGGCTGTTGGTAGCTACAGGTCTACAGCAGGGGTTGCTGGGGTTTGGGGACCATTCTAACCTAATGACACTCCTGACCACCTGTGTCCATCAGCTGAGAGATTGTTCTTTCTGTGGCTTTTCCAGGGCCCCGGAAATACTAAGCTGTAGCACACGAAATTGCCAATATTCAGCTATTTTTGACCCACAGAAAGTCAATGTCATATGATTCCACTTAAAATCCAACAATTCATATATTTATTTACTCACTTTCCCAAAGGGATCGTCAGAGATTCCTTCCTGAGCTATTATGACCCACAGCAAGCAAAAATGTTAAAAGAAAGAAAAAGAGTCACCACTAACCACTTAAAAGGAAGGCAGGATAATTGCACCAGGAGCCAATGACAAGATGCACTTGATAGTCATTGTCCTTAACGTTTTGTTGTTTCCAGGAATCCAGGTGAAAAGGGAAACAGAGAGTGTAGGGTTTTGCTACCAGATGAAAGGAACTAAGTTCAGAGGGCTGTTATCCTCAGCCCAAATCTAGGAAGAAAATGGTCAAGTTAGAACCGAAATCCGGGTAAGTCATCATTTCCTATATGTCAGCTCTGAGAAAATCACATTTTTCTTTAAGCTGGAAGAGAGTTCACAGTGGCTTTTGCTTCCAGCAGGGAGGCATCACCCCAGTGAAAGGCAATTATTAGATCAAAGGGACAATTTAATGCATCTTTAAAAGCCACTAATTTGATGCAGATGTGACAATCAAACATTGCTCCCATCACTGGTTTGCTTGACCTTGAAAAACATTCTTTGTCATTTTGTGCCACACTTTAAATTTTCAAATATCTCTTTTATCCTCACAGCATTAAAAGTACACAAACACACAACGGCAGAGACCCAGGCAGCTTCAGGGACTGGGAAGCAATGATTTCATGCAGGCTCCCCCCAGATCAGCAAAAAAGACATGGCAGTGGGAATCTTACCTTCAGAGAAATTCAGATGCAGGGCCCATAGGCTCCCTTTCCCTCCTGTGCCAACCCATAGTTACGTCACAGATAAAGGTTTCTTCCTTTAGGCAAGTGGTTCTGAGATGAGGGGGAAGAGAGGGGTGATACACACACATTTTGGCAACGTTTGGATACATTTTTGGGTTGTCACAACTGGTGTGTGTGTGAGTGTGGTGTGTGTGTGTGTGTGTGGTGTGTGTGTGTGTGTGCGCGCGCGCGCGCGCGCACGCGTGCGCGTGTGCTATTGGCATCTAGAGGGTAACAGAGGGAGGGGGTAGAGGAGGGGGAGAGAGAGATGGTAGGGGAGGAGGAGGAGAGTAGTTAGACAAGAGAAGAGATGAGACACAAAGTGAGACAAGAAAAGAAGCGAGGAGGTAGGAGAGGAAAGGGCCAAGCCTCACATAGGTGCTGGATCCAGCCAGACCTGAAATCTCCCCCTTGGACTTTTCAGTTATGTGAATCAATCGCTTTTTTAGCTTAAGCTGGTTTCAGATGGGTTTCCCTCACTTGAAACCAAAAGACTCCTAGCTCACGCAGAAGGGAGTGACTGCCAACTAAGGGTACTCTGTAATGTTGAATACGAAGTTTCCTGTCCTGGGTTGCTGTTACCCCCTGATCACTCTCAATACCAGGCTAATATTCTGCTCCACACAGTCATCTTGGGTTTTTGGTGTAATGTGGGAATGAAGGCAGAGATACGGGTCCCTGGGTGAGAGAGAAGGGGTGGCAGGCGCGAGTCACCAGCAACTTAGGAAGCAGCCTGCAGCCTGTAAAACCTTAAATTTGGGGGGAGAGTCCCAATTTGCCTGAGATGGGGACATCCTTACCTGGATGGTGACGGGGAGCACCGTTGGGGCCACCTGCATTCCCTGAGATGGGGAACCCATGCACCTGGCGCTCAGCAGGCAGGAGCTGGCTTGCTGGCTCTCCCCTCTCCTCTGCCCACCAGCATAGGGCAGGCTGGGGGCCACCAGGAGGAGGAAGTGATAGGGTGGGACTCCAAGCTGTGCCCGCCGCTGCCTGGGGGGTGGGTGGGAAGGGGGGCTGGACCATATTGGGGGTCAGAATTCAGAGCTGGTGCAGGGAGGAGGTAGGGAAGAGGTGGCCCCAGCAGCTGCCTGCCGGCCTGCCCACCACCGGCCCTCCCCAACCAAGCTGAACTCCTGTTTCTCACCTGGTGGGAGTCGTAGTGGGGGAAAAAAAAAAAGCAGAGGAAG
>NW_017731811.1:201508-210556 GCF_001890085.2 Hipposideros armiger | reverse complement strand
TTCTTAGGTAAGACCTTTATGTGCTTAATAGATATGAAAGAGAGTAGAGTGAAAAGGCTCCCTCCTTCACCTGCCTCTCTCCCCTCAATCCCTCACCCCAGACGTCAGCACTGTTACCGTTTTTGTTTTTTTTATAGTGGTGAAAGAGCAGTTTATTATTGGGCTGTCGGAAAAGGCATGACGTATTTTTTTCTATGTTTTTCGTTGCAAAAATGTGTCATGACTTTTCCAACAACCCAATAGAAGCGAAAGTACACTCCAAAGAGATAGGAGCAGCCGAGCAGAAGGGAGGGGCTCAAGGGCCCCATTACCTGGGCCGGTCGAGTGGCTCAGTTGGTTAAGAGCTTGCTCAAGAGTTTGAGCTCTGAGCAACAGTGGTTCGAGTCCCGGCCCGAACTGAGCAGCCTCTGAGCTGCCAACAGGTGGCAGGATGGCTCAGGTAAAAAACAAACAAACAAACAAACAAAAAAAACCGGACCCCCGTTACCAACTCTTGTCCTCCCAGAGATAATGTCTGCATATCTGTACACCCTCCCCCTTCCCACATACACACTGTTTTTACATTTTCTAGAGGAAAATCCCAAACATATGCCAAAGTAGAGAGAACAGTATAATGACCCCACCCTGTGGCCAGCACTCAGCTTCAACCACTGCCAGCTCATGGCCAGGTTTGTTCATCTGTACCCCCAGCCACTTCCTGCTCCCAAGAGATTAATTTGAAGCAAATCCTAGACACTTTATTATTTCACTCAAAAGTATTTCAGAGTGGGCCTCGGACATCTAAGGACTCTCTTTAAGGATCGTAGTCACAGTGCCATTACCATATGTAATAATTTTAGCAGTGATTCCTCAATACAATAAAGTATCCAGCCGGTGTTCAAATTTCTCAGGTTGTTTTACTGTTTGTTTGGATCAGGATACAAATGAGGGCCATACATTAAAATTGGTTGATGTGACTGAGTCCCTTTTAATATTGGTCCCCATCCTCCATCTCTCTCTTCTTTCCCCGTAAGATTTTGCTGATTGCATCCCTGGTTATGTCACTTCATACGTTCCTCTGTTCTCTGTACTTCTGTGAAATTGGCACTTAAGATCTCATCTGTATGACAAGGCAGGAGCCTTGTAATACAATCTGTGCCAGGCACTCTCTCCATCTATAGACCTCATGGCTTGATCAGAATCAGATTCCATTTTTTGGCAAGAATACTTTGTCAGGGCGGTATGTGTATTTCTCACAAGGGGACACAATCTCAGGTTGTCTCTCTTTTTGTCATGCTGAATACTATTCATGCTCATTGCCTTGAGCTAGTAATGCATTAAAAGTTGCAAAACAGTGATATTCTGATTCCATTGATTCCTTCTTCCTGTTTTAGGTGGACTCTTAATCTACTCTCTAGTTGTCCTGAGGCACCATTCAGAGAGAAAAAGCAGGACAAATGCTTGTTTCTTTCCCTTGAGTTACCAACCAGTTTGCAAAATAAAGAGTTGGTTCATTAGCATCCTCCAAAATGAGGTTTTTTTTTAAAAAAAGTATGATTATGAGTTTATGAAGTTGAATATATTTGCTATATTTCAACCAATTTCAGTTATCCTTACCAATACTGAAATAATCCCCCTTAGGCCTATGGGAGGCTCTTGAACTTGGCACCTGGTGCCCTGGACTAGACCCTTTGCCATGACCCTAGTAGTCTTTGACAGCTGCTTTGCTCACCTCATACATTTCCTGCTCCAGACCTGAAATCAGCCATTTCTCCCAGGAGCCATCTGGGCACCAAGGTTGCACAACTTTCTTTACCCCCCAATACAAATTTTAGCAAATGAATCAAGCCGTGCTGCACCTCACATCACAGTATATCTTGGATTTCATGCCACATAGTGTGGGTTCTACTTTTGAAAACAAAAAGCCCCCAAAAGTACATAGCACATTAACTAGGCGATCAGATAAGTGATTAGCCCCATCTTTCTTATTCACTCTTTTTTTGTCTCTTAAACACACACACGTACACACACACACACACACACACACACACACACACACACACCCCTTTCAATTCAATAATTCTTATTAACACAGGTATTTCTTATTGGAGTTGGGAAAATGCACTGAGTCAAGTAGCTACATTTTAATGCATCTTGCTGAGAAATTCCTTCTCTGGTCTCATACAATTCGATGCTTGCCAAGAATGCTGGTTCTGTTGGGAATGTGAAGAAAACAGTAGTTGGTCCATCTTCTGTTGCTCAGAGCCTCCCAGGCGCTTTCATTCCCTAACATTTGTAGTGATGATGCGAATCATCACTTCTGGGCTCTCCATTCTCCCCCACACCCAGCCCCCTCACTCCTTGTCTTGTCAACTTCTGACAGGTGTTAACAAGAATCTAAGGTTCAAAAAGGTAAGTTCATGAAACTAAATGCCAGGGAGCTTTGAGTAATCTTTCTTTGCATAATACAGTACTTAGGGTTACTTTTCAAATGCCGAAAAGCCTTGTCATCTAACTTTCTTTCCCCTTTTTGATAGAGAAGTGGGTACTGAGAAATGTTGCTGGGCTGAAAGAAAAACAGTGATTCAACACTCAAATAATAACTGTGTTTAGATTTCAGCCTCGCATTGCGGGGCAGTGGGGATGAGTGGGGACTGTGGCAACTGGACCCCTTCCCTTCCCTTTCCAAAGGGGCAGCTACTACTGCATTCCAGCTGCTTGTTGCCAGGTGAAATGTGGGTACAACATTGCCATAGCTTACGAAATTTCTTTTTTTTTTAAAGATTTTATTGAGGAGTTGGGGGAGGGGAACAGCGCTGGGGAATTGGGGTAAGGGGAACAGACAAGTTGCTGTCCTTTTGTTCTTCAGTCTAGTTGTGGAGGACGTTGCTTCACTGGCTCAAGTTGGCACCATCATTGCGCTCTTCCCAGGCGAGGCAGATCAGTCGCCGGCTTCTGGACGGCCGCTCACGGCGGCTGCTGGCCGCTCACGCTACAAATTTTCAAGAGAAATTGGAAATGTGTGAAATTGGATGTCAAAACAATTTTTTGAGTTTTACATGGTGACTTGATTTTTTTATGAAGCATTTTGCCCGCCAGACAAAAACACATTTCTGGACTAAATTCTGACTTCAGGCTACCAGTTTGCAATCCTCTTTCCTTTAATTTCCTGAGTTATCTCCCTAGACTTTGGGCAATAGCCACTGTTCTTTTCCCTCCTCCTGACATTCTGATGGCCTCTGTCCCTCTGCCTCTGTCACAGGGGTCTCTAACAGTCTATGGTCTCTGTGCATATGTGTATGTAATGTTTGTTTACACACGTAAACACTATGCAAGGTGCTTTGAAGCCCTTATGTACATTAAATTTAATCTTCACAAAACTGTGAGGTAGGCACATGCATAAGTTATTTATTGCTGTGTAACAAATAACCCCAAATTTAGTAGCTCAAAACAATAGTCATTGATTATTTCACAGTTTCTACAGGTCAGGAATCAAAAAGCGGCTTAGCTGGATGGTTCTGACTCAGAGTCTCTCATGAAGTCATAGTCAAGATGTAGGCTGTGGCCCCGGTCACCGAAAGGCCTCACTTGGGCTGCAGGGTTCTTTTCCAAGGTGGCTCACTCACATGCCTGGGGAGCCAGTGGTGGCTGTGGCAGGAGGTGGCTATTCATCACCAAGCGGACTTCTCCATAGGGCTGCTTGAGTGCTCTCACGACACGGCAGCTGGCTTGCCCCAGAGCAGGTGACCCAAAAGAGAGCAAGGCAGAAGCTGTAATGACTTTATAAAGTCACACACTGTCATCTCCTCAATGTCCTGTTGGTCACACAGGTCAGCTCTTTTCAGTGTGGGAGTGGACGAAGGCATGAATGCCAGGAGGTGAGCCATCTTCGAGGCCGGCTGCCATGGCACGCTTATTAGCGTATGTTACAGTGTCTGTGTGAACCGCTTAGGTAAAAACATCTTGATTAGAATTGGGGTTGATTCCAGTCACTTCTCTGTGTGTCTCTGCCCCCACATGGCATGCTTTCCTTCTCCTTCAGCTTCTTTTGCATCCATAGCTCAGAAGCCAGTGCACAACCCCTCTGGAGGCAGGAACTCTTAGGGTCCTCCAGGTACTGGAGGCAAGAATATGTATCAATGACAAAACCATGTTTGGCCTCCCGGACCTGAAATGGCTTCCTGGATTCTGTTCTGGTGGAAACAGTCTTTGGTATCCAAAGCTGCCTGGGATCAAGACGCTAGACAGCTGCCCTCTGGTGGCGAAGGGGAGCCTTTGTGGTCTCTCAAGGGGGCGTCTTCCAGAATCTGCAGTGGAGAGGGGACATCAGGCTTCTAAGGCCCAGGTGAACCTCCAGGTTGAGAATGCTGCTCTTGGAAGGTTGCATTTCCACTGGAGGCTTTGGTCCTGGATGAATCCATCTCCATCTTAGGTCTGGAGAAAAGAGGTTATCCCTGGTATCCAGCTTCTAAATGTTATTTATTTAAATAATGTTTATTTATAAGACTATGCATTTTTATTGTAAAAGTAACATCATACATCATTTAAAAATGTAAATTATAACAAGCTAGCATATACCACCTGTTTTATTGGTAAGGATGAGAAAGTTTGATAACCACAGTGCCAGCCAGGGTTGGGAAGATTGTAGGGAAAGGGGAATCCACATTTGTGTTGGAAGAAGTGTCATTTGGCACAATCTTTTTGCAGGGCAAGCTGGAAATATCTGTCAAAGGTAAAAAAAAGAAAAAAAAAGACTCAATTCATTCATTTCTCACGTTGACCCTTGCTCAGCAATTGTTTGAATGTGCCTGACGTAGTGTCCTATCAAAAAATTGGAAATAATGTACAAATCCATGAGTAGGGGACTTGCTAAATAAATCATGAGACATCTGTACCACCCTGGGTTGCCATGTTGCCTTTGTAAAGAATGAGGCAGAGAATATTCCCAATAGAAGCATCTCCAAGATAGATCAGGTTAGAGTATCATGTTGCAGAACCATATGTATACAATGATCTAATTTCTATGATATTTTAAAAGAAGAATGTTAATTTGTTTACGCTTGTAGAGGCAGGTCAAATTTCTGGAAGGATGTACTAGAAATTCTGACCATCTTGGAGGCTGGCTACTGCACCCCTCATCTGTCTCCCATTGGTCCCTGTGCTTCCCTATGTCATAGCAACTACCACACTGAGAACTTGTTGGAGAAGAGACCTCTGTGTCCCCAGCACCTGACCCCTAGGGCCTGACATATAGTGGGTGCTCTGTAAATGGTCCTTGATATTTACTTAAAGATTTTATTGGGGAATTGGGGAAGGGGAACAGCCAAGTTGTTGTCCTGCAATCTTAGTTGTGGAGGGTGCAGCTAGCTCAGCTCCAAGTCCAGGCGCCATCCGACTGCCCGATGGCAGCTCGCAGCTGCTCAGCTCAAGGTGCGGTGTTCAGTCTTAGTTGCGGGTGAGCGTAGCCCACCGTCCCATGCGGGAGTTGAACCAGCGACCTTGTTGTTAAGAGAACCTGCTCTCACAAGCTGAGCCATCCTGTTACCTCTTGGCAGCTCAGTTTGCGCACAGCTCTCTGGCCCATGTGGGAATTGAACCGGCGACCCTGTTGCTCAGAGCTCGTGCTTTTAACCACCTGAGCCACTTGGCCGGCCCTTGGTCCTTGAATTTAAATGACAGCACCCGCCTTCAGTCACCCAAGCTTGACAGGTAACTCACCTTTGACCTATCCCTCTTCCATATTTCTTCATCAGTTGTCAAATCTGATCATTGTGTGCCTGCAGTCTGTCATACACATCTCCTTTTCTCCATTTTCTGCACTGCTGCTCCCGTTGGGGGCAATTACCATATTTAACTGCATAGAGTGCTGCAACCGCCTGACAGATTGTCCTATTTTCTCTCTGTCTCCCACCAACCCAACTTCAACACTGCAGCCAGAGTGGTCTTTCTACAGCCCATATCCAGTCATGTCACTCCTCTACTTTAAACCTTCAATGGGACTCCAGGGGTAGGGCTGGGAAAATACAAGGTGAGCCTGGAGCACCTTGCAGCGCCAAAAAGTAAGGAGGTGCTCAGAAAAGGATGGGGACTTGTGGAAAGGGCATGGGTGCCAACCTGAAAGGGCTCCCAATGGTCCAAATTGGAACAATTTTGGCAATAATGGGGGTCTTGGATTGTAATCCATAGGACAGAATAAATACCTAGGATTTCATACTGGTATAAAGAAATGCTGCTCTTCCTTACAGAAGAATTCCAATGAATAAATGGAGAAGGGACGAGGGAAAGAGAAATAATTACTGCAGGCATGACCCACTGATGGATGCTAAAATTAGTGGGATCAAGGTTGAGGAGGACAGGATAGTCTCAAACACTCTCCTCAAAAATACTACTTAATTGCAAAGGGAAAAACGGCAACTTCACAGTGGAGAAACCCAGCAGACACCAACTTAACAAAGTGATCAGGGTTTACATCACCAGTAAAAGATGTATTGACATCATGTACCTCCAATACAATGCATTGAGAAGGACAGAGCGTTACTTCTGTGATGTTCATGCCCAAAATGCATAACCACAACCAAATCATGAGATTGAGAAATACTCTACAAAATATCTTGCTAGGGGCTGATCGAGTGGCTTGTTGGTTAAGAGTTGGCTTGGGAGCACGAGCTCTGAGCAGCAGGGCTGCCGATTGAGATCCCACATGGGCCAGTGACACTGCACCCTCTACAGCTAAGATGGTGAACAACAGCTGACCTGGAGCTGGGCTGCCGTGAGTGTCCTGCGACGGCGTAGGCTGCAGTGGGGCTGCAGTGGGCTGCTGTGAGCTATGGTGAGTGGCCGGCAGCCAGTGTGAGTGGCCAGCAGCTGGCGAGAGCTGCTGTGAGCTGCCATGAGCCGCTATGAGTAGCCATTCAATGGCCGGCAAGCGACAGCCTCAGTTAGTGATAATACTGACATGGGTCAGTGAAGCAACGTCCTCCACAACTAGACTGAAGAACAAAAGGACAGCAACTTGTCTGTTCCTCTTCCCCGATTCCCCAATGCTGTTCCCTTCCCCAGTTCCCCAATGAAATCTTTAAAAAAAAAATGTCTGGCTAGTACTCCCCAAAGTGACAGGAAGAGACTTTGAAACCATCATCGCCAAGAAAAGACTCAGGAGACAGGCTGACTAAATGCCATATGGGTCCTGGATTGGATTCTGGATCAGAAAAAAGACATTGATGGAAAAACAGGTGAAATCCAAACAAACTCTGTAGTTTAGATAATAATATTGTACCAATGTTAATTTTCGGTTTTTATCATTGCCCTGTGATCACACAAGGTTTAACCTTAGGGGAGGCTGGTGAGGGGTAAACAGGAACTCTGCACTATTTTTACAATTTCTCTATAAATCTAGAATAATGTCAAAATTAAAAGTTTAAAAAACCCACTGGGTCCTATCCCAAAAAGATTCGGATTTAATTGGTCTAAATTAGGGCCTGGACATAGGGATTAAAAATGATTTTTTCAGTGTTGTGTTTCTACTATGCAGTCAAGACTGAGGTTTACTGCTCTAGGTACTGAATCATTATCAAACTTATTTCACGAATTATTCTTATGATTCCTTTTTACAAAGATACAGCAAGAGGACATGTCATGCCATTTGCCATGATTGGGCTTCTAGTTCGAAGTCCTTTGATAAAGATAAGGAACTTTGATGAAACAAATTTATTATTACTGAGCAATGAATGAAACTTTATGTGTCAAAACATATGAAAACAATATTTATCCATTTAAAAAGTACATCTGACCAACTCTGCAGTTAAAAGGAAATAAAACAGAAGTGTTCTATCATTTCCCCCTTCCTTTGTGTATATAACCTATGCACTGATCTACTGTAAATACCTCCAAATAATGCATGATAACCTTTGCATCAGGAAAGTTCACATTGTTAAAAACAAACATACATTGTAGTAATGGGACAGTTACGTATCATGATTGTGGTGACAGTTATGTGACTCTATACACCTATGAAAAAATTTCATAAAATTACACACTTACACAAACACACACACACACACACACACACACAGAATGCATGTAAAAAGTAGTAAAAGCGAATGAGGTTTATAGTTCAGTGAGTAACCTTAAAACCAATGTTAATTTCCTGGTTTTGATAATGGACTGTATTTATTTATATAAGATGTTATCATTAGCGGAAGCAGGGTGAAAAGTATATGGGAGCTCTCTGGACGATATCTGTAACCTCTTCTAAGTCTAAAATTATTTCAAAATAAAGACTTTATTGAAAATGGGGGAAATTGAAGAGCTACTTTGGGCACGGAAGTTTTGAAACAAACAAAGAACAAATAGCAACTCTTCAGTGGCTTTCTGCTGCCTTTGGGATTAAGTTCAAAGCCCTTAGGACGGCATTCAAGGCCCTTCCTGACCTGGTTCTGACAACTTTTCCCAGATCACTTAGGGTTTGGAACACACAATCAAAGTATGCCATCAGCAGACGTCCTAGAAAACCCAGGTGGTGAAAGGACAGTTAAGAGTTGAGTCTCTCAAGACCAGCACAAGAGCTGGGCTGGGTCAGAGCCTGGGTCATGCAGACAACTCGCCAGGCCCACAGCTCTCTTTTAGTACAAATACTTCATAACCTCACTTTACTATATGCAAGAAAATTCATGGATAATGTAGCTGCTCTCCACACATAATTTACAAAAATGAATACAACTCCCCAACTGTATTTTTTTTTTCTCCATGCCTATATGGCCATTTAATCTATGACAAAGGAAGCAAGAATTTACATTGGGATAAAGACATTCTTCTTTTCTTTTTTTTTTTTTGCACTAAGTATTTTTTATTTTTATTTTTTTTTATTAGTTTCAGGTGTACCAACTGTATTTTAAAAAGAAAGCCATGTATAATCAAAATAACATGCATTTCCATAAGTAAATGCTTCGGCACAGCTATAGCTGACCCTTGAACAATGTGAGGGTTAGGGATACTGGCCCCCACAGTCTAAAATCTGCGTATAAATTTTTTTAAAAAATATTTTTATTGGGGAACTGGGGGGATGGGAAC
>NW_017731811.1:197779-199738 GCF_001890085.2 Hipposideros armiger | reverse complement strand
GGCTGCTCAGCTCGGGCTGGCCTCGAACTGCTGTTGCTCAGAGCTCAAACTCTTGAGCGAGCTCTTAACCAACTGAGCCACTCGGCCGGCCCCCTACCACGTCTTCTTTATTCATTCATCCATTCAGATCACAACCCAGGTTGTCTTCATATCTTGGCTATTGTAAATAATGCTGCGATGAACATATGGATGAGCATGTTCCCCTGAAGTAGCATTTTGGGTTGCTTCAGATAAATACCCTGAAGTAGGATTACTGGGTTCTTCTTTGTTTCTTGTTATAGCCTTTGTTTTAAAGTCTATTTTGTCTGATAATCCAGCTTTTTTGTTTGTTTGTTCCCATTTTCAAAAAATATCTTTTCCCATCCCTTTATTTTCAGTCTGTGTGTGTTTTTCGATCTGAAGTGAGTCTCTTGTAGGCAGTGTATGTAAGGGTCTTGTTTTCTTATCAATTCAGCCCCCCTCTCTTTTGATTGGAGCATTTAATCAATTTACCTTGAAAGTAATTGTTGATAGGTATGTAGTTATTACCATTTTATTATTCATATTTATTATTATTTTTCATCTTAAAGAAGTTCTTCTAAGATTCCTTATAATACTGATGTGGTGGTGATGAACTCCATTAGCTTTTTCTTGTCTGGGAAGCTCTTCATCTGTCCTTCTATTTTAAATGATAACCTTGCTAGGTAAAGCAGTCTTGCTTGTAGATCCTTGATTTCATCACTTGGAATACTTCCTGCCAATCCCTTCTGGCCTGCAAAGTTTCTGTTGAGAAATCAGCTGATGGTCTTATGGGAGCTCCCTTGTAGGTAACTAACTGCTTTTCTCTTGCTGCTTTTAAGATTTTCTCTTTGTCTTTAACCTTTGGCATTTTAATTATGATGTGTCTTGGTGTGGGCCTTTTTGGGTTCATCTTGTTTGGGACTCTGCATTTCCTGGGCTTATATATCTATTTCCTTTGCCAGGTTGGGAAAGTTTTCTGTAATTATTTCTTCAAATAGGTTTTCAATTCCTTGCTCTCTCTCTTCTCCTTCTGGTACCCCTATAATGTGAATATTGTTATGCTTGATGTTGTCCCAGAGGCCCTTTAAACTCTCCTCATTTTTCTGGATTCCTTTTGCTGTTTTGATTAGGTGTTTTCCGCTACCTTATCTTCTAAATCGCTGAATCGATCCTCTACTTCATCTAATCTGTTGATTCTCTCTAATGTAGTCTTCATTTCCATTATTGTATTCTTTATTTCTGACTGGTTCTTTTTTATGTTTTCTATCTCCATTTTTATGTTTGCTATCTCTTTGTCGAAATTCTACCTGAGATCACTGAGCATCCTTATTACCAGTGCTTGGAACTCTGCATCTGGTAGATTGCTTGTCTCCATTTTATTTAGTTCTTTTTCTGAAGCTTTGTTCTGTTCTTTTATTTGGGACATGTTTTTTGTGTCCCCATTTTGGCTGCATCCCTGTGTTCGTTTCTATGTAGTAGGTAGGGCTGCTATGTTTCCCAGTCTCAGTAGAGTGGCCTTATGTAGTAGGTGTGCTGTGGGTCTCAGTGGCACAGTCTTCCTGGTCATCTGAGCCACGCACTCCAGCTGTGTTCCTTATGTGGGTTGTGTTGCCCTCCTATTTAAAATGGGTCTTGGTTGCTATTTACATGTTAATGGGAGGAATTGATCCTTGGGCTCATTGGTTGTAAGGACTGGCCATGACTATAGTGGAGGGGTTGTGTTGCAGGGGCTGAGCGGGATCTGCGTCAGCAGGGCTCTGGTGCCTACCCGATCCACCCCTTGGGTGTGTGGTCCTTGGAGGTGGCTGGGTAATGCTCCAGCTCATTTTGTTTGGTTTTGTCTTTTTTTGTTTTTTATATTTTATTGGGGAATTGGGAGAGGGGAGCAGCGTTGGGGAATCAGGGAAGGGGAACAGACAAGTTGCTGTCCTTTTGTTCTTCATTCTAGTTGTGGAGGAC
>NW_017731811.1:190195-197734 GCF_001890085.2 Hipposideros armiger | reverse complement strand
TGGAGGACATCGCTTCACTGGCCCATGTTGGTATTATCATTGCGCTCTTCCTGGGTGAGGCAGATCGGTCGCCGGCCTCTGGACTGCCGCTCTTGGCAGCTCACACTGGCTGCCGGCCGCTCACGCTGGCTGCTGGCCACTCACGGTGGCTTATGGCAGCCCACTGCAGCAGGGGCTGCAGCTTACGCCATCGCTGGCGACTCATGGCAGCCCAGCTCCAGGTCGAGCTGCTGTTCACCATCTTAGCTGTAGAGGGTGCAGTGTCATTGGCCCTCATGTGGGATCTGAACCGGGGCCCTGCTGCTCAGGGCTGGCATCCCAAGCCAGCTCTTAACCAACACGCCACTTGGCCAGCCCACTCCAGCTCATTTTGAAGCAGGTCACTCAGTGTACTGGCCCCAGGGCCACGTGGGTGGGGGCCCACTGCAGGTCAAGTTCATGCCCCACCCAGGCCCACCCAGCAGGAGCCACAAAGGAATCCACAGATGGCCGCTGCCCACACAATGCTTGGAGGTGCCTTGAGAGGCCAAGCCTTGAACCAAGGCCAGCTGCCACTAGTGCTGGGCTTAGGGCTGCTCAGCCAGAGGTACAGGACATGCTCAAGCCAGATGCTGCTTGCCTGGGTTCCACGAAGCTTTGAGAGACCCTAGGAAAGTCTGCAGCATGAGCAAAGGCAGGCGGTTTGGAAAAGCCACTGGAAGTGGCTTGGATGTGCCTGAAAGTTGGGTGGGGTGTGGTCTCAGAATCACCAGAGTGGGGCCAGGTTGATGGTGACTCAAATATGGTGGCTGCTTGTGTCAGCACACCAGGAAGGGGGGGGGGCTCAACAAAAAAACAATGGTTTTCACCAGCTCCTCTGTCTTGGAGAAAGCTGCTCCCCCCATCCTGAAGCCAGACAATTCAGTCCCCCCTCATTATGCCCCTGTTGTCTCCGCCTCCCGAGCCCCATTGCTGGAGCTCAGATCCAGTGATTCCATTGGTAAGTCTGTGCGTGGTCCATTTAAGAGGAGCACCTGGGACTCCAGCTGCCCTCCTCTCATTCAGTCACAATCTCTGTTGGTTTTTACAACCAGAAATTATGGGGACTTCTCTCCCCGGTACTGGAACCTTTGGCTGGGGAGGGGCTGAGACCCCTCACTCCTCTGGGGGCAACCTCCACAGCTGAAATGTCTCTCCCAATTTTTATTGGCCACATGCGGGTGTGGGACCAGCCTGTTTCGCATCTCTGCCCCTCCTACCAGTCTCAAGTTCACTTCTTTTGTATGTCCATAGTTGTATGGCTTTGGTTTGGCAAGGTTTCAGGCAATTCTCAGTGATGGCTGTTTTGTAGTTTAGTTGTAACTTTGATGTGGCTGTGAGAGGAGGTGAGCACAGCATTTACCTACTCCGCCATCTTGACCAGGACTCAGTTCTAAAACATTTTAATCACCCCAAAAGGATTGGAAACTTGGGAAACTTGTACCCATTAAGCAGTTTCTCCCCATTGTCCCTGACCCCTAACTTCTGGCAACCACAAATATGCATTCTGTCTCTATGGATTTAGCTATTCTGAATATTTCGTATAAACTGAGTCATACAATGTGTGACCTTTTGTGTCAGGTTTATTTCATTTAGCATAAGGCTTTTAAGGACATCTATGTTGCAGTATGTATCAGAACTTCATCCCTTTTTTATGGCAGAATAATATTTCATTGTGGGGATGGACCACACTTTGTTTACCCATTCAGCTGTTGATGAACATTTGGGTTGTGTCCATCTTTTGTGATCATGGTATCTCCCCTGCCAGGTAAGCATGGGCTGTGCCCATCTTTTGGCTCTTGTGAATTACGACGCTATAAACATGTGTGTACATGTATTTGTTTGAGTACCAATTTTCAGTTCTTTTGGGTATACACTAGGAGTGGGATTCCTGGGCGGTATGATAATTCTGTTTAACTTTTTGAGAAACTATCACACTGATTTCACAGCGGCGGCACCATTTTCCATTTCCACCAGCAGTGCATGAGGGTTCATTTCTCCACATGTTCAACAGCATTTGCTGTTCTTTTTTATTTATTATGACCACCCTAGTGGGTGTGAGGTGGTGTCTCACTGTGGTTTGAATTTGCATTTCTCTAACGGCTAATGATGTTGAACTCCAACTATGGCTCTTGGACAGCAAAGTGTAACAAGTCCCTTCAGGAACCCAGGCCTTTGTCTTCCGAAAAGAGACATGAGACTCTTCACGGTGCTGGTTAGGGATTGAATGTTTGTGTCCCCACCGCTAAATTCATATGTTGAAATCCTAACCCCCATTGTGATGATATTAGGAGGTGGGAGAGGTGATTAGGTGGTGAAGGTGGAGCCATCAGGAATGAGATTAGTGCCCTTATAAAAGACACCCCAGAGAGCTCGCCCCCCACTTTCACCATGTCAGGACACGACGAGAAGGCAGCCACTTGCAGGTCCACATCAGACACTGGTCTTACCGGCGCCTTGATCTTCATCTTCCCAGGCTCCAGAACTGTGAGAAATAAATGCTCGTTCTGCCAGTCTGTGGTATTTTTGTTACAGCAACCCAAACGGACAAAGTGCCTATGATTGCGATTCCATTCCACTTCTTGTTTTCTCGCTTAGGTAAGGAGAGGGCTGGCAGTGTCTGTAGCTCTGTCCACAATGCGACTTGGGCTTAGCTCCTCACAGCCAGTCTGCAGGCCTTGGTGGAGAGCCTGAGGTCTTCAAGGATTTGGTGTTATCTGTAGAAATGGGTTGGGAGACACTTTGCTAGGGGAAGAAGAAAAAGGAAGGAGTGGTGGGCAACTGGAGTGTCCAGAGTCCTGAGGCTTTCTTCCAGGGAACTGGCTCAGCAGAGGAGGGAAGGCTGTGTTTCAGAGCCTCCTGGGGATGATTTGCAGCTCTGGGAAGGCATCCGCGGGGCAACGTGCTGCCACAATTGATGGGAGTGGTGATGAGGACAGAAGGTCCTCAGTGGGATTAGCTGGGAAGCCTGCCAGGAGCCGCAGAGAGCAGATCTCTTTCCTGTGGAGACCGCCTCCCACTCAGGGGACAGGCTGGCTTGACCAGGCTGACCCGTGGTGGAGTGGCGATGCCCACAGCAGCTTGGCATCACTGCACCGTAAAGTGTATATTGTTGGAGCAAAACAGGGAGCTGCAGTGGTAAGTGGGGCCTGAAAGCCAGGCAGTGGGGAAGGGGTTTGACTGCACCCCAAGAATGGTGGGCAGACACCGAAGGGGCGTTTGAGTAGAGTTAGATGTGCATTAAAATGATGCTGACTGTAGTATGCAAAGCAGACAGCAGGGGGCGAGAGGAAGACAGCAGAGATCATCTCCAGGAGTAAACCAGCAAGCCCATGGACAACCCTGAACTGCTCTAGAGGCTCACAGAGCCACAAAACCCATACAAGATGTGACCATGGCCCTCAAGGACGTACAGCCACGTCAGGCCCAAGACATGTATTTACTGGGCTGGTGCTGCAGTGAGGAGAAATTGAGTTTCAGCATCTGTTCCTCAGGGTAGCATGAATAACTAAAGTGCCAACCAACAAGCCAAATCTGTTGTGAGGATGTACTTTAACTCCCAAGGCCACTTGGCTGAATGTAATACCCGGCCACAGGCATTTGTTATCTAAATACGATGTCTAGAGATTTCCCTAGATGCCAATATGTGTATGTGTAAGGTCATGACCATCCACCCCTGTTGATTTACATCTCTGAGCTTCAGTTTCTTCATCTGTGAAATAGGATTATGCGATTATCTCCATCATAGTGTAGTTACGAGGATTAACTGGGAAAATACGCGGAAAATGCTTCGCACAGTGCGTGCAATAATATAAATGTTGATGATTATTGTTGTTGCTATTTTTTCTTGAATAAGAATGTAATCCACCTATGTCATTGTTGTTACTATTCAACCACATAGCTGTCTCTCCCATGACTGTAAGCTCCCTGAGGATAATCTATATCTCAGTCGTCTTTGTATCTACCATACACATAAACAACTCATGACCAGGAGTGGGAGTGGGGAGGTAGGGTACGGGGAGAGAGCTATGCCCTGTCCACAGTGCTGAATCTTTATGGGTGTTTCTTGTGATGCTTTCTCTCCAACCCATTCGCATTGGGTTCTCTACAAAGATGCCCATGGTAGTTGTGCAACTCAGTGGCGTCAGCCCTCAGCTGATCTCCCAGACACGTTAACGGAAATAAGGCAGGTAGTAAAAGAGTGTGTACAGCATGATCTTACAGTTAAAAACCACACACTGTGCTCACATTCATTTTTGTAGCACACGAACTGGGCACGCACAGATCATCAAACATGTTTAGATAAATAGATAGAAGGATCTATACCAAACTGTCAATGGTGTTTATCATCTCAGAACGGGACTGGTGCCTGCAGGAGAATTGCACTTTTACACGTACACTCTTTGGTACTGCTTTTTTTGTTTTGTTTTAACAACAACCCCTATATTATTTTTCTCATGGTAATTTGCAAATACTAATGTTTTTAACCAGAAAACAAAGTTAGCTGGGAGAAGTTTCAGAAACAGAGGTTGGGACGCACCTTCCGTTTCCAAAGGTGAAAAGATCGACTTCATAATGAAGTGTCAGCCCCGCAACATTCAGACGGTAATGTGTGTTTCCAAGCATCCCTGAGGGGGAAGGGACCGTAGAATCCAGCAAATGTAGGTCCCTTGTTTTACAGAGGAAACACTCAGAGAGGGGAAGGGAAGAAGGCAACGTCACTTTCTAATCAGAAGCAGCTCTGGGATTAGAACTCACCCTCCTGGCTTCCAAGTAAACCCTGCGTATCAGTTTCCTTGGGCTGACGTAACAAAGCACCACAAACTGAATGGCTTAAAACAATAGAAATTTATTCTCTCACGGTTCTGCAGGACCGAAGTCTGAAATAAAAGCGTCCACAGAGCCACGCTCCCTCTGAAGGCTTTTGGGAAGGGTCCTTCCTTGCCTCGTCCTGGCTTCTGAGGGTTGGTAGCAGTCCTTGGAGTTCTTGGGCTTGTAGATGCATCATTCCAGTGTCTGCCTCCCTGAATGCGTCTGTGTCTCTTTTTATAAGGATACCGGTGATGGATTTAGGGTCCATCTTAATCCTGCATGACCTCATCTTAATTTACATCTCAATTACATCTGCAAAGACCCGATTCCCAAATAAGATGACGTTCACAGGCGCCTGTGGTCGAGGCTTGAATATATCTTTTGGGGGGACACAGTTCAACCTACAACACCCTGTTTCAGCTGCACCAAGGTGCCTCCTTGTCCAATAACAGCTGTTATTAATAATAATTTCTAATTTTCACTGACCACTTGCCTTGCCACAGGCACTGGGCTAAGTACTTTATGTACATTATTTTATGTGATTCTCTCCCTACACTGTAGACACTGTGATCGCCCCCATTTTACTGATGAGGAAACTGAGGCGCAGAGAGGTGAAGCAACTGGTTGGTATCTCACCCAGTTAGTGTGGCAGCAGTGCTTCCAGTTCCATGCACCTTTCCAGAACCATGCTGCTCCCCATAAGAAGCACAATCTATTTCTTCACCATCCGAATCTGGGCCAGACCTTGTGAGTGCCTCAATTAATAGGATATGAGGGAAGTAATGCCAGGTAACTTCCAAAACTAGGTCATGAACGATGCTACAACTTCCAGCTGCCTCTCTCTCCTTCAGGACGCTTGGCCCTGGGGCCCAACCACCATGCTGTGAGGAAGCCCAAACCAACCACGTGGATCGAAACTGAGGCCCAGTCTACAGGGAACATCAACCGCCACACGTGTGAAAGAGGGAGCCTTCGGATCCAGCCCCCGGCCTTCGAGTCTTCCTGCTGAGGCCCAAATAAGGAAGAGCCATCATGGCTGATGTGCTGTCTGAATTCTCAACCCAGGGGTAGATAAGCATAATAAATGGTTGTTTTATGGCACCAAGTTTGGGAGCGTTTTCTGTTGCACTCATAGCTACGGGAACAGCTAGGAAGTGGGGAAGTCGGGGTTTGAAACGGGGAGTCCCAAGCTCTGTCCACCTACTTCTGCCCTTCCCCCTCTTGCTATCTGGTGAAACCCCAATATTATCAGCACTTAGCAGCCTCTTCTCTCCCAGCCTGGGGACCCTGANTGTTCAGCATCTTAGCTGTGGAGGGCAGTGTCACTGGCCCTCATATGTGGGATCCGAACCGGGGCCCTCTGGCGTCCCAAGCCAGCTCTTAACCATTGCGCCACTCGGCTGGCCCTGCGTATAAATTTTGACTCCCCCAAAAGTTAACTACTACTCTAGAAGACTTAAAGAAACAATCAAATGCTGCAAATGCAACCTGAGAGGGGTGTGTTACGTAGCCATTTAAATATCACATTTGGGGATGTGAATTTCCAAGAGGGTAGATGACTCTTGGTAAAATTCTAAACCAAACAAAGCATGATCTTCCCAGCATTTACACAGTAAGTTAAACTTCTGGAGTGTTCAGTGTATAACAAAATAGCACAAAAGTTACTTTGTGGTTATACGTAAAACAGAGGTAGGTTCAAAGCTTATCTTTTTTTTTTTTTTTAACCACCTTCATGAATGTTCAATGAGAGTTTCAGAAGTCACACAATTCTTCATTTTGTAGCACTATCCCATCATTACAGGACAGTGAGCATCTCTGGTCATTGCTCACTCAATGCCAGTAGCTCCCCAATAATTGTGGAAACAAAAGGGGCCCTTCAAATTTCCTAAATGTTTCCCGGAGGGGTAACTTTTTGTTGAGAACTAGTGTTTTAGAGCTGTGCTATCTAATTGGAGCCTCCATTAGACACATTTGGCTAATGTGCCCTTAAAATGTGGGGAGTCCCCGAATTGAGATGTGCTGATGATATAGAATACACACGGGATTTCAAGACTTGATATGAAAAAAAAAAAAAGAATGCAAAACGTCATTCACATACGGAGTATATGTTGAAATGATATTTTGGATACATTGGGTTAGATAAAATACCAGTATTAACAGTAACACTACCTCTTTCTTCTTCCTTTTAAAAAACGCGGCTACTAATTTACACTTACCTGTGTGGTGTGCGTTCTATTCCTATTGGGCAATGCCAATCTGGATATGGGTTGGGTGGCCAGAGATCTGGTGTGCAGGGGGTATGGGGTTGTAGGGGTCAGGCAGGAGGAAGGGGTTTTGCACTATCCTGAGGCCCAAGGTTGACTGCACTTCTAACCGCAGCTCGCTCTCTCTTTCTGCTTTTGTTTTTTATTGAGGTGAAAATCACATAACATAAAAATAACCTTTTTAAAGTGAACAAGTCAGTGGTACTTCATGCATTCACAATGTTGTGAAACTACCACCTCTGCTTAGTTCCAACAGATTTTTTTAAGACTTATTTTTTTTTAAAGATTTTTATTAAAATATAGCTAACATACAATATTATATTAGTTTCAGGTGTATATCATAGTTATTCAACAGTACCCACATGGCACTATACATAGTTATTACCATATTATTGATTACACAGGTATACCACCTCTTCTTCTTCTTTTTTTTTTTTTTTTTTTT
>NW_017731811.1:178923-181310 GCF_001890085.2 Hipposideros armiger | reverse complement strand
TGCTGTCCTTTTGTTCTTCAGTCTAGTTGTGGAGGACATTGCTTCACTGGCCCATGTTGGTATTATCATTGTGCTCTTCCTGGGTGAGGCATATCGGTCACCGGCCACTGGACGACCACTCACAGCAGCTCTTGGCAGCTCACGCCTGCTGCCGGCCACACACGGTAGCTTATGGCAGCCCACTGCAGCAGGGGCTGCAGCCTGCGCCGTCACCAGTGACTCACGGCAGCCCAGCTCCAGGTCGAGCTGTTGTTCAGCATCTTAGCTGTAGAGAGCACAGCGTTACTGGCCCTCATGTGGGATCCAAACCAGGGCCCTGCTGCTCAGAGCCGGCGTCCCAAGCCAACTCTTAACCAAGGTGCCACTCAGCCGGCCCAAGAGCAGTCTTTTTTATTTGGAAAATAAAAATTAGGGTCTAAAAACAATTGTTCACAGAATGTGCAAATGCCTCTCCGTGACAGCTATGGTTCTTTTCACAAAGGAGAGTCACCGGCCCACTGATCACCCCCCACACCCATGCAGGAAAACCTGAGTCAAACAAAAAGTAATGAAACGGCTGTTTATTCCTGCCACCCATGCTGTGTGCTCTGATCATAAAGGCTCCTCTTTTTTTTTTTTAATAAAGTCTCTAAGGATCTGATAGGCCAGCTGTTGTTATTTCTATGCCTACCTTGTCTCCCTCCAAGGCAGTGTGGGCTCATTCCTTCTATTTGGTTTAGCATTAAAAAAAAAACACCACACGGAACTTCTCCTGGATATGCTTAGGAGCATATCCATGTACTTTTAGTTAGCCTGAATATGAATGTTTCATTCCTTCTGGGCACGCGATCGATCAGGACTCACGGCAAGACGGGAAATAAACAAGCAAAAACAAAAAGCCCAGCAACCTCAACCTAAGCTGTTTAAAAACATAAAATAAAAAATGAACACAACAAAAAAATGTTTCACAACCAGAAGTTCAGGTGTAGTTTGACTTTGGACGAGGCTGGATCAGGGGCTCAGATAATAAAAACCACCCAGACTCAAAATCTCTGTGTTCCTCAGGTGATGGAAAACTCCTTGCAGCTTGGGCTGTGCACCCAGATGGCCCTGAGTTCAAATTCATGTCTACTACTTACGAATCACGGGACTTTGAGAAATCACTGATCCTGCATTTCCCCGTCTGTATCCTAGAGATGCTAATGCTTACCTTGCTACGTTTCTTCACCTAATCAGCATTTATTGAGCACCTACTGTGAGCCAGGCACAGAGGATATGGTAGCAAACTAAACAGACAAAATTCCAGACCCCATGAAGCTTACTTTCTAGTGGGGGAAAACAACAATGAACTAATAGGTACCGATAATGTAATGTCAGCTGGTGATTAGCACTGTGAGGAAAATTAAACAGGTGAGGTGCAAGAGGGCATGACTAGGGTTGATGGAGACAGTTCTTATAAAGGGCCCAGCATAGGACCTGGCACATAGTAGGGCCTCAGAGAAATATGAGTTTCCTGCCTTGCATTTTAGGAAGTAAGCACAACATGATTTCCAGGACTGAACAGACCTTCTGTCCATGGAAGAGATGCAAGGTGACTCCCACACAGGGTTCCCAATGCCAGGGCAGTGAAGAAAACTGCTCAGCTTCTGTAACATTTTTTTTAAAAAACTTTTTATTGGGGAACAATGTGTTTTTTCCAGGACCCATCAGCTCCAAGTCAAGTTGTCGTTCTTCAATCTTAGTTGTGGAGGGCGCAAGCTCAGCTCCAAGTCCAGTCGCCGCTTTCAATCTAGTTGCGGGGGGTGCAGCCCACCACCCCATGTGGGATGTTGTTAAGAGCATGCGCTCTCACCATCTGAGCCATCCTGCCATCTGTTGGCATCTCAGCGGCAGCTCAGCTCGGGCGCAACTCACTGGCCCATGTGGGAATCGAACCGGCAACCCTGTTGCTCAGAGCTTGCGCTCTTAACCAACTGCGCATCTGGCGGGCCCCCATTTTGTTTTTAATTCAGGTGAAATTCACATAATATAACACTAACATTAATAATTTAAAAGTGAACAAGGCAGTGACATTTAGTACATTCACGATGTTCTATGACCATCACTCTATCTCAGTTCCAAGACATTTTCAGCACCCCAAAAGAAAGCCCTGCACCCACGAAGCAGTCACTCCCCATTTCCCTCCTCCTTCCCAGACAACCGCTAGGCAGATTTCTGTCTCTGTGAATTTGCCTCTTCTGGGTATTTCATCTAAATGGAAGCATACAGTATGTGACCTTTTGTGTCTGTTTTTTTTCACTTATTGTAGTTTTTTTTTCTCCATTTTAATCATTTCTTTCTTTCTTTTTTCCCTAATCTGCCATGTTGAATCAATCTTCCTCACTTATTGTAGTTTTATTTATTTTTTT
>NW_017731811.1:172776-178663 GCF_001890085.2 Hipposideros armiger | reverse complement strand
CCGTCGCCCGCAACTCACAGCAGCCCAGCTCCAGGTTGAGCTGTTGTTCAGCATCTTAGCTGTAGAGGGCAGTGTCACTGGCCCTCATATATGGGATCCGAACCGGGCCCTCTGGCATCCCAAGCCAGCTCTTAACCACCGTGCCACTCGGCCGGCCCTATTGTAGTTTTTGAGGTTCATCTGCATTGTAGCAAGTGCCAGAGCTTCACCCCTTTTCATGGCTGCATACTATTCCATCACAGGGACTGACCACATCTGTTCATCCTCTCATCAGCTGAAATGCCTCTCTCAATCTTACACGCTAGACGCATTGCTTGCCTCATCCCAGCCCTGGGAAGTGATTCCAGGAAGCACTGAGAGCGAGTGAAGTGAGACAGGAAACGGAGAAGAAACAGTAGTGCGTTAAGGAGCAGGTTACTAGGGCAGGTAACTGGGGCTCACTTACTCTGGGGCTCCCCTGAGAGGCTGTGTGGAGTACAGGTCAGAGGGTTCCCAATGGAGGGCGCAGCACCTGAGGCATTTATCCACCAACTTCCATCCTCACTGGCTGAGAGTAACCCCCATTTCCAGGGTAATTTAGTTCCCCACATTTCCAGGGCAGGCCTGTGTTTGGTTGAGCTGCACAGCGCCCCCAGGCGGAGAAGAGGAGAGATGCAGGTCTTTGAGTTGAGAAGGGCTGAGTCAACTGGAAACTATCTCCTCTGCAGCTATAAGTGAGCTCGGGGGAAGGAGGGCATGTGTGTCGCATCAACAGCCCCTGGACCCTTATGTGCATGATACTGGATCCATGCAGGGCAAAGCTTCACACATATCCATTCACAGAGTCCTCATGACAGCCCATGAGGCAAGTATTGTTGTTCCCATTTTACAGATGGAGAAACTGAGGCATGGAAGAACGCAATTAACTTGCACAAGAGCACACAGCAAGTCAGTGGCAGGGCAGGATTCAAACCCAGAAAACCTATGCTTGTCACAACCACTTACTACTCTTGCCCATTCAGCTTTACTTCCTTTCGTGCCTTCCACACATGCTGAGCACCGATTCTACCTGGCTGTTTCCTTCCCATCGCTTAAGTCTCAGCTTGGGGGTTGCCTCCTCCAAGAAGCCTTGCATGACCACCCACCAAAGGTAGACCCCACCTGCTACTATTTGTGGCAGAGTTCCACTAGTTTTCCTCACAGCGCCTAACAATTTGTAATTGTTTTATTTGTTGCTTTACTTACTTAACATCTGTCTCCACCAGTGGTCTGTAAGTTTAGGACTTCAAGAGCCCATCTGTCTTGTTTACTGTTGTACCCTGAGTAGGAGCTTAAAAAATACTAAATGAGGGCCGGCCGAGGGGCTCCGTTGGTTAAGAGCTCGCTCAAGAGCGCGAGGTCTGAGCAACAGCAGTTCGAAGCCCTCCCAAGCTGAGCTGCTGCTGGGCTGCCAACAGGTAGCAGGATGGCTCAGCTAAAAAACAAAAACAAAAACAAAAATACGAAATGTACCCGGAGCCTAGTTGAATAATTAAATAAATGAACCCAACATACAAAACACACTATGTCATGTTCCTTCAGGCCTAACATATACAAATTATACTGTTTTCCAGATATTAATTAATGAAGCCTTTGGAATTTCCCCGAGGGGTTGGCTAAGGGTGCTTCCATGTGGGTGATCCAAGACACAAATAGAGTGAAATGATTTATTCTGGGTCACTGATGACTCAATGTCTAATAATAGAAACATACTCCAAAACCTTTGCTCTAATTAGCCAAGGTAATCATTAGGCATGATAATTAGGCATGCATGACCTCAGCCAGGCTGTTTATAACCCCTGGAATTTAAGACCTGTACAAATTTTGCTTTAATGAGTGTATTTGTTGTGGCTTGACACCCCCCCAAACCCTTTTTGCTCTTTCTGAGTTATCAAACATTTGTCTCAAAACACAACCTTTTAAAGAACAGTGGCTTTGACTCACTCACTGTCACATTCTGGAGTCGTCCCTCAAACTATTTCCTTCTGATACAGTTTTTGTGGGATTCCTTTTTCTTTTGGCTTTGGCTATTTTTAGAGGTCAATTCTGGTCCCATTAGAGCAGGAGTTGGCACTGAGGCGGAACTTACCCAAAGAGCCGCACGGGGCTCGTGAGCCGCAGTTTGCCGACCTCTGATTTAGAAAATCCTCTCCTGGCTCATTTATTTATTGAATCAATGTTTACTGTGCCCCCTACTGGGAGCAGGGCGCTATATGCCACACTAGCGACAAGGGAATGAAACACAGTTCCTACCTGGAAGGAAAATTCTCTGTGTATTATTGGCAACGTGAGGAAGGTTTGCAGCATTTCAGTTACTTCTGTATCTTACTCTTGACCCCTTGTCAGAGCCAACATTTCCTGAGGTCGTACTTGATATGAGGCACGGCATTACACAAGCTCACTTATTTCAGCCTCAAAACTGACCTATGAGGAATGGACTATTATTAGTACTGTTATTATCATCCCCATTTTACAGATGAGGAAACTGAGGCACAGGGGGCTTAAGTGGCTTGCCCCAGATCACACAGCTGGTAGGTAAGTGATAGTAGCAGGATCCAAAACCAGTGAGTTCATATCAGAAACTAATCTCTCTCTCTCTCTCTCTCTCTCTCTCTCTCTCCTAGAATTTCTGATTGTCCAGAAAGGCCCTCAAATTCTCTGACATTGCATACCCTTCTATATATTCACCCAACAAACATTTGCTGGGGACTCTGTCAGCAAGGCCACAGCGAGGCAATGAGCACAGATAAAGAGATAAACCAGAGCAAACCCTTGCCCTATAGTCGGGATAGTTTGGGGAAAGGATGAGAACTTTGGAACCAGACTCTGGACTCAAATCCTGGCTTGGTCATAATTAAGGTTGTCAGATTTAGCAAATAGAAACATAGGTCACCCAGTTAAATTTGAATTTCAGAAAAACAGTGAATAATTTCTCAGTGTAAGTATGTTCCATGCCATGTTCTGTTGTATTTTATCTAGCAACCTTACAGGTAATTGCTGTGTGACTTTGGATACATCACTCAACCTCTTTGATGTCAGATTCCGTGTATTCAAAATGAGGATAATAATCCCAATTTCACAGGGTTGCTGTGAGGAGTAGTTTAAAGTATTAGAATGCTACAGCACACCCTGACCGGTCAATTTCCATAGGCAGCCCCCTCCAAACTGTGCTCCATGCAGTATCTGGGGTAGAAGGGACATTTTAAATCAGCTCAGAAAATTAATAATAATAATAATAATAATAATAATAATAATAATAATAATCAGCTCAGGCCACTGCCTATTGAAAACCCTTTAAGGGTCCCATGGCTCCTAGATAAAACCCAACGGCATCTGGGTTTTAGTCCGTCAGGCTGTAGATGGTGTCAGGGGCAGAGACCCTTCTCAGGAACCCACCCCAGTGGCTACTCCAATATTTCTCTTCTCCCAACTCATTTTTTATCTGTGAGGACCAAGTGATGGGTGCAGTAACCTCTTGAAGTAAAGAAGGAGGGAAAATGGATGGGAATTTAAGGCAGGAGATGTTAAAATAGTCCAGTGGAATACTACCAGATATATTTTGAATCCACCTGCCTCTCTCCAGCCTCTTCTATTCCCTCCAACAAAGCTACCCTAGTCCAGAAACCACCACTTCTGGCTGGTCTGCCAGCTTCCACATTAAAACTAACATGAGCAAAATTTTATGGAAAATTTCCAAAAATGTACAAACGCAGAGAGAATAGACTATGAATACAATTTCAACAATAGTCAGCTCATCAGCTCATGGCAGTTTCCCCCAGTCCCCAGGCTCCTGGAATTTTTAATTCCTCCTCCCCAGGGTTTTTGCTTTTATTTTGAAATCTTTCGGCCTCAGGGATGGGGATAATCTGACTTCTCATCCGTTTCCCCGTGCAGATTTTATTGTCTGTTGTGCCATAAACTTTACTCCCAGATTCCTTCAAGGAATTGCTTTTGAATCTAACATTTTGAAACTCAGAACTGAAGTTTAGAGACCAATAAACAAACAAACAAACAAACAAACAAAGAAACAAACAAACAAACAAAAACCTCTCTATTGCAAATCAAAAGCCTTTGCTTTCAAGATTATTATTGCTGCCACAAATTTCAAAAGCCTGCTTAGGAACCCGTAAAAAGTCAAGCATTTGGCCCTTTGGCGCTTTCTTTTTTTGAATTGGTTTGGGTCAGGCCTCTCCAAGGCCAGAATGATTCAGGCCTCAGCCTCTATATATATGGAGAGGGGAGCACAGGATTTCTTTTAAAAAGGGAACAAACATAGCATTGCTGCATGTGCAAAATGTTACCCATTGCTATTTTTATTGTTGTTAAAATATAATTTTAGTGGGTTTCAATGATTTCTCAGAATGTTCACAGGTGATGGTTCACTACCCTTTTACCCATATGTTCTAAGTTCTTCAGCTACCATTTCGTATAAGCTTTCACAAGACCCTAACTCCCAAGTTTGTGGCAGTTACTTTCTATTTAACATGTCCCTCTCCTAGGTGTTTCTTCAAGAGCAGTTTCTCAGGGCTGGGCACCAGTGCACACTTGCAAGCCAGTGTCCTGGATGTCACCTCAAGGCTCATGTCATTTGACAGTCCAACACTCCTGCTTCGCCTTGCATCACCTGGTGTCCTTAGTTGCAAAAACTGGCATTCATGTTGAAGTTAGTCACCTGTTTTAAAAAACAGTAAGATTTTTTTTCAGGCAGTTCCACTGAAATCTAACATTTTTCAATACCCAAAGTCTCCCAGAATCAAGACAGGATAATTCAGGCCCAGACATGGTACAGGCAAACTGAAGGGGAAGGAAGGATGGTTAGTGGTGAGAGCTACTTACTGAGAATAGAATCACTGGTGTATCCTCAGCTCACCCAACAGCTTCCCGGGTGCCATAGCTGGGCTCAATTTCCAAACGGGCAGTTTTCCTGGTAACAAAATCAGAATAGCTTGTGTCCTTACAGCTAGAAGCAAGAATCCTTGTGTTTTTTGGTTTTTTTTTAATTGGCCCAAATTATCATGATTGTGTGTGCCCTGATGGTTCATTAAATCAGCCTTTTATCTTAGAACAGTTTTAGATTTAAGAAAAGTTGCAGAGACCACATAAATGTCTCATATACCCCATACCTACTTTCCCCTATGATCTGGTATTATAAACATTTTACATTATTACTGTATATTTGTCACAATTAATGATCCAATACCGATCCATTTATTATTAACTAAGGTCTCACTTTGTTCTGATATTCATTTGTTTGTTTGTTTGTTTTGTTCTAAAATACGATGTAAGTGAGGTAGTGTCCTTTTTTTTTTTTAAGATCTTATTGAGGAATTGGGGAAGGGGAACAGCCAAGTTGTTGTCCTTCAATCTTAGTTGTGGAGGGCGCAGCTAGCTCAGCTCCAAGTCCAGTCGCCATTCATCCGCCTGCAGCTCAGGGCATCTCAGCTCAAGGTGAACATGTTCAATCTTAGTTGCAGGTAGGTATAGCCCACCATCCCATGTGGGAATCGAACCTGAAACCTTGTTGCTAAGAGCGCATGCTGTAACCACTGAGCCATCTGGCCACCTGTTGGCAGCTCAGCTCGGGCACAGCTCACTGGCCCATGTGGGAATTGAACCAGCGACCCTGTTGCTCAGAGCTCGCACTCTTGACCAAATGAGCCACTTGGTCGGCCTCCCCATTGCATTTAGATGTCATGTCTCCTTAGATTTCCCTTGTGACAGCTTCTTTTGTGGGTTTTTTTTTTAAGATTTTTATTGGGGAATTGGGGGGATGGGAATAGTGCTGGGGAATTGGGGAAGGGGAACAGACAAGTTGCTGTCGTTTTGTTCTTCAGTCTAGTTGTGGAGGACGTTGCTTCACTGGCCCAAG
>NW_017731811.1:167337-172566 GCF_001890085.2 Hipposideros armiger | reverse complement strand
CATCTTAGCTGCAGAGGGCAGTGTCACTGGCCCTCATATGTGGGATCCGAACCGGGGCCCTCTGGCATCCCAAGCCAGTTCTTAACCATCGCGCCACTCTGCCGGCCCTCTTTTGTGTTGTTTTAAATTGAGATATAATTTATATAGTATAATAGCTGCCCTTTTAAAGTATATAGTTCAGTGGGTTTTATTATATTCAAAAATTGTGCAACCATCGCTACGAATTCCCCAAAATTTTCTTTCCCTTTGTAAGAAACCATGTACCCACGTAGCAGTCACTCCCCCTATAAAATGGAAATAAAAATACCAACCTTATTGGGGGAGATGTCAGTTATGAAATAATACACACAGAAGATTTACCATAAATATTAACACACATGGAATCATATATATGGCAGGGGGACCTTCTATTTAAATGTTATTAGTAATTTTGAGGAGCTTGGTTCTGCAACATTGACGTTTAGACAAGGGTGCTTACCTCCTCATGTTGGGGTCTACATTAAATCTCATCCTTGCCACATAGAGTTGAAATTCACACTTCCTTCAATGTCCAGTTCTCCTTTTCTTCTCGGCTCTATGGAGATACCCATCCTCATCGCCATGAGTTAAGGAAGGTCATATGACTCTCTTTGGCCACTGGACTATGAGCAGAAGGGATTTGTGACTTTGGAGGCAGCAAAAGGCCTCTGCCGAGGGGCCAGCCGAGTGGCTCAGTTGGTTAAGAGCTCGCTCAAGGGTTTGAGCTCTGAGCAACAGTGGTTCAAGTTCAGCCCGAGCTGAGCAGCTGCTGAGCTGCCAACAGGTGGCAGGATGGCTCAGCTTAAAAAAAAAAAAAAGGCCTTTGCTAGGTTCTCAAGGCTCATCCTTCCCTTTGTGGAGGACGCTTGGCATAGAGGGGGTGCAGTCACAAGACAGCAGCCTCCTGGATCCCCAAGCCACCACACATCCCGTAGAGGACAGCAGCCCTGGAGGGTCACCTGGACCCCATGGGCTTTACCTGAGCAAGAAATAAACTTCGGTGTATTTAGCCAGTTAGATCTTTTTGTTAGTGTTGCTTGCTCATTCACAGTAGCATATCCCGTCCTGGCTAGTACAACGTATTGATGGATGTTTCCAGAAAATAACCAGATGGTCTGTTTGGAGGACCCAGGGTACCACCTCTTGCACCTTTCACCTCACCACACTTCTAGGCCTCTCCTGATCTCTTCAACAAGCTGTTGCTGCAGCTGCTGGAAGAAGCCACAGAAACACGCTCTGCCAACCAGATTCAGCACCATTAGTTCTTACGACCCCTGGAGTGGGAGCAATGGAGCTCATTTTTTTGATATGTAAAGAAAATGACTTTGTGAAGTGGTTCCATTCTGCCTGGCCACAGTTAACATGCCCTTGCTTGGACAGAGCTGGAGAACCTACACGTTTGCGTTCTCAGAGTTATGGTGGCATCTGTTTATATGTGGTGGGCAGTGTCTAAGGGAGTCCTCAAAGATCCATGTCTCTTGGTATTCATGCCCTTGTGTAATTCCCTTCCCCTTAGTATGAGTTGGATTTACTGATGTGCCTCATATGCATAGAATACAGCAGAAGTGATGGACCTTGTGTCCAAGAGTAAGTTATAAAAAACAGTAGCTTCCATCTTGGGTGCTCTATCTCTCCCTCTGCTGAAAGAAGCCAGCTGCCAGGTTGTGAGCTGCCCCTTAGAGAGTTAATTAACATAAATATCACCCAAACTGTTTTCCTTCCCAAGGGGGATTACAATGGAGACCCCTTGGTAATCCCTTCCCACCCTCCCCCACATCCCTGGCAACCTTTGATCTGTTTTCTGTGAATATAGATCAGTTTGCATTTTCTGTAATTTTATGTAAAGGGAATGAATCATAAAGCACATATTCTTTTTTTTGGTCTGGCTTTCACTCAGCGTAGTTATTTTGAGACTCACTCGTGTTGTGTTGTGCACCAATAGCTCATTCCTTCTTATTGCTGAGCAGAAGTCCTCTGTCTGGACGTACCACAGTCTATTTGTTCACCTGTTGATGGACACTCAGGTCACTTCTAGTCTGGGGCTATTACAAATAGAGCTGATATGAACATTCACGCATAAGTATGGCTTTCTTTTCTCTTTGGTAAATACCTAGTTGTGGAATGGCTGGTTCTTATCCCAAGTGTCTGTTGAATTTCAACTTCTGAGTATTTATCCAAAGGATACAAAAACATGATTCAATAAGATATATGCACCCTTATGTTCATTTTAGCATTATTTAACAATAGTCACAATATGGAAACAACCTAAGTGTCCATCAATGAATGAATGGATAAAAAAGATGTCACACACACACACACACATATACATAATGGAATACTACTTAGTTTTAAAAAAAGATTACATTGTTGCCATTAACGACATCATGAAAGAACCTTGAGGGTATGACGCTAAATGTGATAAGTAAAACAGAGAAAGACAATACTGTATGAGTATGATTTCGCTCATGTGGAATGTAAACAAAACAAAACTAATAAACAAACAAAACAAAGCAAGAACAAATTCATAGCTACAGAGAACAAATTGGTGGTTACCAGAGGGAAACAGAATGGTTGAGGGGTGGGGGCTGGGAGAAAGGAGTGAAGGGGGTCAACTGTGTGGTGAGGAATGGTAACTAGACTTTTGATGGGTGATCACTCCATAATGTATATAGACGTCAAATGATAATATTGTACACTGATATATCATGTCATATACCTATTTTACCTTAACTAAAAAAAAAACCCCACTCTTAAATTATTTTTCAAAGTGATTGTACCATTTTGCATTCCCATGAGCATTCTACAGGATGTTTCACAACCCTGGCACTAACCCACTGAATGCCAGAGGTCCCAGTCATTGTGACAACCCACCCCGCACTCCCCCTTTACAAATGCCCCCTTGGGATGGGGCAGCGCTGCCACAGTAGAGAATCACTAGACCAGAGATTCTTTTGTCCCAGTGGTAGGCAGGGATAAGCCCCATTTAAGAACCAAGGAAGAAAATAAGTGAGCCCACATTTCTGAACCGAATTTGTGGTCGCTCGAGATACAAGATGGCTGCAAGAACAAGAGGTAACCGCTAGTGGCATATCTTTGCTCGGCTGTGCATTTTGTGGTTCTTTAGCTTCTGAAAAGACCAAAATACTCTCATTTAAAGAACCAAGGTTTACAGCCTTGGTGAAGCCCTAGGTGATGGTTAGAGCTTAGAGTCAGACGATCCATTTACTTTCTATTTTTAACCTTTTCTCTGGCCCTGGAACCTCCCTGGGGTCAAATAAAAGTGGTGTTTAATAACCCTGAGCTGAAAGGGGTACTTAAGTCAAAAGTACACCTGAACTCAACTAATTTGCTCTAATCACCTGCACCAGCCCTGGAACAGCCAGAGGGGAAAACATTATAATGATGCAACCACAAACCCACTGTTGCAGGACGCCACCCACACTCAAACACTATTTTGATTTCTAAAACCTTCCTCCCCAGCCCCCTATCAAACTGGTGTGTGCATCAGAATCCCCTAGAGCAGGGGTCAGCAAACAGCGGCTTGGGAGCCACACGCGGCTCTTTGGGTACGTTCCGTCTCAACAGTTTGCCGACCCCTGGAAGAGCCAATCCTGTCCCTCACAACAATTTAAAAATTATTTGAGAGCCATAAATACATTTTGACATAATCACCATTATGTGAGTAATATCCTTTAAAGTTTTCGTAAATGAAACTACGATAGTTTTATTTTCATTTTCAATTTTACTTCAGAGCCACATGTCCGTACCCAAAGAGCCGCAGGTGGCTCGCGAGCCGCAGTTTGCTGACCCCTGGCGGCTCTTCCATCTCAAGCGTTTGCCGACCCCTGGACTAGAGTACTTGTAAAAACACATCGCCTGGTCCCACCTCTAGAGATTCTGATTTCATGTACCTGGAGAGGTACCTGAGGATTTTCATTTTTAACAAGTTCCCAGGTGGTAATGCTGCTGCTGGTCCAGGGGCCACACTCTGAGGCCCACTTCCCTATCAGAAGCCTCAATGTAAAGTCCAACTATGGCAGTGATCTTCAACCAATGTGATTTTGCCCACCCCCGGGGACAAATCTGGAGACATTGTGGTTGTCATAACTGGTGTGTGTGTGGGAGGAACTGCAACTGGCACCTTTCAGGTAGAAGCCAGCGATGCTGCTCAACATCCTACAATACACAGGACAGCCACCGGCCACAAGAATCATTTGACCCCAAATAGAAACAGTGCCAAGGTTGGGAAACCCTGAACTATAGGGGAATGCTTAAAGAAATTAGAATAGTCTCACAAGGAATAAATATTATGCAGCCATTGAGAAGACTGCTCCTTAGACCTTTTTAAAACTTGGGGGATTGTTCCTGATATGATGTGAAAAAAACAAAAAGGATAAAAAGAGGATATTCAACGTAGCAGCTGTTTCATTTAATTTTCCTCATGCCTTATCACTATCTAGAATTATCTTGTTTGTGTCTATGTTTACTTATATATCGTCTGTCTTCATTTCCTGGGATGCAAGATCCTGGTGTACTTTAGGAGAGCGTTCAGTAGTGGACACGCGAATGGGTAAACCTGATGTCTTGGAAGTAAGATCACTGGTATGGTGGTAAATGTTTAACAACTGACTCTGTAAAGAAAATCCCTCATTTGTCGCATTTGTGAACTTCCATGGTGTAGAGGCTCCCATGGTGGCTGATTTCAGGCTCCCTCACGATGTCACTGAAGGAAGAGTTGGGTAGCTGTACACTGCTGGCTAGCTAAGGCCATAGGAGCCAGCCCCAGCACACCACTGGGAAGAATTATGTTAGTAAAAAAGGCTGGAAGGAAAAACGCTAAAATGCTAATGGTAGGGGCCAGCCGAGCGGTGCATTGGTAAGGAGATGGCTTGGGACACCAGCTCTGAGCAACAGGGCCCTGGTTTGGATCCCACATGAGGGCCAGTGACGCTGCGCTCTCTACAGCTAAGATGGTGAACAACAGCTCGACCTGGAGCTGGGCTGCCATGAGTCACCGGTGACAGCGTAGGCTGCAGTGGGGCTGGCAGGCAGTTGGCGTGCGCTTTCATGAGCTGCCGTGAGTGGCCGTCCAAGGGCCAGCGAGTGACTGCCTCACCCAGGAAGAGCGCAATGATGATACCAACATGGGCCAGTGAAGCGACATCCTCCACAACTAGACTGAAGAACAAAAGGACAGCAACTTGTCTGTTC
>NW_017731811.1:121167-167327 GCF_001890085.2 Hipposideros armiger | reverse complement strand
ATACCAACATGGGCCAGTGAAGCGACATCCTCCACAACTAGACTGAAGAACAAAAGGACAGCAACTTGTCTGTTCCCCTTCCCCGATTCCCCAATGGTGTTCTCCTCCCCCAATTCCTCAATAAAATCTTTCAAATAAAAAAAAATAAAAAAAATAAAATGCTAATGGTAGAGCAGTGGCATCATGCATATATTAGAAACCATTAAGCTCCAGCATAATAAGAAATGAACTTGAGGGGATTGCTCTGGGGCTAGTTTATGTCCTCCAAGGAAGAATGGAATAACCTGGCCATGAACATGACGCAGGTCCCAATTTCTGGTCTTAATCCAACTTCCAAGTTACTAAAAGAGAGAATCAGCTGACAGGATCTTATGTCACTTGTGGTGGGAATGGGGGAAGGATGCATATAAACACTCAGGGTGCGGGGGGCCATATAGTGTAGCTGCTCACAGTCTGAACTGCGTGAAGGCAGCACATTTGGGGAGGTCCCATTGACATCATACACACATGAACTTGTATGAAAGAATGCAGGTGGGCTTGGAGATTCTGTGCTTCTGAGTCCTGAGGCAGCGGGGTAATACCCTTCTTTACGAACCCTATGGACTGCCGGTCATGCATACGTTCTGCAGAGCACACAGACCTATGTGGTCTAATTGTATATGTACACGTGAGCTCCTTGCTTCTCAGAGGCACAGTTCTGCCCCTTCAACCCCAGTGCTGAAGCTGACATGATTGTTTCACTGGGGTATCAACATTGCTGGTGAGACATATAAGTCCTAGGATGCCTTCAAGTAGGTAAAAGTGATGGCATATTTGACCCTTAGCCATGGCTGCTGCTCACCTGGCCACAGGAAGGTACAGTTTCAAAAAAATCATTTGAGATACTCAAGAGAATTAAAAACATGTGTTCACACAAAAATCTGTACACAAATATTCATAGCAGCCTTATTCATCATAGCCCCAAAGGTGGAAACAACCCAAATGTCCATCAATGGATGAATGGGTTCACAGTGTGGTATATCCATACATTGGAATATTATTCAGCCATAGAAAAGAATGAGTTACTAATATATGATACAACATATATAAATTTCAAAAACATTATGGTAAATGAAGGAAGCCAGACACAAAAGACCACATGTTTTATGATTCTATTCCTATGAAATATTCATAACAAGCAAATTCATAGGCAGGAAGTAGATTAGCAGTTGCCCAGGACTGGGGAGAGAAAGGAATGGCGAGTGACTGCATTTAATGGGCATGGGGTTTCCTAGAAGTGTCATGAAAATGTTCTGAAATTAGATCTCGGTGATGATTGTACAACATAGTGAATATACTAAAACCACTGACCTGTACACTTTAAAGTGGTAGAATTAATGGTGTGTGACTTATAGCTCAACAAAAAAATGTGAGGAAGGTGCACTGTGTCCTAGTTTGCACATAGGCTGAAAATGTTTGGGCAGATGATGGTCCTCAAAACAAGGCTTCTAGGGGTTCATCTTGGTGACCTGGGGAGGGGGTGGTGGCAGGCGGTTCCCAGAAATCAGAGTAAGCTTCTCTTCTGGATAGACACTTTGTGTGGCAGACCCTGTGGGCACCCGTCTCTATCTCCTTGGCATTCACCATGCCCACGGACATCATCGCTCTGTTAAGCACCTGTAATTCTTTGGTTGACGTCTGGCTCTGGCGGCAGGACTGGGCTCAACCTGCTCATGGGGTGGCCGGGAATGCTGGGACATTACAACCACTCATCCAAACTCGACCAATGACCAGCAAGACCCCAGCTTCCTCACTCCCGGAGGTCCCCAGAGGGATTGAACCCCAGTTGCCCTCAGCAGTACCCTGCCCATCAATGCACCCTGGATCGGCTCCTCTCTTTCCCTGCCTAGGCAATTGTCTCATCTTTGTATTTGTCAAAAGTTTTTCATAGCAGACACAGTACTTTCCTCATCAGAAAATAAACATTTTTCCAAGTCTTGAGATATCTGAGAGCGACGACCTCATCTCTGGAAGGACACTCTGGCTGAAGGAGAGGTTGAAGGTATTTATCAAGCGCCTATGTGCCAGGCACTGTTCCAGGGACTGGATATGTAGAGATGAACAGGGCAGCAGGCAGACATGGCCTCTGACTTCATGAAGCATTCTAGTGGAGGTGAAGAGAGATGGACAAGCAAGTGAGAGAATGAAAATGCCTTGTTCATTTCAAGATTGATAAGCACCATGAATAAAAATCTGGGTAAAATGGTAAAAAGCGATGGGGGTCACATTGGACTGGTTGGTCAGGGAATGCTACTTGAAGTGACATTTGAACGGAGGAGACCTGAACGCCAAAAAGGAGCCTGACAGAGACTAGGACCTATGTTGTGAGAACAGACAGAAAGTGCCTTCCTACTCACGATGCAGTCTGTGCACCAGCAGCCTTGGCATTGCTGGGACCTTGTTAGAAATGTAGACTCTCAGGCCCCAGCCCAGACCTATAGAACCAGACTGCATTTGAACATGATCCTTAGGTGATCTGCGTGAGAATCACAGGGTAGTGGATTGAATATGAGGGTCTGTTATTGCTGCTTCAGGATGCAGGCAATTTTATCTTGCAGACACCTTGCCTCAGTGAGAAGCTGGTTCTGTTGTAATACCCGCGTTGGCAAATGGACCTGAACCTTTTTTTTAAAATATTTTTTTAAGATTTTATTGGAAATTGGGAAAAGGGAACAGTGTTGGGGAATTGGGGAAGGGGAACAGCCAAGTTGATGTCCTTCAACCTTACCTGTGAAGGGTGCAGCTAGCTCAGCTCCAAGTCCAACTGCCATCTGGCCGCACATCGGTCAGCAGCTCAGCTCAAGGTGCCGTGCTCAATCTTACTTGCGGGTGGACGTAGCCCACCATGCCATGTAGGTGTCCAACCAGAAACCTTTTTGTTAGGAGCACGTGCTCTCACCAGCTGAGCCATCCTGCCAACTGTTGGCAGCTCAGTGGCAGCTCAGCTCGGGCAAGCTCACTGGCCCATGTGGGAATTGAACCGGTGACCCTGTTGCTCAGAGCACGCGCTCGTAGCCAGCTGAGCCACGGGGCCGGCCCCGGACCTGAACCTTTTTGCCTTCAGAGCTGAGCTGCTTTTAAAACAGTTTTCAGGAAAATGAAGGAATCATTTTGCAGTCAGAAGCAGGAGACCTGAGAAACACAGTCTGTTATATGCTGCCTTTCACAGTGACATCGCCATTGTGCTGAAGTGAGCCTCCCAGGCTTTGGGTGTGAGCCGTAAAGTTGCATCAAGTCAGCAAGACCACAGGCAGTTCTGAGTATGCATTTAACTGCCTGTGATTCACCCTTCAGATGGCAGTCAGAATGAGAGATCACATTCTTAACCTGAGTGCTATCTGATAACCCGTAGCTACTTGCAGCTACAGTTCCAGGCTGAGGACCAGCCATGGAAGGAACACACTGTTCTAATGGGCAAAATTTGAATAAACAGTGAGTAAAAAGCAAAATGAAAGCACAGATTAAAAAAACAACCTCAAGGCCAGTGACACTGCCCTCCACAGCTAAGATGCTGAACGACAGTTCAACCTGGAGCTGGGCTGCCGTGAGTCGCCGGCGACGGTGTAGGCTGCACTCCCTGTGGCAGTGGGTTGCCATGGGCTACCGTATGTAGCCAGCAGCCAGCGTGAGCGGCCAGCAGCCGCAGTGAGCGGCCGTCCAGAAGCCGGCGACTGATCTGCCTCGCCAGGGAAGAGCGCAATGATGGTGCCAACTTGGGCCAGTGAAGCAACGTCCTCCACAACTAGATTGAAGAAACAAAACGACAGCAACTTGTCTGTTCCCCTTCCCCCAATTCCCCAGCACTGTTCCCATCCCCCCAATTCCCCAATAAAAATCTTAAACAAACAAACAAAAAAACAAAAAACAACCTCAAATCTTCCCAGACTATGGAGTATTACATTTATTTAGCACAGTGTAAATTACCATCAGCGTTACATACTATAACAAATAATGAATTGTGTTTAGCTGTTGGTACAGAGACCTGACCACAGTTGCTTATATAAGCTAGAGGTTTCCTGTACTTAAAAAAAAAAAAAAAAAGTAGCCCAGGAACCTCCACAAATTCATCAGACTTCCTCCTTTCTGTTCCCCCATCCGTAGCATATGGCTTCCTTCCTTGAGGTTACCTCATGGTCAAAGATGGCTGCTACAGCCCTTGCTATTTAGTATGTGTTCCACGAAGCAGGAAAGAGGAAGTAACAAGAGAAACAGGGCAAGTTAAGTTAGTTCCCTTTAAATAGCTTTCCTGGAAACCCCACCCAATGACTTCCTCTTATTATTTCATCATTCCCCCGCCTTAGTTGCAAAGGAGGCTGGGAAATGTAGTCCTTAAGCTGGACACATTGCCCACTTGAATACAATTTAGACTGTTTGCAAAGAATAGTTGTGGAAGGGAGCTAGTTGGCTCTGTTATGTTTATATTATCCCATTATATGCTCAGTTTTGAGAGGTCTTTAGGAAAATTTCCCCCATGAGGTCTTTACACTTTGGGTGTTTTTCTGTATTTACCCGAAGTATTTTTTATTGTTTTTTTTAGAGGCAAGTAGAATTCACTTGCCCAAGGTAATTTGCATTTCATTACAAGGGGAGGAGAACATATAAGCCTTCCAATTTCTGCTAAAAGTCTCTTTAAAAAACAAATTTAACTGCTGCGTTTTTATTTAAAACAAGAGTTTCAGAAAGAAACATGTCCTTCCGTTTACCAAATGAGGTAAGAGAGTTTTGACTGGATTCAATCATCAGCTTGCCATTTCTCCCCCAGGAAAGGACTTAAAAGGGGGGATAGAACAACATCTCTTTCCCCCTCTTCCTTCGGCACTTGCCAGAACAGTCATCTAGTTGTCGATGCGACGATGGCTGTGATCCACCCTCATCTCCAGGCAAGCCACGCCACCTTTGGAGTCTAGGACTGAATGAAGTCGTCAAAGAATTTCATCTGCAGTAGAGAAAGCTGAATGCAGCATGGGTAAGATCTAGATATGGAGGTTTTAAAATATGTCCCCGAATTTGATGACATTCCTTCAAAAGGTGCTTACAGGCCATTTGCATAGAGCCCTGAGGATGGGGGAGGAAAAGATTCCCGCGAGAGAGAACTGCTAGAGCAAACGCCCTGAGTTCAGTGTCTCGGGAGAGCAGAAAGGCCAGAGTGCTGGAGCAGCACAAGCCAAGCAGAGGCGGGACCAGATCCTTCAGGGACTTGTAGGTCATGGTGAGGAGGTCAGATTTTATTCCAGAGGTGATGGCTTTAAAGCCAAATTGCTTTGAAGGAGTGCACTCTGGCAGCTATTGGGAGCTGTCGCCCCTGGCCGACGTCTCCAAGCCCTTAAGGGGCTCATGACCCCGCCGCCAGTATGTATTCCAGAGGGCCAGTTTTGCCTCTATGCTATCATCGTCTGTTTACGTGGCTGCTTCCTCCCCAGACCCTGAGCCCCAGGGGAAGCCCCGGACCGGTGACCCCAGTGACGCGGAGCCCCGCGTCCGGCGCTTCTGGCCCGCCTGGCCCGCAGCGGGCTCACAGACCCAGTCCGCCCAGGGGTGACACGGCGTTTGGCGCTTGAGCACTGCGGTTAAGGAAGGAGAGGCCGGTGTCCAACTTTCCCCCTGGAAGGGGGCCTCCCACTCGGCGCAGCCACGCGGGTTCCGGTGGGCGGAGGCGGAGGCTGGCGCGTGACGCAGGCGCCCGCACGTGGACCAGGAGTGTGCTTTTAGGGACAGGTGCGGGGGCTGCCTGTCGCGAAGGCGCACACGTGCCCGGGCCTCCGTACCCTCTCCCGTTCGGGTTTATTCTTAATTTCGCTGGTGGCTGGGCAGCAGCTGCTGTATCGTCTAGAGACTGTCCCCCGGAGAGTGCCAGGATGCTTGAGGGGGGCGGGCCGGAGAGCCCCCCACATGCTCCCCGTGACGGACTGTGTGCGTGCAAGCCACTGGAAAGGCTCGCTGGCCTCGCAAATTGGAAGTTTCTTTGGGCTCTGAGGCTCAATTTGCCCATCTTAGAAATGGGACACTGAAATAAACAAATAGGGAAGCACTTTGCAAACTTGGACACAAGTTGGGCGTTTTATTCACTTTCTCCACGTCCTCCTCCCTTTGGAAGCCCAAGAGACCAGACTAAGCAGGCTGTCACCTGCCACACCCCTCCGTCCCAGCGGCGCAGTGGCCGGACCCAATTTTGTATCTCTTGGAGGCTGGAAGAGCCGGAAGAGCCCCCGCGGAGTGCTGTCGCGGGGCCAGGTCACCTGACTCCCGCGGACGCCCAGCGACTGGGGCAGCTGGCAAGTGCGCATGCGCATCACTATTTTTTTTGTTTTCGCTGGTTGGCTGGGACGCAACCACTGTCAGCTCCTCCCCCTTTTTCTCCGACTTCATCCTTCCTGACATTCACTCCCTTTCCCCCGTTCAGGCAGACACGCAGAGGAACCAATCACAGTGCTATGTTCAGACACCGGCACGCGGAACCGGTCGGATCGGACCAATGGGGGCCCTCTGAACGGGCGCGCCCCAATCGGGCAGGAGAGGTGGGGCCAAGTGGGCGGTGCCTCTCCAGTCAGCATGTGGGCGGGGGAGGGCGGGGACCGGCAGCCGCAGAGGCGTCGACGGCGCCGGCGACGTCGTTCTTCAGTCTTTGGGGTTGCCTCAGTTGCGCAGGCCGGGTTGTGCGGAGAGCTGGGTTGTCACCGGCGGCGACCCTAGGGGGTCCGTGGCGCCATGGGGGGGCGGTAGTCGGGCTCGGATCAGCGAAGCGAGGGGCGGTGGCTGTCATCTGGTCCGCGGCGACCTTCAGCGGGGCCCGGGGTTGGGGAGGTCCGGGGCGGGGGTCGTCCCGGGCAGCGCGGGGCCGCGGGGCGGGGCTCGCAGGCCGTCGGGGAGCAGGAGGCCTGGGCCGCCGCGAGAAGCCGCCGCCGGCCTCTGGGCCCCGCCGTCGGGCCACTTGACGACGACGCTCCCGCGGGAGACCCGCCTGAGGAGGACGCGGCGGCGGCGGCGAGGCCGCGGGAGGCCGCGGAGGATGGAGGAGCGGAAGGAGGAGGGGGAGGCCGAGATCCAGGAGCACGGGCCCGAGCACTGGTTCTCCAAGTGGGAGAGGCAGTGCCTGGCCGAGGCCGAGCAGGACGAGCAGCTGCCCCCGGAGCTGCAGGAGGAGGCGGCAGCCGCGGCGCAGCCCGAACACAAGCAGCAGAAGCTGTGGCACCTCTTCCAGAACTCGGCCACCGCCGTGGCCCAGCTCTATAAAGGTGAGGGCCGCCGCCGCCATCTTGCCGCCGCCGCCCTGGCCCCGACCCTCGGCCGAGAGCCCCGGGGCGGCTTGCCCGGCTCCGGCCGCCGCCTCGCCACCCCCTCCCCACAAGATGGCGGCGCGGGGGGCAGGTCCTCGGGAGGGGGGCACTCGAGGGAGGCCCGGGGCCGACGCGGGGGTAGCTCCCTTGGGAGCCGGGCCGGGGGGACCCGTCCGCTCCTCGGGTCCGGCACCGGGGCGCCCCCGGGCCGGGCAGGGCAGGGGAGGAGCCCCCAGTCACAAAATGGCGAAGGGAGGTGGCAGGGCCGGCCCCATTGTGCCCGGCGCGGGCCTCGGGGCGGGGACTGAGGGGCGCCTCCCCGCGCAGCGGCTCAGCCCCGGGCTGCAGCCCCGAGCCCCGCCGCTCCCCCTTCCACCCTGCCACGACCCCCTTCCTGCCGTCCTCCCAGTCACTGTGGGATCCCGAAACCCGTGAACAAAATGGCGAAACCTAATATGGCCGTTCCGGAGTGATTGACGCTCGAATAACATTTCTGCCTCTCTTTGTTTCTCTCTCTCTCTTTTTTTTTTCTCGTTTTCTTCACTTTTTCAGACCGAGTGTGTCAGCAGCCAGGACTTTCTCTCTGGGTCCCCTTCCAAAACGCAGCCACCGCCGTCACCAACCTCTACAAAGGTAAAGATAACCTTGCTGCATTGCCGACTTGAGGGGAAGGGCAGCCAGCGTCAGGGTGTGAGTCCTGCGCTCCAAGTGTGTTGGCCACCTTTACCTGCTCGCACGCTGCCGGAGTGTTTTCCGTGCCCGCATCCAGCCACTAATCCTGGATAGTTTGCAACTTAGAAACTCCGGTGGCGGTCTTAACTAGATGGCTGATTTTCACCTCGCGGCGATTTTGACGCCCCCCACCCCCATTTGGTAATGTCCGGGGGGGGCACTTTTGAATGTCGTCACTGAAAGGGGGCTGCTGAAATACCTTGCAGTGCACAGGACAGCCCCCTCACCCCCCCGGCCCCCCAAAATGTCAGCATTGCTAAGGTTGAGCAGCCCAGAGCTGAAAGACGGGGTGACAGGAACTTTGTGTTGAAAAAGGCACCCAAGGGAAGAAAGAGCTGATGGTTTTGTGCCACAGAGGTGGGAGGGCGCTTGTAAGCGCCGGGTTGGAAAGATTCTTGAGGTAGGCAGCTTAGAGCGTGGTGGTTTGTTCGGCGTTCAAGTGTGTTGGAAACAAGCTAATTGGAATAATCTGTGCCCATGTTAACATGCTGCTCTTCCCTGGCAACTTCATCAACTGTGTCATACCTGCTTGTACGTGGTTGGCAGGGGATCTATGATCAGAGTTAATAGAGCCGTGTTTTATGATATAGGGCCTTTCTGGAGTTAATTTCCCCCCTCTGTGATGGCAAGGAAGGGAAGCAAACCTTCTTGCCTATTGTGCGCTCAGTGACAGTGGGTTGAGATTGTATATACCTTGCTGATTTTTGGAAGATTTGGAGATTTGGGTTTGCTTTTTGCCAAGGTTTCTGTGGAAAAAAGATTTGAATTTGTTAATCTTAGTGAAAATGTAAGTAAATGCTTTCAAACTTCTAGAAGCTGCTGACAATAGTAATGGAACTTTGTGCATTTCAAAGTTATCACAATAGGTTGAAGCACAGGTGGTGGAGCGACTTGATTATCAGATTCTTATTTTTGAGTAATAATATGCAAATGAGGTGGCATTCTATATGGAAAACATCCCTTACTGTGAGATTTCATGGGTAGAATTTGCAGTTTTTGGGGGCAGTAATTTGAGACTGGAAACTGAAACTGGTGAGTAGAATGTTAATTTTAGGGAACGGAGGAACGAATAGTTGCAGGCTTACCGAGAAAAGGGAAACATTAAATGGTGCCCCATTGGCCAGCTTTGATTTTATGTAGCTGAGTTCCTTACATTTTGACTCCTGAGTAAATTTGTGTTTGAGGGTCTCAAGCATTCTTCAGAATGGCTCTTGGTTTCATCCAGACAGGGAATTTTGAAGTAGTACTTAAAGCTCATTTTTTTAAATACTCATTTCTTGTGGTGTAACTTACAGTAAAATTCACTCTTTTAAGATGTATTCATACCTTGAGTTTGACAAACATGAAATATAGACTATTTCCCCATCCCAACCCTTAGTAGGCATTGATCTGATTGCTGTATATATGGTTTTCCCTTTTCCGTGGTGTCATAAGTAGAACTGCACAGTTGTAGCCTTTTGTGTCTGGCTTCTTTCACTTCCCACAATGTTTCTGAAATTGATCCATTGAGTTCACACTGCATGCATTAATAAATACTTTAGTACCTTTTCCCTCGTTATAGGGGTGCCATGGTTATCTCCTTGCTTGTTGAAATTAACTTTCTGCTTAAATGGGAAGGCACCACATTTTTAGTGCCTTCTATGTGCCAGGCTCTTTGCCTAGGCCATACAAAAATGAATTGTCCTCTGGCTTTTCTGTTCAGTTTTTGGTGCTGTTGTGCTCTCCTAGAATGTATCACTTTAGGACTCAAGGTGGCACTTTTCTTTAATGCTATGCTAACTCTTCACATAAGATGGGGCTTGGAAGCTGAGCTTTGAAATAATCTTGAATTTGGTTACTTGATTTGAAAATACTTCTTATAATGTCCTAGATTGCTTTGTTCATTAAACTTAACGAGAGGCATTCAGGTTTTTATAAATAAACATCACATGAGGTTCTTGATTTATTGCACGTATTATTAGACTGAACTAGTCTTGTTTTATATTCTATTTTTGTTAAATGCATTCCTTTTTACCTGATAGAAAAGGTAAGTTGTGGTTTGTGGAATCTGGTAGTGTAGCAACATTTTTTTATCTGATTTAAGGAAGAGGGGATAATGTTCTACAGAGCCTCATGTTCTTTTCAAAGTGTGATGTTTAGAGAACACAATTCAGCTATAGGAATAATGAGATGCCGTAAATAGAACTAACAAAATTAGCAAGATAGTGTCACAAGTGTATGCACAGTTAAGCAGTGGAAAGTTTAAATCACTGCTCACAGTTCTGATTAAATATTTAAATGTAATTTACGGGAGAAAGATTTTGGGGGATCCCTTTAAGTGGACAGTGCTCCTGTAGTTTGTATGATTAAGCATTTATCTAGCAAGCAAAAAGTGGTTCACTTTTCATTTTGGGGAGAGGTTGGTACTTTTACCAGTTTCTTCATAATCTCCTGAATGAGCATATTGGAAGGTCAGAATTGAGGTAAAAGCCTAACAGAGGGCCCCTTTTGATTGCCTGTGGAGTTTTGAAAAATTGAACATTCAGTTAGTTTGGTTGGAATGTGGCTGGAAGGATTTAGAGGAGAGTGTGGTGTATTACCTCAGTGTGGACAGAATTCAACAAAATGGAGTACGTGGTTCCTTCTAATCCATAAAGTGCAGGACCAGAATTTGACATCCTTTTTTTTGGAAAGAGGAAGAAAAATCCTGATTGCTGATTTTTGTTTTACTTTGACTTGATAAATCTAAAGAGGGTGATGTTTGTTCGATATTCAGTCATGTTGTGTCTCCCTTGCCTAGTATATTTTTTGATATTTGTAAAGAAGGGAGGAAAATGTTACCGAGGTCATTTTAATCTATCCTGGGTTGATGCTTACCTGGGAAATACTTGGTCAAGCCTGTTTCCTTCTTCAGCTGCACTGCCCCCACCCCATTTTCTTGGATAAGAGGCTTCAATCTCTGTTTCCTGACTCCTCATTTAGGGAAGTACATGTTCGTATCTAATTCCAAATTCCTTCTGCGTGGGGCTACTTGCTCAGTAGAGAGGTTGGACTGGTTGTCTTCTAGGACAGACAGGCCATCCCAGGGAGCCTCACATGGTTAGCCTGTGGTGAGTGCAGATGCCCTAGCTCATCAGCAGCCCCTGTGAGCCAGTGCCTGATCCCACCCCATAGAGTCATTTCTGTATTTTCTCTTAGCTTGTTGTTTTTCTTTGATTCTTGTTTTATGCTAGGCCTCATTTCTTTGTCCCTTTATAGTTATTGTTTTAATTTTAATTTTTTTTTATTGGGGGAACAGTGTGTTTTTCCAGGACCCATCAGCTCCAAGTCAAGTAGTTGTTTCAATCTAGTTGTGGAGGGCGCAACTCAGTGGCCCATGTGGGGATCGAACCGGCAACCTTGGTGTGATAGGCCCTGTGCTCTAACCAACTGAGCTGGTTAGGCTGCCCCTGTCCCTTTATGTTTTAAAACTGCTTCTGAAACTTGAGTTACATACCGACATCTACCACATATGTTGAGAGCTTTCTCTTGGTGTGGTTTATAGTAAAGATGTTTCTGGTCTCTCCCGGGACAGCATTTGCCCAAAGTCACGTTGTACTCCAGCAGTGCTTGGGGAATGCCAGCATCTTCATGGAGTCTACTGTTAGCTTGTCTGAGTTCAGACTGTTGTTATTGTTACTACTTAGTGGTAAGATCCTGGAGGCAAATAATGGAGCAAGATATTTCTCCATTGTGTTCCTTCGTTTTCTCAACTATAAGTGGGCATAAGTACCCACAACTTAGAGTAGAAGCTCTTAGTTTAGTGCCAGCATACAGTGACTATTCCGGCATTATAGTTGACTGTTGGAGGTCAAGTTCTGTTTTTCAGATGTTTCTGGCTATGGGCAGTGCTCAAGAGGAAGGGAAGATATTTTGGTTTAACTTTTTGTCTTCATTTTTTTTCTTGCGTTGGAATAAGCTTTATGGTGTATACTTTCCTTCATTTTTTTCCGTGAAAGGGCTAAATGTAGGTAGAATTTACTGAGAAAAAGAGTATGATGCCCTTAACTCCTTATTTTTGTGACATCTTGATGCATTGAGATATCTTGATGCCCATTGCTTTTATAATATGTTGCCTCACTTCAGTCTGGCCATTCTGGACCTAAATATAAACAAAGTGAGCTGAACACACTGAAAATTTGTGGGCCAAGTGCTGAGTGATGGATGTATAAACATATGGTCAGAGAGAGCATATGCTACCTGGAGACAGATACTGGAATTTCAGCTCCTTAAGATTTGGGGTTTTTTTTGGAGCTGGTTTGTGTCTGTCCTTGCTGTAAAAAACTATTATTGAGCTTCAAAACTTTATTTAAAACATGTTTGTATGGATCATAATTAGAAATACTGTCTTAAGTTATATTAAACTTATTATAAGGAGGACTTATTATAAGGAGGAGCAGTAGCCTCAGTTACTAATATCATTTTTAGATATTTTCTGTAAGTTTTTATAGATGACAGTCATTTTCTTATGTGTAACTTCTCTGTAAAAGGATGTTTTGGCTGCAAATACCAGAACAATACAAGTCAGACTGACGTCAATGGTAGAGACATGGATTGGCTCCTCTATAACTTGCAGGTCAAGGGTGGGGTTGGCTGAATGGAATGGCTCAGGCTCCCTGGCTGTGCAGCTCTCCACTCTGTGTGCGTGCACATGCATGTATGAGCCTTGTCTTCAGGCTAATTTCAGTATGTTGGCAGCTCACATCTTAGGGCCACTCATTGAAGCTTAGAAGAGCTTGGAAGCTTCCTTTCCCCGGAGCTACTAGCAAATGCCTTATGTAGTCTTTTGGCCAGAGATGGGTCACATGCTTGCTCAGAACCGGTATCTATCATAGCCATGGTTTGGGGTTGTGCTGATGAATTTAGGACAAAACCACATGTTCCACCTCTTGAGCACATGTAGTGGAAGCTCCTCCCAGAGTTATCCAGACAAAAATTGGGAGGAACTTTAAGAAAGGGAGGAGGAGGATTGGATGCCAGGCAACTTGGCTGCAATGATTCTTCCTTGGTTCCTGTCCTTTGTTTTGTGTGGTAGGTGAAGATTAATTAAATATGTAAGTAGTTAGAAGTTAGTGCTTAGTTTTGATACTACCTAGTTAGGGAATACATAGGAGTTATTTTCTCAACACAATTGGAAAATAGTTTCATTTTGGCTGTGACTCAGATCTGTTTGTTTTTTGGTTTTGTTTTTTTTTTTAGCTGAGCCATCCTGCCACCTGTTGGCAGCTCAGCGGCAGCTCAGCTTGGGCTGGGAATCGAACCGGCGACTGTGTTGCTCAGAGCTCGCACTCTTGAGCGAGCTCTTAAACCAACTGAGCCACTCTGCCAGCCCTTAGATCTTTGCTTCTAATGAAGCATTTTAAATATATTTTCCCCCTGTGGCAGACAGGTTGGTTGGTTAGTGCGGATTTAGTTAAGCTGAAATATTTTGTAGTCATTTGCATTACTTGGAAGTGTTGTTTTGAACTAGCAGTGTGCTCTTCTGGGTTGTAGACCTTTAAGGAGAATGGGAAATGGCTTCTCTATTGTTAAGGAAAAAGTACTTTGTAGAAGGAACTGTGTCACTTAACCTAACTTTGGCAAGGGCCTTTGAACTTCAGTTTCAGTTCCTTGTTTATGAGATTGAGATACCTGCTCTGGCTGACTCACGTAAGGTTTGTGAGCATCAGAAAAACAATAAATAGTGGAATCCGATTAATTTTGTCAGTGTATCATGTAAGAATGTTTTGCATTTGGTCTTCACTTCAAATCATGATTTTTTGCCTACTGCCCTCTGCCAGTGGTGGGAGGATTAGACTGCTAAAAATCTCATGAGTTAATTTTCAGCTTCTGATATAAAAAAAATTTAATAAAAATAGGAAACATGGGACATCTACTGTGACTTGCATGAGTCAGTTTGTTTCTTGAATGAGGAAATTAATGTGTTGTGATTAAAGGTTAGATTGACATTTTGATGCCCTTGGGGTTTGCCTAACCTTCAAGCTTATGGCCCTTTTCCACAGTGACTTTGGCGTCCGTAAGACAGTGTTGGACCCAAGACTGTCCCCACTGTTGCTATGCACTACACTTCTAGAATTTGGGTGTCTGTTGTCAGGGTTCAGATGTATTCAAAGCAGTCTCTAGCTTCGAGCCTTCAGGAGGCCATCCTTGTGTGTTTATTATCCAACTGGCCACTAAATTAACCTGTGATTACATTAAATCTAGTCGTGCCTAAGATTCTTCAGTAAGCAGTTAGGTTTCTCCTACTTAGTTCAAGGTATGACAGGAGGGTTTTATTTTCAACCAAGTAAATTTTTCAAGTCCTGATCAGAAGGACTATATTTTAAATGCTTTAGTATCAACTTGAGGTTTTCTATTTAGGGGAATAACTAAGATTGGATTAATCTGGGTGGTAAAGGAAGTGGATTTGGTTTTCAGGATATGCTGTTAATGATAAAAACCAAATTATGCCCAGGTAGTGCAAAAGCCTGTACCAGAAGACCTTAAAGGTTACAGATGCTTTTCTCTTCCTGTACCTTCTAGTCTGTAAAAGTCAGCGTTCACAAAATGCCTGAGTTTTTGTGTGCTCTTGGTTGGTTCTAATGTTGAGACTTGTGCAGAATTTTTGAGGTGAAAGGATTGGTCAGGTGCATAAAATTCAAAAGAGGTTCCCCACTTATATATAGCTAACTGTCTTCCATCTAAACCAGTGAATATTGAGTTTTCCAGCTTGGTTCAAATCTGTGATTAAATCATCAGCCTCTTGAAGATCTAACTTTGGAGGCCTCCATGTGCCCTCAATCAAAACAAACCGAAACTTTGCCAAGTTCTTTCTTCCTTGGATTATCTTTATTTTTACACCACCTAGTGGGGTCCTTTCCTTTCGCCTCTGGGGGTTTGTTAGGTTTTGCGTCTCCTTTTTGTGTTCTGCTTTGCCGGGTGTGTATTTACATGCCTGCTTCATCGTACTTTGTACCACTTAAGCCTGCTTCAGGCTTGTTTCTTGTTTCCCTTTCATATTTCCAACTTTTTTCCCCTCTCTACTTCCAGTTCTGGACCCACTTCTAATTTGGTTCTTGAAAAATGGAATTTCCTTAGTCATTCTGCTTGGAAAGAGAAACTTCTCTAGTTATGAGCTTGATTGTAACAGTTCTTTTAGGTGTAGGGTAGGTTTGTAAAAAACTGTTTGCTTCTAGGTTCATACATTTTACGTTTCTCTTCCATTCTGTGGTCCCATGAGATGGACTTGGTTTTTTTCCCTGACTTAATTTCTCTTTAAATGCTTCCAGCTCTTTCAGAATCACTTAAGATTGAGATACAGCTTGACAAGGTCATCTTTAGAGTTTATCTACCTCTCTGAGGTTGGCTTCATCTAAGTCTTTAATACTGATAGGAAAGTGCCTTTTACCTTTAAATGCCATTTACTTTTAAAATAGGGAGTTCATACTTTCTTGATGTGAAATGAGAAATCAGCAGACATTGATTCACGTTCAACTTGGCCATTATTCTGTTAGTGAGACGCTGGAGAAACTTCATTTCTGAGCTGCTTTTTATATCTTTAAAATTAGAATAGTCTACTTTCTCAAAATTGTCGTGGAGTTTAATACTTGTATGACTGCTCCCATGGCCAACTTCCATTTTTCTTTTTAATTTTTTAACCATAAGGACTGATCATCTGCTAAGGAGTCGGCCTTGTAGTAATGTTCTGCTTGTGTTTGCCCTTTTGCCATCTTTTTAATAGTGCAAATCATGCGGTTTGGGAGCCTTGTGATGTTTGGGTTCTTGTCTTTATTTCTGGGACACAGCTCTTCATTGATTATTGCTCTTCCTTTCAGAGCCTACCTTTGATGTAGCAGACAAGAATTTAAAAAATCAAGGCCAGGAAAAGTAATAGATGAATGATTCTTTGTGTTACACAAGAATTACTGCTTTTACAAAAGGTCCAGAGATAAAGGAACAATCTTTAATCTCATTAAAGATAACACTGATTTTCTGCTGGTATATATATAGCAGCTCAACTAAAAATAAATTACAGTGATTTAAATTTCCAATTTTTTTTTTCAACTGTGTAAAACCCTGAATGGCAGGGATCGCTTTATTGAAAACTTGGGTTCAGTATTTACAGGGAGACTGGGAAGCCAGTCTGAGATTTTAAGGCATAGCTTTTAGAATGGAATGGTTATGAGTTAGGGAAAACTGTTGGGAACTGGAAGCAGAAAGAAAGGATGCGTAGGGCAATGAGTACAACTTTTTGTTTCCACCGTGCTGTTTGGTTTTGTTAAGTAGTCAAAATTTCCTTATTTCAGAAATACGTGCTGCTGCTTTCAGTGTGTTCCCAATCCTTGGTGCTGAACATGTCAGTAGGAGTGCGTGTCCGAAATGACATGGACAATACCAGTGAGAGTGACTTGAGTGATTTGTAGTGTCTACTTATCTGTTGAATGATGTGATGTTACTATTTAGAATTCATGAGAATTCACTCTTTTCTGATGAACCACAGACTCCAGACTCTGGAGCAAAGTCCCACCTCTTGTATATATTATTCTGTGATCTTGGTGGAATTACTCAATGCTCAATATCTGTTTCCTGATTTGCAATAAAGGGATAGTAGTACCAGTCTCAAGGTATTCATATTACTATTTTTCTCAGGTGAAGCTGAGTATAGATAGTACTAATAAACATTTAATAATTTACCCACTGTTAGTATTATTAAACAAACTATCTTAGATTATTATAGCAAGCTTTTTAAGGGAATAGCATTTTAAAAATGGTAATTTTACAGAACAAGGCAGAAGCTCTAGGGCTATGTGATCTGTAAACTGAATTTAGACCATTATTAAATGTCACGTATAACATTTCAAGCATGAACAAAATACAATTCAGTTTAATAGATTTTTGCTAGAGAACCCCATACTTGATGATATTCATTTTGGTTAACTTGTAAAATGGTTCTCGTTAGAAGAAAATGCAGCATGTCTTTACTGATTATCACGTATCTTTTTTCTTATTCTTTTTTTCCTAACAGAAAGCGTGGATACCCATCAGCGAAGTTTTGATATTGGAATTCAGATTGGCTATCAGCGACGCAATAAGGATGTGTTGGCTTGGGTTAAAAAACGCAGAAGAACTATTCGTAGAGAAGATTTGATCAGCTTCCTGTGTGGAAAAGTTCCTCCACCACGAAACTCTAGAGCTCCCCCAAGACTGACTGTAGTGTCCCCTAACCGAGCTACTTCAACGGAAACTAGCTCATCTGTAGAGACTGATTTGCAACCCTTCCGGGAAGCCATAGCTCTGCATGGTAAAGCCGTTTAAACATATTTCTTTGGAAAAATGGTTAAGAGTGTGCCTGTGGACCCATTTTCACATTTAGGTTTAGGTCCAGATATATTGTCTGTTTTTTTTTTGTCTATTATAGTAACTACTTGCTCTAGAAATGTTTAAATAGAATGTAAGCTAAGAACTTAATATGGGCAGTTTTTGAATGTTAGCTAGCCCATCCTAAAAAATGTTTTTAGAAAGTTAGTTTGAGCTTATTGGTGTTAAGATAACAGAATCTTTTGCAACATTGATTAGAATTTATTGCTTTGCACTTATATTGTACATGTTTTCTTACTCTTCTGAGTCAAAGAGGAAGTTGTTGTGTTTTAAGAATTCTGCTACATTAATAATTGTCTGGAGAGCCTGGTCAATGACAGACAAGTAAGGCAGGTAATTGTTGGGCAAGCTGTCTTGGGAACTCCATTTGATACTCTTTGAGTTATTGAGTTTGCCTGTAGAGGGTGAGAGTTGAATGACCCAAGTGGGAGTGGACAGATGTAAGAATAATTGACTTTACTTATGTCTGTTGTCCCTTAGGCTTTTGCTGTTAGGTCCCTGATAGTGAGGACAGGCAGAGGACAGGTCCATCACTATCTCCCCAGGCCAGACATGCCATAACACGGCATTCTTGGCTGACAGGCTTAATTATTACTGGAGAAGCCTGGGATATGTAGTCAATAAGTCTGTTGTTGCTTGTTGCTCTCTAATACAGACTTTAATTTTTTTTTTTTTTTTTAGCTGAGCTATTCTGCCACCTGTTGGCAGCTCAGTGGCAGCTCAGCTTGGGCTGGGCATCGAACTGGCGAACCCTGTTAGTCAGAGATCGCACTCTTGAGTGAGCTCTTAACCAACTGAGCCACTTGGCCGGCCCTCTCTAATGCAGACTTTTAAATAGAATTGGGAGAGGTACTTTTATAGGACAACATTTAATACTATAAAAAAAAAAAACCAAAAAAACAACAACATTAAGATTTGGTTGAAGCCAAGATGGAAAACATGGATTGTGCAAGTGACTAAACATATGTGATTAGTGAGTTAGGTCAAGAGTCCTGTTAAAAGCTAACATTTCTGGGCCATAGTATATGTAAGTTATCTAAAATATTAACCTGGTAAGAAACATAGTGGGATATATGCAGAGGGCTTGTATATCCTTGGAGCTTTAATGCTTACAAGAGATTCCTGTTCTCTCTAGCAAATCTTGATTCTTTACCTTAAAACCACATGGGGTTGAAAAAAATTTTTTTTTGCCCTTCCTGATTGTGAGTTTGATAACCTAAAAATATAAAAACATTGCAAGAAAGTCCATGATGTATGGATGCTGTTACTTAAAAGACTGCTTGTTGTTCTAATGTAGTAGAATAGTTACACCATCAGAACTTTTGAAACTCAGGCAAAAAACAGATCTGTTTTGATCCTATTGAATTACAGTTTCACATCTTTTACCATTAAGTTTGGAAAATTTGCTAAAAGTATACATAGCTTGTGAGATTAATTTTAATGCATGATAGTATTTGATGTAGTAGTCTTTCCTTGAGCATTCTGCTTTTTTTTTTATCATTGAGTAGATTTATGACTCATTCCACACTTCTTATTAAAGTGTCTTTTTTCTGTATTACGCTATACTATAGAAAATAGTTTTAAGAAACATCAGTGCCACTCCTGTTATAAAATCTTAATGCAGTTGTATACTTTGTACAAAGGGCGAGCCAGCCCCCCTCCCAAACAACTACTATATCCTCCAACTCTTCCCTTATATTTTCTTAAATTGAAGCTGTTCAACTTGTGATTTATGATTTTCCTGAACTTAGGGAGTTTTAATGCTGATATAATTTTGGGAAGGGACTCTTGATCATTTTGACTTACGTTTAAATTGTGAGGGTTTAGGAAAGTTTAATTACAAAGCTGTGTAAAAAAATAATCTTGCCCGTCAATAAATTTACCAAGTAGTAGTGCCAATCCAGAATGTATTAGAAACTCAGTGTACTCTTATTCCTAGGGTTTTATACATCAAATTAATGTAGTGAAAACTATATCTTGTGGTAAAGCAATAGGGCCCCTTGAAAGAGTATATAGAAACATAAATTATACTGAGTTTTGTGCTTTAGTGGTTTTAGAGAACATCAATATTTTGAGGATAATGCTAGCCTGATTTGAGTATTTAAAGTAATTTGAATGATTTCTAATGATAGGTCATTGTTAATTAAATCATAATGCAGCTTAATGACTAACTTTATAACAAGGTGTCCTCATCTGATTTATTGAATAGTCTGTAAATTAAAGTGAAAATTGTTCAGGTGATCTTTTAAAATGTATTCGGAAACATCTTAATTAGGGTACATACTTGTCAGATTCGGTTTCGCATATAATTTCCTTAGCCAAATCTACGAAATGTGAGGTCAAATTGAAGTCCCGGAGTTCTACATTGGAGGAAGTTAAATTCATGAAGTTGTGGAGTGCAAGAGGGCACATAGGAAAAGAACTGGCATATTGAAGCAGTAAGTTTATAATCAAAGCAAACATGAGTGTAGGAGGTCACATTGATTTATTCTTTGCCACACACCCAATGTATCCCTTTCTATGAAGATAATTATTTTTATGTTTTTTCTTTATCGGCTCCTAAATTCTCACCTGTACCAGACACATCCAGCTATACCTAAAAAATGCTCTTCATTTGAAGAAAAAGGGCAAAGATGTAATGTACCGTATTTCCCATGTATAAGACGCACCTTAATTTTGGGGCCCGAAATTTGAAAAAAATGTATTAAAGTTATTGAACTCAAGTTTTATTTATCATAAAATTCATACAACTCCTCATCACTTGCGGGAAATGCAAGTAAAAAAAACCCCACACAAACAAACCTACAACCACTGTATAAGACGCACCAGTTTTTAGACTCCAAATTTTTCGAAAAAGGATGCATCTCATACATGGGGCAATACGGTACTTGTATTTCATGTAGATGGTGAGGATGTGATGATCCTCTGACCAATACCCTCATCAGCCTTAGTCTAAGTACACATAGTCTAAGTACACTTAGTCTAAGTTTGAATCACAAGTACATCAGTTTATGGTTATCAAACAGTTTCAATCAAAACTGTCAATGGTTATTGAGGCTTAAGGAATATTATCTAGTGTTTTGTTTTGGCACTTGTCTGCAGTATATGTTGCTGATTTTCTGTGTGCCATGGGATCTAGTCATCTGGGCGTTTAAACTGATAGAGAAATCAAAACACATAAGCATATGCACTAAATTGGTTTCCTTGTCTTCGCCTTGTTAATCCTTGTCTTAAAATAAGAATATTATCGGAAATTTACTGAACACTGTATTAATACTTGGCACCTCCTTTTTATGTAAACAGATTTCAGATAGACCCAAATCATCTGGACCATTTTATGGTTCTCAACCTTTCTCATTACCCCTCTTTTAGTCACCCTGTCTCTCCTAGAGATTTTCCTTTTCTTGTCTTCTTAGGTGACTTAGGCCTCTCTGACCTTTCCTCAGGCTCTTTCACTGACTTGCAAGCGCTTGAAGTGCCTTCTCAGCATTCATTTCCACAATCTGTACGTCTCATTTAGACCCTCTGTCCTGACTGCCAAACATGTGTGCCCCTTTGTTCTCTCTCTTGTGGACATCACATCTCCACCGCGTGTCCCACAGGCATTTGTTTTACACGAGGTTTCAAACTGGACTCATCATTCCAGCCCCAACCACAGCAAACACATCTTCATTTAGCCTTTCAGCAGATGTGTACATGGCAGATTCTGTGCAGTGTCTGGGAATATATAAATTAATGGAGTGTTTTCCTTGTCTGTTGAGGCCAACACATACTTGGATAATTTATTTTCATGCCTTGAATATGGGATGTGTAAGATATTCTTGGGATAGAGAATTTCGCAGTGCTGCCTGGCTGTGGGTTCTGAGAAGGCTTTCCGGAGATTAGCCCTGGTCTCTTGGAATCATCTCCTTCCTGCTTGTTCCTCAGTCTGAGGGACCCATTTGCCAGCCCATCTTTCCTGGGGCCACTGGAGTCATCTTTTGATCTTGTCACTCTATCAAAAAGTCACCTTTGTTTTCCTATGGCCTGTAGGGTGAAGTCAGAACTCAGCTGGACACTGCAAGGCCCTGTGATTTGGTTCTGATGGTGGGTCAGGTTTCTCAGGCATCCTTTCATGATCTTTTCTAAGCTTTTCTTTCTGCCTGTTCATCCTTTAAGACTGACCAAAAAGCCTCTTCTGTGAGGAAGCTTTCCTTCAATTCTCCCCATTCTCTCAAGCCTTCCCTAAAGTGTATGTTTGCTTTCCCAGTTTGAATGTGTCCATGGCTATCCCTTCCAGTAGACTGGGGCGACATTAGGGCAGGGGCCTTGTCTGACAGCTTCTGTCTTTACTGGAACCTGGTGTGGATGTGTTCTGAGTTTAACAGTTCAGAAGTCTTATTAGGTGAGTGGATACAACACTGGGCAGAGAACCTTTAGGAAGCGTGGAGGATACAGACCCCCAGATGACAATAAGAATAGAATGTAATGGATGTAGCTTAAGAGTGCTACAAAGTGAAGTCAAATTAGAACAACTGAGACTTGGAGTGGGGCAGCAGAATGATTCACCATTATAGCTACTTAAGTGTTTACTTGGTGTCAGCACCCTGCTAATAAGGAGGGTCTCTTTAATTCTTACGCTCACCTTGGGGTCATTGCCATTTTATTGATAAAGGCGTATTTGGTTAAGATGGAACAGATTATTAAGTGGTAGAATAGTTACTGTAGATCTGTCTGGCTCCCAAGTGCACGCTCTTAACCACTGTGCCTCTGTATTTGTACATTTGGGGTTTCTCTCCCCCTTCCCTTGGTAAGGCTGGGGAGGGGGGTGGGAAAGGTCTCCAGGCTTGTTTTTCTCCTCTAAAGACATCAGAAAATACATGAGTTTTGTATCTCCTATTGGTGTTTTTCCCCATAAATGAATCTAGATCAGCAGCCTTGAAGATGAATGGCTTGTGACCTGCTATATTTGTTTCACTTCAGTAGGAACAGTATTTATTTATTTAGACTTTGTATGTAGGCTCCTTTTCCAGTATGACCTTGGGCAAGATGGTTAATCTCTCCAAGGCAGTATTCTCCTTTGTGAAAGGTGACATACTTTGTTTATAAAGTGATACATTAAATGAGAAATTACACAAAGTACCTACCCTTCCACAACAGTGTAAGTGTTCTTTGAGAGGAGGAGGACTTCTGGTTAGTTCTGAGCCTTATGAGTGCCCTCTTTGTCTCCGGACGGCATTACTGCAAAATTGGAACTCCAGTGGCCTTTGAGGATACTTTCCCCCTTCCTTTTCAGTAAGGGTGGCTTTTGCAATTGCAGCAGTCACTTCATAGGGAGGGCTCATTTAAAACATACTACTAACTACTTATATTACTTGCTAAGATCTTGAGCTTGTTTCATGTTGATAATAAACCAGTGAGGTTGGCGGTGTTCTCTTTCTACTGGATGGAGAGAGATTCTGAGTTGGCCGGTCCAAGTGGTGCCTGGAAAGCCATTGGTTGAGATTGGTGTCTTCATTCTGAATTCATTTGTCATCACGGGGATTAGGCGAAAGGGTCCAGAGCTAGAATGGGTCATGTGTTCATGGACCGGGAAGATGGCGAGAGTGTATGGGAGAGGAAGCAGGATGCCAAGTCAGACTTCACTCATTTGATAACTTTATTCAAAGCCTTGCTCTCAATTCATCTCACAGGTGGTCTTTGTAGGTTTCTGGCCCTGCTTCAGACTGTTTTATAAAAATCAGAGACACTTGGTTTTAGTTCCAAAAGTCATTTTGATAACATTCATGACTGCAGTACTAGGAAGCAACCCCACTTGGGCCTATGTTGATCCTCTCTGTAAAATTCATCAGTTTAAACTCAAAGGCTTCAAGCACACAGGGTCTAGTGTCTGGTGGGAACCATTGCTGTCATTGGCATTTGGTGTTAAAATATCGCCTTGCCCAGTTTTAAATTCCTTTCATGTTTGAAACAAGTTCAAAAAAGACATCAGGCCCCTGCATTTGCTTGTGTAAGTTCTGAAAGGGACTTAGGCAAACACAGGCAGCCTCGCTTTTTAATATGACGCTGGAAAATTTCAAAAAGAAAGAGAAAGGTTTTTTTTGTTTGTTTTTTTAAAGAAAAGTTAGTGAGTTAAAAGACTAGCTCCTTCGTGAGTGTTGAAGTCTGAAGTCCCTTTGGTTAGAAAACTTTTTTTTTGGTGGATGTAGTGTTACGAATTCTGATTTCTGCCATTAAAATCCTCCTGGGGAAGGTGTGTTCATTTAAAAGGAGTCTATATTACCATTCTGTAACCTTTCCTGGTGCCCAGCGTTTACTGAACACAGGAAATACCAAGCACTCTATTAGAGGCCCTTATTGGTAAGAGCAGGTGATACAAAGATGAATCAAATAATCTCAAGGAGTTTCTAGGCGAATAGAATTACATTAGACAGTTCGAAGTATATATATAAGCCCAGGCAATCAGATGGGGGCAGAATGCCATCGCTTTAGGAGTCAGTGGGCTCCATTTCTGCCCTCTGTTGTTGAACTGTCTTTCCCTGGGCTACAGGGAGATCCTAATTTACTTAAATCATTAAGTTGCTTGACAGATTCTTAGATCTGGAGAAACTGGGGGTAGGGCCTGTAAGAAAGTGCAGTTGTTTGAAATTGTGGGGTATAAGGTCAGATAGGAATTTTTACCTAGAAAAAAATGTAAGGCAAATTCCTAATTTTGTCATGTTCAACATAAAACTGATACCTTCTTCCTCTACCTAGAGTTTATGGAAAACTGGGATTCTGTGCAGCTTGAACCAGTAGGCTTTTATTTCTCCTTTGAGCACAGGTTTTTGTAGCTTTTGTTGTTGTTGTATTTATTCTTTGGCCTGTGTGCGTTGGAGTGGTACTAGAAGTTACTAAATTTTGGTGAGAACAAGTCTTCCTGATAATATTGAGACTCAGAACATTTAAAAAGAAAGTGAAGTAATTGTGCTGGGTTCTTTCTCTTCCCCCCTTCCTATCACTCTTCGTTCCTTCCATTTATAAAGGTGAATATTAGAAACAGATTTTGACAGCTTAACACAAATAACTAGGTTTGGTATTTTTAAACTAATGATATAAAAGAAACGCCTTGCAATTTTCTGTTGCAGAGGATTAAGTGGAACTGACCTGTGAGGGTTTCTATTCCATCCATCTTCCAAAATCCCTTTATGTCTTGCTCACACTCCTAGCAGTGTGTGGGATAACTAGCTTCTTAATAAACGCTTGTTGAGTGTCGTGGTCTGCATCTTCCTGAAATAACAGAACTGTCAATAGTATTTACCAGTAAAATGTTTTAAAAACTTATTTGGAACTTAAGATGTAAGAGATTAATGCACCAAAGTAATGTCGTCTCTTAATTGTTTAAAATTGGCTATTTCAAAGAATCTTCTTTAATTCAAATTCCTCTGAAGGCTGGAATTTCTAAATTGTGCCCTTTCTTCAGCTCACCCTCTTACGAACAAGACCAGTTAAGGCAATTAAGATAGCATTAAAACTTTTGATGAAAAGTTGGCATTTTTTTGTTTATTAAAATTAGATATTAGCTGCTGACGTTTCTGGAGGTGTAGGACTTAACTGAAGCTCCAACATCAATGATACAAGATTGTTTTGAACTTGAAATAAAATTTTGTTGGACTTTTTCTCATTGAGGTAAAAAAGGAGTCCATTTAGCCATGCCTCACAGCTAGCTTAACTCACCTAGCACTTAACCCATTGGTAGTTATGAAGCAGTTTAACATTAGAGTTTAATTTTTTCACTAGTTTTCTGATTTATAAAGACTAATTTCTTGGAAAATTTCCAAAAAGTAAAAACTCCAGTATCTTGTTATCCAACTAATCAGAGATAACTGCAGTTAAATGTTTGGTGCATTTTCTTCCAGTCTTTTTTTTCAATGTATAAATATTAAAATTATTTCATAGTTGAGATCATACTGCATATATGGTACTGTATCTTTTTTCATTTTAACGTCGTGAGCATTTTTCCCATGGCATTAAAACTGTCTGAAAATTGAAAGCATTTTGGGCTGTCAGCATAACTGAAAATGTTTTCTTGGTGTGACACATGTATCTTTGTAATTGGTTTGATTTAGTGTGCTTTGCTTCAATAAAAGTTCAGTATTACAATTTACAGATTGGGGTGGGGAGTGGTATCTACTTCAAATTACCAAAATCTTCCTAGTAGGATCCCTTTTTCAATGATTGAACTCCTCCCCTGGTGCATTTAAAACACCACATTTACACACGTGTGCTTCTTGATTAAAACCTCAGAACACAACTTTGTGCGAAGCGAGTGGTAACCATTTGAATGGCACAATTCATTTCAAATGCAAGAATGCCAGTTTCTTAGGGTTCCCTGTCAGGATGTTAATCACTTTAAGTCATGGGGATTTCAAATCCCAGTTTTCTGCTGGAGATGAGAAAACTGGTGGAGCAGATCTGCAGAGGGTCCTGAAGCTGTGCTGAGTGGATCAACAGTGTAACAGCCCGCCTTCTCTCCTCCAGGGCCAGCCCTCTGCTCTCCCGGGGCTGAAGGGGGAGGGAAGCAAGTAGAGAGAGTAGGCGCGGGGCCTCCAGGCCAGGGCCTGCTGGGTGGAGGAAGGGAGGTCGACTGGATTGGTTTTGCATTTGCTCTTTCTCTGCCTATGTGTGATCTAACTATGTGCTGCTGGTAAACTGGAATCACATGTAATCCTGAAAACAGGATTTTCTTATTATCCTAAGCATGAACTTGGTATGAAAATAATAGTTTTGTGCTACTTTTAACAATATATCATGTAACCTAGATTCCTATAACCTGGACTTGTAACTTTGTTTTAGCTCCAGTGGGAGCTTTCTTTTCAAAGTATGATTAAATCATCTTAATCCCCCCCCCACCCCCCTTCACTAATCATTTAAAATGGATGCAGAAACTTTAAAACTGATTAAGTTTATCTTGTATTAAGCAACTGAGACTTCTCTGTCTAATCATACTACTTGTTCTGCTTTTGTCAATTGATATTCCCCTAGCCCTTTTGAAAAAGTGTGTTTTGGTAGAAATTTAAGTTGTATGCCCTTGGGCTGTACAACTTTGTTTTTTAGTTCTGAAGCATGTTCAGATTCTCTGTACTTGTATAGGCCTGATTGTTCATGTGGCTTAGCTAAGGTTTCCTAAAGCATCTTCTGGTAGCTGTCATTGGTTTATAAAATAAAATTTGGGCTGTTTAAAATACACATATTTTTTGGTTGTTAATCTTGATTTTTTTTTTTTGACACTCATGAAGTCCTTTTTGGGGAAGATTAGGTAAACTTTGAAAAGAATTTTCACTGCCAAGAGTAGGTAATAAATAGGTCCTGTTGCACACTGCAATTTTACTTTTGCTGTCAAACTAAACTCCATACACCTAACAGAAAAAAGATTGTGGTTTTCTGGAAGTTACTGGGGAATTTTCAAATGGATCAAATTGTTGTTTACACGCTTACTTTTCATGGAGAATGGCAGTTGGTGTGCCTGTTCACTTCTGATGGAGTGGCTTATGAGCCTTGGGTATTTATTTGTCCTTAGGTGTTAAACAGACTACCATGGAACTCCTACCTTAAGAGGGGCTTTGGGGTGGGGTTTCTTGAGTTCTTTTCTGTGGTTTCAAATGATAAAGGGCACCCTGACTTGAATTACTGAAGTAGCCCAGTTTATTGCTGAAGGCCCAAATTTTGCAGTACAGTTACCTTAGGACCTCCTGCATTATCAAACAAGTATGAAAAGGTTTATCATTTAAGTATGTGGAAACCTTTTATTTAGTATAGTATATTATGAGCTTTGAGATTAGAAAGAAAGAAGGCACAGCTCTCCTCAAGGAGTTTACAGTCTTGGTGAAGAAGTTTAAAAAGTCGGCAATTTGGGAATTTTTAACTTGATGGCAAAGCTTTAAGTGAACAGAGCCATCTGAGTTTCTTTCCTGGTATTGGAGAGGTGACTGAACATCAACAGCTTTGCATTTCAGTGGATTTCAAAATGAGGGGTAGGACTTGGAAGCATTATTTTTCCTTTCAGAATTCAATGAATGTTATGTGCCAGGCACTGGATTAAGTTCATGAGATAGAGATGAAAAGACACTGTATAGGAAGAATCGAATGATTGTACTGTGCTGTATAAAATGAGCCTCAGATGCTGCTTTTCCTCTGATTTATTTTTAATCGACCTGTGGGCTGGGGAAGCAAGTGCAGTTACTTTTGAAAAGATTTAAGTTTGAGATGTGCAGCAGGCAGTTAGAAAAATGGATGGGTCCTTGAGCTCAGGAGAAAGGTCTGCTCCTGTGGCACCGATTTGGAAAACGATGGGTAAGCCAAGGGGTCAAGGCTAATCAGCCTGGGTGATACCAGCCTGTCAGGGGCAGAAGAGACGCCAGCAAAGAAAGGCCACTGAGGAAGGAGCGGAGAGTTGCAAGCAGGAGGGAAGAGGAGCCAGCAAGAGACTAAAAAGGAGAGGTAGGAGAGCAGCCTCAGAGGGGCGGAGGTGCTGGAGGGACCAGCGGGGAGCAGGTAGATGTTGGAAGGAAACTGTAAGACCCAACCATTTTAAGGAACTGCAAACGGACTGATGAACAGTCACGCTTCAGTCTTACGGGCGGGGGTCGGGGGTGGGAGGGTGAAGAGGGCAGGGCAGGGAGGGCCACTGTTCCAAGAGATGGGACGTGAGGCAGGTCAGGGCTTGGATCCTAAAGCCACTTCCATGCTCAAGTAATTGAGACTTGAAGAGGGGGCCGTAGAACCGTGACTAGGAATACACAATCCGTATGAGTTTGAGTCCCAGATCTTCCTTGCTAGCTGTGTGACCTTGGGTGGCTTAATCTTGGCTTTTCATCTGCAAAATGGAGCTAATGCAGATGTCCTAGGGCTATTCTGAGGATAACATTGAAACGTACTTAATGTAGTGCTAGACATCAAGTCCAATATTAGTGCATGCATTTTATTTTTTAAATAGGTGCTAGCCTTGGCAAGGTTGTTTAGAGCTTAAAAGAGGGACACTATCAGATTTCCTCTAGCCACCAGTGGGAGGGGTGCACGCATCTTCTACAGGGAGAGCAGTGAAGGGGACTGGTTGGTTCGAGTAGTTCACAGGGGAGGCTACAGAACAGGACCAGCATATGGGAGGTGGTTGAGGCTGTGGGTTTGAGAACTTTCATAGATTATTTGTAGAGTGAGAACAATGTCAAAGGGAATTGAAGAGATTTGATGTGGTAGGAAGCAGAATTCTGTTTTCAAATTAATGTGCAAATTGAAGTCGTATTTACAGAGCATAAAGCTAGAAAGAAGGAGCCCCCATGAAACCAACCTCTAATCTTAAGTCCTATTCTTCGGAAACATTGATTATACTAGATTGTGTTATATAAACTTAGTCAAGCAATAATAAAATCCCTGTATGAGGCGAGAACAGCGTAAGGCGAAATTTATAAGAGGGAAAACCCACTGTTAGCGATGTTAGGTTTTTCAATTCAGTGCTATGGTTTATGTTTCTTGCCTCACTCATGCCTTTTACAGGTTTATCCTGAACATTTAGGAGTGGAACATACGTTTTTGCCTCCTTAACTGTTCAAGAGTCTAAGGAATGAGTGTCCAGCAATGAGTGCTGGGTCTATTCTGCATTTAATAACTTACCTGTGAAAACAAAGTAGCAGGATTTTTTTTTATGCCACCCTTGGCCTCCCCCCTTCTCTAAAGGATTATAGACGATAATGAGTTAGGCTGTCCTAAGGGGTATCCTCCAAATAGAGTTCAGACCTTGGGTGATCATACAGCCCTATTTGTCCAGGGCAGACTCATTTTGTACTTGATGTCCAGCATAGTATTTAATTGCTTTTAATAGTGACCCTTTTCTGTGTTTGGTAGTGTACTGTTTTGGGTGATAAATTCTAATGAAGTCACCTTATCTGGCGGAGATGTAGGAACAAGCCCAGTCAGGCCTGGACATGACTGCTTGTTCATCCATGTGCATGTGTGCACACACACACACACCCATATCAGGGATCCATTGGAACGCTGACTTTTGATAACCAAAATGTCCTGTTGATAAAGCAAGTGCCTCCTGTCTTCAGCTGTAAATTGCATAAGTACCTGTCTAAGAGAGATGGGAGGATTTCCTGATCTGTTTATACACCTCGTATTGGTGCTTGCCACATAATAAGCCTCCAGTAGTTGGCAGTTACCAATATTGGAAATATTGGTAGTATTACAAAGAAAACATCTCATATGTTGAAGCCAGATGATTCATTTTTCCAGAGTAAAACTGAACTGTTCCCTGGGGCCCCCTTATAAGGAAAACAGGGAGACATCCTTTGACACGATGACAACATTGAAAGTGAAGTGGGTTACTTTCAAGAGGGTTGAATAATTGAGCAACTCTAAAACCTTTTTTCTTCTTCCTAGGTCTTAGTGGTGCAATGGCTAGTATAAGCGTGCGTTCGAGTACCCCAGGCTCTCCTACACATGTAAGCAGTGGATCGAATGCTAGTCGAAGGAGAAATGGACTCCATGATGTCGATTTGAACACTTTCATATCAGAAGAAATGGCACTCCACTTGGACAATGGTGGAACTAGAAAGCGTACCTCAGCCCAGTGTGGCGATGTCATTACAGACTCACCAACCCATAAACGCAACAGAATGATCTAAACCGCAAACATTTTCACACCCACCATGCTGCTTGAAAGCCACTTGATCCTCAACATATACTATTATTGCAAAGGAAACATGAGGCCATCTTCCCTTGTTCACTGTTTAAGACAAGTGAATTCTGTAGTGGTTGCCATAAAAGGCAGTTCTAGGTATTTACAGTAGATGCCTCTTGTAACCATGGCTTTCTTAAAACTTATAACCCTAGCAGAGGACATCAGATATCGTGTAGTCGTTAGCAGGATCATCATAGGCAAACATATATCTGTTCCAAGGCTAAAAGTGACCTTAACTGTATTTATTCTCAAAGGGAAAGGAAATATCAGATGTTTATTTGGTTATAGAATGCTTTTTTCTCTTTTTTTCTCTCTCTTTTTTTTTTTGTTGTCCATTTCCTGCTGTGTTGAGTATTTTGCTTCAACAGTACTGCCAGGTCCCCCAAATTGTCTAAAACACACGATTTGGCTTCTTCGTCAAATCTCCAGGCTTCCATTTTTGCAGCAGCGCTGTACCATGCACCTGGTTTCTATGTAGTAACAGTGTGCAACTTCTAATTATTGGACTGTGCCCTGTTTTTAGTTTTCAAAGCAGTTTCTAATTCTGGTGATTGTGTGATGTACAGAGGTGCTATGATGGTCATGCAATTAATACTTAAATATTGAACCAATACACAGAACTTTATTGGATTCACTTTGTGTGTTAGTACTCTGAGAGTAGCAATATTCTTAAATCTCCCCCAGATTCGCCCTGTAGGCTTAAACTCTTCAGTTTAAAGACTACTACTTCACATGCAGGGTTACTATCCTTATGGTAAATGTTAACATGTAGACGGCACTCAAGGTGACCTCAAGTAGAAGAGATCATGAACTTTGAGAATGGGCTTCCCTTTTGGTTTCATATTTGTGAAGGGAGATGGACGTGGGAGGGTATTCCAGTCTTTCTATCCTGTTTATATTTTTCATGAGTGCCCTACTTGGTGCAGTTTCCATTGGAATGGGTGAAACATAAAAACAAAAAAAAAGGTCTTTTATCTGCTAATAATGTGATCACAAATAACAAAGCCCAACTCCCCAGTCCCTCTCCTAAAAAATGCAGTTTGGAATCTCATTCTGGAAAAGATGGAATCGCATGGAGGTTCTCTAGATGTTAGGTAGACCTAAATAAAAGTTCTCAATAGACTCCTCTTTTGAGTAAATATAAGACCTCTTTGTAGCTACAATGTTTTAGAGCATGTTTCATCTTCATTTTTAATATCTTGAACTGAATGATAGTCTTTCTTAGATGAAGAACTGATGTCAGCCTGCCAGGTACTGTAATTTATTCTATCATATTATTATATAATATATATCAAGTAGGACAGTGAAAAATGTTTCCTTGCAAACTTGTAGTCCAGTATCAGTTACTTCCTGTTTTTATCCTTAAAATACCATTGCGAATCAAGCATAAGGGTTTTTCCAGTAATTTACTCACAGCACTTTGTTAAAGTTTGCAATTTCTTCAGCCATTTAATAATATCTTTATGTGAAGAAACTTCGCTAAGTTAACCATACTATTCATTGACTGGGTGGGATGTGAATGGAATGTTAGAAATATTGTGCGAATTGAAGTTCTGTATTCATTATCGCTATAGCCCTTATTTAAAAAAGTCAGTTCCATACTAAAATGAGGAATGAAAGAGATTTCTAAATTTTTGCAAAAGTGGATCATTTTTTGCTTGAATATAATAGCAGGAAGAATTATAGCAATCTGTCATTTTACCTGAAAACGGACAAGCCTCTGTATTATGAATACTTTCAAGCTTCCCTTTGGAATATACCAAGAAATGCATTAGAAGTTATTTTTGTTTTTCTATGGCTGTAAATTTAGATTCTGGAATTGGGGTTTGGTGGTGTGATGTGTTGCTCACAAGTGGCCAGAACCCCTATTCCTAAAGGATTTTGAGATCGAGGAACACATATTTACTCTCCCCTTTACGCCTTGGTTCTAGTTCCTCTTTCCAAATTGAGTGACAATTTTTTTGGGTTGTTTTGTTTTAGTTGGTGCTCTGACGCTTAATCTCAGTACCCTTTACTCTTGATTGTCAAATTTTGATAAAACATGTGCCATTTTCTTTGGTAAGAGAAAGCAGGTCTTAATGTCTGCCAGAACACAATTTATATGCCTTATTGGCTCCATTAAACTTTTTAAAAACTTCAGCATTCGTTACTTTTTTCCATTGCATTTAATCTCAAATGCTGTTTGTCACCCAATTGTAACTCCTTCCTCCTTTTCTGTTCCATTGCTCTCTCATGTGCTACCAGAGCACAGACTAACCCTGACACCGAAGACTAGAAAGAGAAATGATTTCTCTTAGAAAGCTTAGTTCTGACTGCTAGATTTTTGAAACCTCCTTTGTGCCATTTTAGATCCAAAACAAATCATGGAAGATTGAGTATTTATGTGGAACTTTTTAAATAACGTTGAATCCCCCCCCCCCCAATCTCTTGAGAACATTGTAGGCTGAATTTTAAAACTTTAACACTTTACTTTGGGGGAACAGAACCTCTTTTCATCTTAAGCTAGATTCTCTGATTCTTTTAGACATCGTAAATCATTAGTTCTGTTCCTGTCACCCTAACTTGGCATGAGTGGGTTGAATTCATCCTTATACTGCAGTGTTCTGAGCATGACTGAAGCATTAAAAACTTAATTATAATGTTTAGTATTTTATAGAGCAAAATTAATGGAAAGCATTTGGCTGAATCTAAAGACCTGCAGTCAAATTCTTCAATGTGGTTTACCCAGCTGGAGTAGTGGTACACACCTTAAATCATTCAATGAATAAATAATGTCAAAAACCAAAAACCTATGGGGCTCGTCTGCAGTTTTGTTTTTGGTCATCACATCTGAATAGCTCTTTGATACAATCAAATGAAGTCCAGGCTTTAAAAAAAGAACTAGCCTACATTTTCCCCCCTGGGGGCACTATTGGAATTCATTGAACTTGAGTAACTATAGCTTTGGGCCTTAGGTTTTCCTATAGCAGTGAAAGCTGGGCTAGCTAGCTTCCTGTGTAGTTAAGGGGATGGCCAAAGTCTTGACTGAGAGTGAGCCAACCTCAGTGCAGGGAAGGTGCTAGATGCCAAGAGCTGATTTGGAAATGGGGCCTTCAGTTGGGGACATGGGCAGCACAGTTAATTTTAGAAAATTGTGAATGAATCATTCATAATGTTTGGCATGATTACCACCTGGATTTTTTTTGAGAAGTTAATGACTAGGTTAGTACATTAATTTTATTTCATGCAACTGCCACTGTGTCCATTAGATCGATTCCTTAGGTGTCTAGTTAGGAGCCTGGGAATCATCAGTAATCTATTCTGTCCTGGAATGGAATGACTTGGAAGGTCCTGTCAGGAAAACACCCTTGTGTATTTTAAAGTTAAAAGAAACGTAAGATTCATTAGTTAAAGCCGGTTGTTCTGATCAGATGTCGATAGTGCCTGCTTCCCTCCAGCCCCCTGGAAAGCTTTTATAACTTTGATCAATTCAGATGACCTTACCTCATAAGCCTCCAGGCTCCACACTGGAACGTTTCTGAGGTGTGTGATGTTTTAGTGGGGGACAGTGTTTTGGCTATCATTCCATGCATTGCGCAGATGGCATTTAACATGGTGAGATGCAGGGTTTTACTTCCTGTGGTGGCATCTGCATGCCTGTCTGTCAAGCTCTGCAGACAGCGGCCTGTGAGACGAGAGGGTTTGGAGGGCCCATCACAGATGAGGTCACGTGGGCAAAACTAGGAAGTTCCATTCATGTTATTCCAAGGCTCTGATGGCCCCTCATTTGTATTTTGAGTTAATGCTTTAAAGAACATTTAAAGCTGCAAAACTCCAGCCACACGGCAGCTTATAGTGTATGCTGATCTTGTCACATCATTATATACGATGTTTTATGACCCAATGGACATGGTATGGACAGGTCTTTATGGGGGTCCCAGTTTTTTCATAATTGGTGGTAGTGCAGCAATAAATATTCTGGTTTCTTTAGGTGCCTTTAGGATAAATTTCTGCGGGTAAAATTTGCTGGTTCAAAGGAATTCCTACTTAAAATACTGATAGGTTCTACCAAAGTGCCATCTGCAAGGTACTGGTTTAGACTTTATCAACATGGTGACAAGAGTGCCTGTTCCCCTGTGTCTTAGCCAGTCTTGGGTATCTGGGCTACTCACAGGCACACGAGATCTTAACATTTTCATTTGCTTTTTGCCCCCTCATATGAAGGAAGATTCTTTGCTTGGAATGGAGTGGATTTGAATGCCGACTCCACTTCTTTTTGTGTGTGGGAACCTGGTAAGTTTGCCTCTGTGCTCAGTTTCATCATCTGTGAAATAGGTATAACAGAAAAAAAAGGACACAAACGTTAGTGACTTGAATTCTATGGATAATTTACATCTGCTTTTCTAACCTGCCTCCCATCAGTGGAGTCCAAGGACTCTGGAAGACTGATTTATTTTTTTAAATGTGCCATTGAAAAAATTAACATGTCAGACATTAGCATAAAGGCCCTTTTAACTTGCCTTTCTCTCTTTTTTTTAATAGCTGAGCCATCCTGCCACCTGTTGGCAGCTCAGCGGCAGCTCAGCTCGGGCCGGAAATCAAACCGGCGACCGTGTTGCTCAGAGCTCGCACTCTTGAGCGAGCTCTTAACCAACTGAGCCACTTGACCGGCCTTTAACTTGCTGTTCTCCTTCACTCTTCCCAAAGGTAAAACCTGAATAGTATTGGAGAGTAACCTCCAAACCATTTCTATGTTTTTAAGTCTTGCAAGTATGTAGCCATTAAAATAAGCTGGTGGGTTGGTGGTGGTTTAGGCGCTAGTGCTGGAAAGTCCACTTTAGGGATATAAGTCATTGTGGGAGACAGGAACTTGGAAGTCCCAGTCTTGAAAGTGGACCGATTCCACTGTGTTCTGGAGCAGTTGGAAGCCGTAGGGGTAGGTACCAAACACACAGTGAGGCTTGTGTGCTGTGAAGGCTTGTCCACATGCGAGGGCGATCCTGTTTCTCAGGTTGAATGCCTGCCAGGGAGCTGCCACAGGCTGGCAAGTAGAATAGGCGGCCTCACTGCATTCGTGCTTGGTCTTCAGGTCGGATCCCCGCCTTCTGAACCCAAGTCAGGTGTGTGCTGTGTGCAGCAGGGGCATTGGGTGCAGCCTCGCTAATGAGGGCTGTGGCATGCCTTTGTTTTACAACTGGTAGGTGTGTTCTCTGAGCCGCTCAAAAGTGCTCAGGGCTCTGAGCATTTACGGAGCTGCCTTGGAGAGCTTCAGCGGTCTTGGGTTTTCTCCACTTTAGCAACGAGGAGGGATCAGAAGGCTGAGAACGGTTCTGCAACCTGACTGACAAGTGTTTGGGGGGTACTTGGGGCAGCCTGCCAACACTGGTTTCCCCCGGGTGGCTTGCAGTACCTGGGGGCTGACATGTCCAAATGCCCTCCATAAGTCCACCAACGTATGTGCCACTGCAGCTTTGAGGTTGGAGGAAAGATTTTCAGACCATTGATACCCCGGGGTGGCGGTGCCAGGGCTAAAATCCCCTAGGAGACAGGGAACACTTAAGGACTGGCTTTGGGTGCCGGGGAGGAGGTTGATGGCTCTCACCTGTCTCTTCTCCCAAGGTACTGTCACAACCACAGTGACTGTTGATTTCAAAGTGCATCTGGAAATTGGTAACTGCTAAGAAGCTCTGGTGTGTTGATTGAGGCTCCTCAGGTTAACATAAACACACAACTGTGTGTGCCCACAGTTACATTCTGTATATTAAGGCTTGTCTCTTGCCCATCTCAATGTTTCTCAAACATTTTGGGGGTGTGATCCACAGCAAGAACTACCTCTGCCGTCCAGACCTCGTGTGGAGACACACACATCCACCATGATGACGACGACAAGCTGTAGAGAGCGGTTCTTTCCTACCTGTCTGCCTGCTCACCGCCCTTGGTAGTTTGTTGCTGTTTCACTGAATAGTACGCTGTGTGCGAACTGCATTGATGCCACAACACAGTTCAAAAACTCGGCCCTCTGGATGGCAGCACCTGGCACAGAGTAGGTACTTGGACATTTCTTGAATGATGGAGTAGATAAAAGGTGGCTTGAAGAAATTTCCTAGGTTTTCATGAAAAGTCCCGGTTTTCCTCGTGAGCCTTCACAGTCTCAAGAAGCAGGGGGGTGTAGTGGTGAAGACTTTGGGGTCTTTGAGCTGCGGTTGAGCCCTGCCTTGGTCTATGTTGAGACGAAGGTGCCCAGGACGACGGCTGGCACGTGGGGGGCACTCACATGTTACTCCTTCAATGCAGTCACTATCACCGTCCATCTGGCTGGATACAATGCCCCTCTCAGTGTGAGGGGAGCTCCTGGGTTCTGCATTAGCCAGTGTCCCCATTTCCTCTTCCTTCAGCTCCATGGTTCTCAACCTGCCTGCACAGAATCAGTCGAGGTCAGGCTGTGACCAGACAATCTAGGTGGGACTCCTTGGGGCGGGACCGGGCACCAGCTTTTTCAAGCTCTTCCAGTAGTAGAGAACCCACTGTCCACGGGCCTTGTGCCTTCTGCAGAGAACGCCGAGGGGAATGTTGCTTTGGCTCTTTCCAGATTGTTTACTGGGCAGATGGCCAGTGGCACTGGGCTTCCTCATGGCTGGCCCTTCCCCTCGGGCTGCTGCCCATCCACCTTCAGCCCCACAGGCTGTGAGGAAGTCTGGACGTGCCCAGGGCATTCCTCTGGGGCAGGGCGTTTTACTGGGCTGGCAGGAGGAAAGCCAGGTCGCACCCACACGGCCCCAGGGCGTGGTGAATCCTGGCTCACCAGGAGAGGAGTCGCCTGCGGCACTTGGCGGGGCTGCCACGGTGGCCGAGGTACAGGCTCCTGGACTCCCAATCTGCACACAACGAACCCAGAGGTCTGAGGTGGGGACAGGGCATCTTTTTTTAAAAACGTCAAAGAATAAAAAATGGATCTTAAGTCCTGCCACCCGGTTACCTCTGTTGACATTTTAAAAATTATGTTGATAATACATACACTTGGGAGGGAGGGAAATCGTACAGAAATGTTCAAGGCGAAAAGTCTTCCTGGATGTCATCCTGGGTGCTGGCGAGCCTGGAACGGTGTGGCCTGCTTCTGTGAGGGCAGCGGGCCGGGGCCGAGGCTGGCGGACACGGCAGAAAACGGGAAGAACCCGGGTCCTGGAGCACATCGGCCACTGTGGTAATTCAACTTGGAATGTTACTAGGAGCCATTCCCTCTTCCAAAAGATCAGAGCAGGGCACACCCCCCCATCCCTACAGACCCCAAATCTGCCTACCCTGTCAAGTTATTGGGTGCACTTTAAAAATAAAACTGACTTACCTGTACCTATCTCGATGTATTCCTGAAAAAGCCTCCAGGAGGGGTCAGGTACACTCCAAACTGCACTTTGTCTTCAGTGAAAACAGGCTGGCGCTCTGCCTTCAGCGCCTACACAGACCTGGGTCTCTTGATAGGTAATAGGTTTTTCATTTACTTTTTTTAATTTTAATTTTATTGGGAACAGTGTGTTTTTCCAAGGCAAGTAGTTTCTGGTAATAGGTTTTGTAATGAACGAGGGCTGCCTCCCGAGATCCTCGGTCCTGGGCAAGTACTGTGGCCTCACTGACCCGTGACCCAATTGAGGCTTCCGCGCCTGGCTTTGTAGCCACTGTCCCATGTGGGGTTGAGCGTGCTCTGCGCGCTGCGGGTCCCTCAGGCCGTGCTGACTGCTGCCCGGAGGCCGTAGAGCCTCTGGTGGGCGGTGTCACTAACCCCACCAAGCCAAGCTTTTCAGCCACTCCGCCTCAGTTTCCCTGCCTGTAAAGATGGTGGTTTATGAGGGTGAAATGAGGTGATGCCTAAACTCCGGGTACCTGGCTCCTGTGAGTACTGGCAGCGTGACTACAAGATGACATTCTGTCCATTTTTCCTCGGTGAGGGCAGGAGGAGTTGAAGCGGTTGGCGAATTATCCGAGGCTGGTCAGTGGTGACTCAGGTTGGAGTCGAGGGGAGTGTGCTGAGGTCAGCAGACAGTTTAGATACGGGAATGTCACCAGAAATGGCTTAGGTGACACTCCTGGGTTCAGCACGGCCCCACCCCAAAGGGAAGTAACAGTTTGTTCCCAGCAGCTCACAGCCACATGCAACACAAAGACAACAGGACCTGACGTCCCGGGAGACAAAAGCAGCCCAGTGAAATCTTGTTTTAAATGGACTCCTGAGTGCCCTCTGCTGCGTCCACCATGCAGTGGGCTTCCCACCAGCTGTAGCAGCCACAGCAGTGACAGACAGGTGTCCCCGGGCACAGGTAGCTGGCCAGTAGAGTCACCCACCCGGCAATTGTTTACATCCAGGCTCACAGCCCGGCAGCTGTAGGTGAAGGGGGGTCAGCTATTTTCAGCCCCCGATTGTGGAGCTGGCCCTGTCGGGGCTGGGGAGGACCAGGGCCTGGGGCATGTCTGCTGTCACCCCAGCCGGCGTTCTCAGTGGGTGTCAGCAATGAGAATTTCCCTTCCTGGGCAAGACCCAGCAGGGTCCACCCCACTGGAACCTTCTCCAGAGGCTCCTTGTTAAAAGTTACTCCTTGTTAAAAGCTGCCAGTTTTAGATACTGGAATTCTTTTGCTGTAGGTCTGCCCCTGGGATGCTCTCCTGCCCACTTTTTGAAGAGGCTGCCCCCTCCCTTTTTGTCTTCTTAGACCCTCCCCTCCTGCATTCTTCTCTCTGCCCTTTGTTTTTCACGATGTCTTGTGATTTTATTTACTTGTTTACTTTTGTTTTGGTCGGCCTTTCCTGGAGGACGTGTGTTCATTCTTTAACTTGCCTTAGTGCCTGTCGCTGAGTAGATAATAGCTGTTGAGGGGATGAGGGGACCCCATTGTACAGACGAGAAGACAGAGGCACTGAAAAGTTAAACCAGGCCACGCCAGGATCAGACATCTGTCTAGCTTCAAATTCAGGAGGATTGGTGGGGAGTGGGGGGCAGTAGGACCTTGGGCAGGTTACCTTAGCCTGAGCCTCAGTTTGCTCATCTGTAAAGTAGGGATGACCAAGGTAACTAACTGCCTTACAGGGTTGTGAGCACATTAATCATTTAGCTGGCTCGTAGTGTGTGTTCAACAACCTCTTATTTGGGGGTCTAGCCTGAAAGATGCCCATGTGACCAGTTTGTCCTGGTCAACTCAGATGAACTTGGATCGAGTTTGAGACTTCCTAGTTGCACACCAGTCAGTGATGCAAGTAGATACTGAAATCTGGTTTCCCCACTCACAGAGAGCCACCCCTCAAATGCCTGACCCCCTCAGGGGGCTCTGTGGTTGGCCCGAGTGGCTCCCTAAGGCTGGGAGCCATGCATTCTCCTGTGGTGACTCACTTCCTGTTTGGGTCTGGAATTTGGAAGACAAATGTGTCAGAGTCAGCTCCATGGAAACAGCTGGACCTGCCCACTACAGCCTTAAAGGGACAGTCCTCCTAGGGTAGGACTTGTCTGTGGGGTCCCTGGTGACAAATGGGGTGCCGATGAATGGACCCAGAAATCTGGGGTCCGGATTTGAACCCGGGGAGTCTGCTGCCGGATCCCACAGCCCTCTTCTCCTAAGGAGCACCCCCGCTGCCCATGCCTAATGCAGGTGCTAGGCCCTTTTGGAAGGACCTGCCCGGCCAGTCCTTGCTCTGATCTTGTTGAACTCGCAGCCTGGCCTGGGCCTTAATTGCCTCTCCTATCAAGCTGACTGTTACTCCGCTGGGCTGACTGGGAAAACTTACGGAGATCCTGTTTGTCGGGGTGGGTGGTATACTTGAGATGCTGACCGGGCCAGATACATGACTGAAACAGGCAGCCCTGAGATGACAGTGTGTTGCGGAGTGCACGTCCATTAAGGACACTCAAACGCAGGTGTTTTAAAGACAGACCCTGTTCCCCCAACTGAGCCCATTCTGTGGATGGGGCTGGATCTGACCTCCCTGGGGTCAGAACACCTGGAAGATTGGGTGGGTGCCTTTCCAGGCTCCTTCAGAAACAAGCTGTCCAGCTTTATGGGCCTCACTTGGCCCACCTCTAAAATGGGCCCTTGCCAGTCCTGGATTTGGGGTCCCGGGGTGGGATACGCAGGAATCAGTGAACTGTGACTTGCGGGTGCTTATTCTCCGTTAGACCCTGCTCTCCCACCCCCCAAATCGCTCCATTCCCCATCTGTATCAGGTGGGGTGCTGGGGGTGCCTCGGGCCTGCCCTTCAGGGCTTTGCCTCAGAAGCCCCATCCTAGGTCCCTGTTGTGGCTGTAGTCCTTCCCGTAACCTTTGGCAGAAGACAAAACCATGGTCGTGGGCAAAGCAGGCTCCGGCTTCTCTGAGAGACAAACAGGAAGTCCCCCAATAGTGCAGGAATCTAGGTAATGCCCACAGGGAGACAGCCATCCTGGTAACCCCATTTCTCAACTGTCTCTTGGATGCGTTACATGCAAATCCCATTGCATGGTTACGGCAACCCCTAAGTCATGTGTATGTGCCTATTTTGCCGCTGGAGAAGCTGTTGCTCAGAGAGGTCGAGTGACTTGTCTGGGGATGCTCAGCTGGGACTCACATTTGGAAGTTTGTCTCTCTAACGTCTGGACTCTCTTCTCCTATGTAACTTTCCTTACCTGACCAAGGGCCAAAGCTTGTTTCCCTGGAACTTGTGGTTCCCTGGAACGGTGGGAAGTGTCACATTTGGTATCATTGATGTGCTAACCTTGCCTTTTGCTCATTCCAGTTAATGGCGGCGTTTCGTGGTCTTCGCATAAAGAGAAAAAGCTTCATTTTCCACTTGATGCCTTTTCTTTAGTATAGAAACAGAATTCTTTATATTAAAGTGGCTGGTTTAGAATATTAAAACACTATTTAAAGGGACAGAACAACACAGCAGGACTAAAAAAAGTAATGCTGATATACAATCATGGGGCATAAGCTGCTGGTTTTGACTCCAGTGGTTTTGGCTCTACTGACGAGTTATGTGACCTTGAACAAACCTCCCTAACTTGACTGTGCCTCAGTTTCCTCACCTGTAAGAAGTGGAGAATGGTAATTTCTTTTTTTTTTTTGGTGGGGGGAGTTGGGGGAAGGGGAACAGACAAGTTGCTGTCGTTTTGTTCTTCAGTCTAGTTGTGGAGGATGTTGCTTCACTGGCTCAAGTTGGCACCATCATTGTGCTCTTCCCGGGCGAGGCAGATCAGTCGCCGGCTTCTGGACGGCCGCTCACACTGGCTGCTGGCTACACATGGTAGCCCATGGCAACCCACTGCAGCAGGGGACTGCAGCCTACGCAGTCACCAGCGACTCATGGCAGCCCAGCTCCAGGTTGAGCTGTTGTTCAGCATCTTAGCTGTAGAGGGCAGTGTCACTGGCCCTCATATGTGGGATCCGAACCGGGGTCCTCTGGCATCCCAAGCCAGCTCTTAACCACCGGCGCCACTCGGCCAGCCCGAGAATGGTAATTTCTATTTCAAGTTGTTATGAGGCTTAAGTGAATTTAATAACAATATTTATAAAGTTAGACTAGCATTTGCTGTATCATAAGCACCATGTAAGTGTTTATTTAATGATAGATAAAGACAAGATGGAAAGACCCTCACTCATAACAGACAGAGCTAATAGCCCTCCCCGCCCCCCCAACCCAATTCTGTTTTTTTTCCCGCAGAGGCAACCTCTGATATAATTTTGGTAATTTTCTTTCTGGACCATGAGTCAGCAAACTATAGGCTGGTTTTGTGAGTAAAGTTTTATTTACACTCATTTGTTTCCATATTGACAGCGACAGAGACCTTATGGTTCACAAAGCCCAGAGTATTTACTGTCTGGTCCTTAACAGAAAGTATTTGCTGACCTCCGATCTAGACCATGTTCTATAGTTAAAAAATATAATAAATGGACCCAGCTGTAGGCATTTGTTTAGCAGTTTGCTTTTCTTCATTTAACATGAAATTGAGAACTTCCTTCTCTGTACATGTGGCCTGGCCTGCTGCAGATTTGGCTATATCATAATGCATTAGGCAATCTCTGTGACGTCATTTAGTTTATTTCTGTGTCATCTATTGTAAAAAGTGGTGTAGTGAACAGTGTTTGTGTATATGTGTGAGATTTCTAGATACCAGGAAGTAGACATTTTGGGTCAAAGCATACATACATTTAAATGTTTGATAAAGACTATCCAGTCATCTTCCCAATTATACAGCTCCCAACAATTCTGCAAGTACCCATTTTCCCCATCTCCACACTTGAGTGTTGATTCTTTCCAAATTATAGTCGAATTTATAGTTCTAATAAAAGTCCAAAGGGATTTTTGGAAATGGGTCAGAAGTATTTAAGTTGAACTGAAAGAATTCACAGCTGAGAATAGCTAAGGAAATTTTGAAATAAAAGGTAGAGATTAAATCTTATTATAAAACAGTAATAATTAGAAGTTAGGTATTCACACGAGTAGTAAAACAGGAGGGACATTCCAGAAATTAACGTGCTTTTTTTTTTTTTTAAAGAACCTGGTATTTCATCAAGAAATAGCACAAAATGACAGAGAAGGAGGATGGCTTAGTCAACAAGTGGTATCAGGAAAATTGACTATTTGGGGAAAAAATTGTTAGAGCATTACTTCATACTCCCAGATATATTGACAGATTAAAGAATGTAATGTAAAACATAAACAATTAAAAACTGGAGGAAAATATATGAATATTTAAACTTTATAAGCATAAAAGTAAATGGACAATACTTTTTAAAATAAAAGCTTGATTATGAGTATAAATGTAAACTTCACCCATATAAACAAAATCGAAAGGAAAAAGGGAGTATGACAAATTTAATATCTACTGCTACTATACGCACAGTGTGGGGAGATACGAGTTACATATGTAAATAAGAAAGTAATATGCCAAAAAGGAAAAATAAAGAAAAGATATGAACAGGGAGATTTCAGAAGCAGAAACACAAATGACCAATCCATGTATGAATAAAAAGTTCAACCTTACATTGTGAAATTCAAATTTTAAAAAGAGGTACTGTGTTTTGAATACACTTGAAATGATAAGTAGATGCTGTTTCGCTGGGAAGTCTGAGATGGTGGCCCTGAGAGGGCACACTTAACATTTTGAAAAATAAGTTTGCCATGTGTATCAAGATCTTGAAAACCAGCCATAGCTTTTGATCCTATAATTCCATTTCTAAACATTAATACCAAGAGGGGAATAAAAGAGTGTGGAAGCCAGTTCTTCTACAATGATATAACGTGTAGTGGTATTTGGAGTAGAAGACAGAAAGAAAGAAAACAAAAATCTACAATAAGAGATTGATCAAATGTAACAATTTCACTAGGTGGAAAATTATGAAGCCTTTATAAAGCATGTTCTTGAAGAATATTTCAAGAAATGGGGAAAGGCTCATAACATAATGAGAAATACATACAGCATGATCTTAATTTGGCTAGAACAGTGCCAGGCAGCAAGTTTTCAATAAATGTTAGCTACTATCATTCATTCGTTCATTGGTTCATTCGTCACTCAGTCGGCACGTACGTATCTGAGTGTCCCACTGGTGTGAGCCTGTTGGGGAACGTGTGGCCAGTGGCCCCTGGGCTTCTCCCCTGTCCTGGGCCTTCAGCTGGCTCTGTTTCTGGCTGGGCACTGCCACCTAGAGGCTCCTGGGCCACAGGGCAGCTGTCCCTTGCAGCCCCTGACATGGGGCTCCAGCCTCTCCTCGCTGCACATGCGCCCCCTTGGAGAGCTGTTTGTTTTCGGGAAGCCTCTGAGACCATTGTCACTACTCTGTGTCTCAGAAAATAAGACCTAGCCAGAAAATAAGCCCCCGCATGATTTTAGGTGCCAAAATATGGCACCTTGGCATACTGAATATTTTAAGCTGAAGGAGTTTGTGGAAAAGGCACCCTTCTCCCTGAAACAGGTGGTAAAACCCTCAGGTGAGGGGTGTGTGCCGTCCATATCCTGGAGGAATCGTGCTAGGGCTTATTCTCTGGCTAGGTCTTATTTTCGGGGAAACACGATAGTAATACCCTTGAAGATGCCTTATGCCAAGATCCTCACGTGTTGAACCCACTGTTGATTAAAGGATAAGTAGGATAGACATGTATTATTTGAAGTTTCAGTATATAGTATTGAAACTCAACGGTAACTGCAGCAACTCTTTAGAACTTAGAACGAGAGATATTTTGGTGAATAGGATTGCGTGATAACAAAAAGTGGCTTGTGGTGGAGTTTATTCTTGTTTTAAGTTCTGCCCACATGCGGAAACCCCTAACTGTTGGCCAGGTGGGCATTGCCGTCCACCCCGCTGGGCTGTGGGCTGAGGATTACCAGCCATGCGGAGGAAGCACCCGGCACAGCACGCCCTCCATGCAGAGCAGGCATTTCATACACAACTGTGGCCTCTTGTGACCAATATGGGCCAGTGCAGCTCTTCCACAGACGGGCGGTTCAGCAGCTGTTTAGGGGTGCTTCTAATATTGGGTGTGTCCCTCCCTCGTTCAAGCATAAATCATTGTGTCCCCTCTGAAAACCTCCAGGAGGACAGGTATATGGAACTTTCAACCATTGCACTTGATGCTGTTTTTCTATGGAAATTGCCGGGGACATAAGAGTAAGTCATGTTACTCTGAGCCTTCTTCTGTTTGGGGGCTATCAGTTGGAGCTCAGGTAAGATCCCCTTTTGATTAAAATCCTCAAAGTAAATATCACTGGAGAAGCATCCGCATGCTCCAGACGGTCATGGAACAGCTGGGCATTTAAAGATGGGCTGGGGGTGGCGCTGTGGGAGCGGACGGCTGCAGTTTTTGCTGTGTCCTAGAGGAACACTGGGGGCAATCCTGACGCAGTGCAATCCTCCCGCCTGTCCGTGCCCTCCTCCCCTCCCGTCCCAGAGCTGCAGCTCTCATGTCATCCTTGCTGTGCGGGCATCGGATATACACTGGCCTACTTCCATCCACATCACAGCTCCTTTCGGAATGAAGACACTGAGGTTAAAGGAGTCGGATGTCCAGTGCAAACCTCCCGGCTCCCACGTCCTTCTGGGGTACCCCATGTTTGGACCGCTGGACTCCTGGAAGTGTGTGTGTGTGTGTGTGTGTCCTGATATCTCTCACTTGGTACCTCGCAGGCCAGTTTCTCCCGCTGTTCCCTGCCCCTTCGTTGTCAGAAATTTGAGGTTGGCTTTTCTGTGAGGCCTTTTGGGGTGTTCTTGTTGCACCCCACTTGGGCTCTGTATCCATTTCCCAGGGCTGCTGTAACAAAAGGGCACAAACTGGGTGGCTTAAAGCAGAAATTTATTTTCTCCTAGTTCTGGAGGCCGGAGGTCCGGGATCGAGGTGTCCAGAGGGTGGGCTCCCTCGGGGGACTCCCCTGGCTTCTGGTTGGTGTTGGCAATCCTGGGGGTTCCTTGGCTTGTAGCCGCCTCCCTCCAACTCCACATGGCCTTCTCCCCATGTGTCTGTGTCCAAATTTCCTTCTTATAAAGACACCTATCATTGGATGTAGCCCCCCCATCTAGTATGACCTCATCTTAACTAATTACATCTGTAAAGACGCTCTTGCCAAATAAGGTCACGTTCTGAGGTTCCAGGGGGACGTGCATCTTGAGGGGACACTTCAACCCACAGCAGCTCACATCTCTTCCTGACCCCCATCCCACACCTTCTTGGTGACCTGTCAGGGCTGAGGGCCCTGCTGAGGTATCGTCCCAGATCCAGTGGGGCACAGGACCCAGGGATGGAGGCCTGAGGACTGAGGTGGCCACTCACTGGGGTAGGCGACAAAAAGGGAGAGGCCAGGTGGGGAGGGGGTCCAGGGCTAGGGTGGGAGCGCAGCCAGGGAGCTGGAGACACTTCATTTATTTATTTATTTACTTTTAAAGATTTTTATTGGGGAATTGGGGGATGGGCACAGTGCTGGGGAATTGGGGGAAGGGGAACAAACAAGTTGCTGTCGTTTTGGTCTTCAGTCTAGTTGTGGAGGATGTTGCTTCACTGGCCCAAGTTGGCACCATCATTGTGCTCTTCCCGGGCGAGGCAGATCAGTCGCCGGCTTCTGG
>NW_017731811.1:112904-120702 GCF_001890085.2 Hipposideros armiger | reverse complement strand
AGAGAGAGAGAGAGAGAGAGAGAGAGAGAGAGAGAGAGGGAGAGAGAGAAAGAAGGGTGTTGAGCACGTGCTTAGAGAGCTGGGCAGGATCCAATGCCAGACTGTTCTCCGGGAGCGGGTGGCTCTCTGCTCTGACCTGGAGCTGGCGGGGTGGGCGCAGTGCTGTACCACTCTTAGCCCTACACCCCGGATCCATTACATCAGAGTTGTTGGGAGTGGGCCCTCCAGGTGGTAGCATCCTGCAGTTGAGGTTGAGGACCGCTGAGCCTGAGGCCTGATTCCCTGCAGAGATTGCAGAGGTTGTGCCCCAACCCAGAGAGTGACACCGAGGGGGGTGCTGCTCAGACAGGCGACCTTGAAAAGGCCTTTGTAAAGACGATATACCTCTGCACAGTCCAGAGTGGGAGCTGGGGGCGTGGGGCCATAGTTCACGGAGGATGGAGGAGCTTGGGGATGGGGTGGGGGTGAGGGGTCGCTGCTAAAATACTCTCCTCAGGACCTGCCCCGACAGCCGGCTTCTTTCCAATTACCCTGGTGACTGCAGTGATAAATTCTGTTCACTGAAGTCTGGGCGCTCGGCAGGCTGGGAGGGACCGCACACAGCCATGCTGGGCGCTGCTCCAGCCATATCAGCCCTCTCCTCTGAGTGGACTCTGGACCGTCTCCTCTCCTTGCAATCCCCCCTGTTCTTTAAGGTGGACCCTATAGGAGAAGAGGAGTCAGGTACACCACTTACCCTAACACCCTGTTATGGCTAAATTGTGTGTCCCCCCTCCCCCCATTCATATATTGAAGTCCTAACCCCCAGTACCTCAGAATGTGACTGTATTTGGAGACGGGGTCTTTACAGAGGTAATTAAGTTAAAGGAGATCATTAGGATGGGCCCAAGTCCAATATGACTGGTGTGCTTATAAAAAGAGGAAATTTGGACACAGACCTGCACACAGGGAGATGCCATGTAAACACGCCAATGGCCGTTTCCAAGCCAAGGACAGAGGCCTCAGGAGAAGCCAACCTGCCAACACCTTGATCTTGGATTTCCAGCCTTCAGAGCTGTGAGGATACGTTTGTTGAAGCCGTCCAGTCTGTGTTTTTTTGTAACGGCAGCCCAAGCTGACTAATGCACGGTCCCACTCTGCCCCTGGACCCCGGGGCCAGGGCACTCATCCAAGTGATCCGTTTCAAGCTTTATTTCCTTAACCACACAGCTGTCTTTTCCAAATGAAACCTTATCTGACAGCTTGCTACATAAAACCAAAAAGCAGGGTTGTTCTGGTCGATTGAAGCAATGAGAAGAGTTGCCGGAGTCCACTGTTTTGACATCCTTATGCTCGCCTAACCTCTCAGCCCTTGGTGCTTTTATACAGGACAGATTACAAACCACAGCACAGAAGGTTATGCCCCTGCTGTGGAAGAGCAGTCAGTCTGGGGCTGGCAGGAGTAACCCCCACAGAAAAACAAGAAACCCATCACTTCCTTCCCTCTTGGTAGTCCCTATTGTGTGTCGGGGGTTTATTATTACAGAGAATCCATCTGATTAACTGATTCCCAATCAAATGTTAGGAGGCTCAGTCTAGGTCGGAACACTGGATTTGCCGTCAGTTGCCAGGGTTCAAGTTCCTCCTCGACCACTTACTAGCTGAGAGTCCTTTGAGGCAGTCACCTAATGAGTCACAAATTTCTCATCTGTAAAGTGGGGACAGACGCTAAGATTGTGAGCTGGGAGGCAGCCTAGAGGAGTAGAATAAACGTGAGTTTTGGAGTCAGACAGACCTGTTTTTGAACCCAGCTCTGCTGCCTCTTAGCTGTGTGGTCTTAGGTAAGTTGAGTGACCTCTCTGAGCTTCAGTTTCCTCACCTGTAACATGTGGGTAATAAGGACAGCCTGTACAGCTGTCCTGGGGATTAAGGAGAACGTGTGTGTAGAGCATCTCGCACAGAAATTGACATATAGTAGGTGCTCAACTAAAGTCAGTTCTCTCTTAACTCTTTTTTTTTTCCTAGTAGACTAGGGATTGGCACATTACTTCTGGAAAGAAACAGAGTAAATATTTTAGGGTTTGGAATTGCTGAGATGCTGAATGTCCATGTATCTCTCAGAGATACAATTGTGGGCATTAGGCAGGAATATACATGAAGGGGCAGGCATATTGCAGGTACTCAAGGTAGTTTTGGAAAGACTGAAGCCCTTTCCAGGGGGAATTTATATCTTACCAGAGGAGTCAGGAAGAACTGCGAACCCCAGGGTCGCTAGAAACCTTGGAAGGTCCTGTAATTCTGGCAGTGCTAGCTTTTCAGCCATTCCCAGCTCAGCCAGCAGGGGGCACTAGGGGACCGCTTTCCTCTGCGTGCCCGCAGCACCCTGCCAGGTGATGGAAGATTTGGGGAGATGGCCCAGATGACCTCCAAGTGTCTTTTTCTGCCCATCGACTCTCAGCAATGTTTTGCAGAGGAAGGCACGGGATGAGCTGCCCGGAGCTAGCTGATAGCAGCCAGGAGCTCAGGAGAAGCAGCCCCCTTTCCCTAAAATGAAAATGCAGCTCATGCTGTAGGTGGCTGTCATCCTGGAGTTTCAGTGTGGTCCCTTTATCTCACCTTTTGGTTAATACGTATGTGTTTGTAGCAGGATTAATGAGGGTGGGGGGGGGGAGAACCAGAGCTTTCTTTAATTTAAAGCAGACCCCTTAAACACATGACAAATACCAGGCAGGAAAAAAAAAGGTCAAATGGGGCTAGGCTTGGGCACTGAGGACCCACAGATGACACTCTCTTACCCTTTAAGACCTCCAAAAAAGCTGTGAGGCAAGACTGTCTGACTGCCCCGGCAGCTGCCTGCACTTGTCTGGATGGATGTGGACTGCTCCGTGATTCGGTGTGTTTTCATCTGGGAAACATGGTGAAACATCACGGGAGGTCCATGGTGTAGGAAGGGCAGTGTTTGCAACGCAGGGACCCCCAGACCAGCAGCATCTACATCACCAGGAGCCACTTAGAAATGCATGTTTTGGGACCCCAGCCAAGGCCCCTGAATCAATTCTGTAGCTGGGGCCAGCAACTGACCTCTAACAAGTTCTCCAGGTGACTTGGATGCAGGGTCAAGTCGGAGACCTGCTGGGTGTCCTGTAGCTGTTTTCAATTTTGGCTGCATATTGGAATCACTTGGCTTTTTCAAGCCTTGATGAAGGGACCACATCCCAGACCAGTTATGTCAGGCCCTCTGGGGTTGCGACCAGCATCTGTGGATGTTTGAAGCTGCCCGGGTGATTCCAGTACAGCCTAGTTGAGCCCACTGGTATAGTGGAAAGTGGTTTTGGGGTTAGCCAGACCCAAGTTCAGATCCCAGCTTTAACACTCACTAGCTGTTTGACCTTGAGCAAGGCACGTCACTTCTTTGACCCACAGTTCCTCTTTTGTAGAATTGAGATCATCTTTTTTCCCTCGTAGAATTGTTTAAAGCTGGAATAAAAGATGCATGTAAGCATCCCATGTATGGAAGGACCTAGAATAATACCTGGCACCCAGAGGGGGTCCAGCACATGATAGCTCCTGATTTTTGGGTTTTCCAGAGCAGGGCCCACGTGGTAGTTTTCATTGCATTGCCAGGGAATAAGCAATCCCTTGGGTACACCCTGGGGAGAGAGCTGGGGAAGTGGGCATCTGAGATGCTTAGCTACTGGATTTCTTGCCTGACAGTCTTGCTGGGATGGGCTAGGGTGACCTTTCTCTGCTTTGTCTTAACCCAGGTCAGTCCTGTCTGTTTAAGTTAAAGATGCACAATTTCCTCAACTTTTAGGAACCTATCCTGATGCAAACAAAATGGCCAGCATGTTAGGATATGTGCGCACAGATATTTATTGATATGTTGCTTGTCCTGGAAGTAATTAGGAATATAACTTTAACCAATAGGTGAATAATAGAATAAATTGGGTCACACTCAATATTATGGCACATCATGAACCATTAAAGAGAATTAGGTAGATCTATATGTAGTGACCTAAGAGATGGACTATATATTGTTAAGTGAAAGGTGTGTGTGTGTGTGTGTGTGTGTGTGTGTGTGTGTGTGTGTATGCATAAAGCAAAGCAAAACATAGAAGAATATACTCTAGGCTGTTTGAATTACTTACCTTGTGTGATTGGGGAGAGGGACAGACTCATCCATTTCTTCATTCATATTCTCATTCGTTCATTTGTTCATTCATTTAATATTTATTTAAGGTCCGCTGTGTGGCAGGCACTATAGTTCTGGGGATACAGCCATGGACAAAACAGACCACATCTTCGTTTTCAGGCAGCTAGAGTGACCAAATGTCTCTGTTTGCCTGGGACCATCCTGGTTTTAGCGCTGAAATTCCATTGTCACAGGACATGCCTCAGTCCTGTGCAAACTAGGATGGGTAGTTACCCTGCTGAGCCTACATTTTAGCACAGGGAAAGCGATAAACAAATATGGCGGGTATTTTGGTGGTTAAAGAGCCATTTTGGAGCTCTTCCAATGTGCTTACAGTGAGAATAATCCTCCTGCCAGGCGCTGAGGTCCTGCTTTAAGTTCCGATTGGCTGTCAGTGATGGAAGGGTGCCCCGAGCATTCTAACCGTCCCAAGGGTCATTTGCTGAGTCGGCAATGGGACCTAATTTGTTAATTAAGAGTAGATGGTGAGCTGGCCTTGTAGTTTGATTAACCTGATGGCCTTCCCAGCACGACTCAGATTCAGCTGTAGACATTACTGCAACTTTTAATGAAATGATTTGAAGGGCCATTTGGGGGCACTTCCCGTTATGCAGCTGCTCGTCTGCACGGACAACCGCTTGGCAGCCGAGCCGGCCAGAGTCATGGCCCCAACAAACACTTGGTTTTTGGTTTTGGGGCAGGACTCTTAATCTTTTAGTCATGCTTAAGGGACTGATGGCCTTTTCAGCTTTAACCCAATTTGCTCTGCGTTGGAAGTGCAGCCAGGAGAAGATGGCTCACAGGCTCAGCGGCTGTAGCTGTTGGTGTCCTGCCCATGTCTTCTTGGTCCCAGGGTAGGGCTTTCCTTGCTGGTCTGTGCATGGCTGGATGTGCTGGGGGGGGGGATATTATAAGTTTAATTATGTCTCCTCCAAAAGGCAGTGAAGTCCTAAGGCCTGTACCTGTGAATGTGACCCTTAGGAAATAGGGTCTTGGCAGATGATCGCGTTAAGATGAGGTCATTAGGGTAGGCCCTAATCCAGGAAGCTTTTGTCCTTGTAAAACAGGGAGATTTGGACACAGAGGCAGACAGCAGGTAGAAAAAATGCCGTGTGATGATGGTGGCAGAGAGTGGGGTGATGCATCTACAGGAAACACCAAAGATTGCCAGCAAACCACCAGAAGCGGGAGTTGGGGGGAGTGTTGTGGGGGTGGGGATGGGGAATGGCATGGAACAAATCCTTCTGTCCCAGCCGTCAGAGGGAATCAACCCTGTAGACACCTTGATCTTGGGCCTCCAACCTCCAGAACTGTGAGACAATAAATGTCTGTGGTTGAAGCCACCCAGCCTCTGGTTCTCTGTTATGGCCGCCCTAAATGAATAGAGGGGTTAACACACCCACCCCAGGGAACTTCCTTCCACCAGTGATTGACAGGCATTGGTGGACAGATACTCCAAGTTCCCGGTGGGGTGCACTGTCTCCTAGAGGGCCCAGCGAGTGGAGCACCATTTGCCACTCCCCCGCTCCCTCCCTCGGCCCCACCACAGTGATCTGTTGACAAGCATCCTGCACTGTGTGCCCTTCCCTATCTCATTTCTCATTCCCCTACCTGTGTTTCCTGGGGGGCACGTCCCAGATAAGCAACTTGCACTTGAACTTCCTTCTCAGAGCCTGATTCTGAGACAAGTCTTGATGACCGGGATGCATGTGTGTGTGTATGTGTGCTTGCATGTGTGCGCACTGTGTGATGTAATGACCTCTGCCTACAATCTCCGGTGTGCAGGAAAGGTCACTTCATGCCTGCACAGAGCCCTCAGCCTATTGGCTGGTGGACTGTCACCTTTGTCTGCAGGGTTCCGCTGGCTTCTCTCCCCGGGTTGTGTCTAAGTTCTGGCAGATGGGCTTCTGTGATCCGAGGCCTGGTGGGGTCCTGGCTGTGTGCCACCACCTTTCCAGGCTGAGATGTCCTTGTTTGTCCCTGGTCCTTAGCGTTTGGCTCATTCAAGTCAAAGGCATCTTTTTTCAGGTCCAGCTCGGACTTGGTTGCTGCTGGGGCCATTCTCAGCCATTCTGCCACTGCATTCAGAGGCCCGAGAAATACCGCAGCTCTCTGAAGGGGTTCCCCACTTCTGAGCTCCTTTCCAGAGCAGGAGCAAACCCACTCGTGTTCTGTGCTGGAGTTGATCTTCAGGAGACGGAGCTGGCCTTGGGCTGTGGGGCGGCCTTGGCCTCAGGGCAGACTGTGCCTCACACATTCCTCCACAGCCTGCTTCCAGGTCCCTGCTTCTCTGTCTCCTGTGACACTGGCCAGGACTGACATTCCTGGGCATGATGGTGGCTGGGAGACCGTGGATCAGGAAGAAAGACCTTCCTGGGATGCATGATGGGACTCAGGGTCATTTGAATTTTGAAAATTACATCAGTTATATAGAAATATACGAAAACTCCAACAACACAGAAACAGTCAAAAGTGAAAGTTTCCCTTTACCTCATTTCTTGATAATATTTCCTTTCTCAGACTATTACATAAATATGGATATACATATAGACATAGATAGATACAGAGTTGACCCTTGAACAAAGTGGGGTTAGGGGCCCTGACCCCCTGTAGTCGAAAATCCATGTGTAACTTTTTTTTTAAATATTTTATTGGGGAATTGGGGGAGGGGAACAGCATTGGGTAATCAGGGGAAGGGGACAGACAAGTTGCTGTCCTTTTGTTCTTCAGTCTAGTCGTGGAGGACGTCGCTTCACTGGCCCATGTTGGTATTGTGATCGTTGCGTTCTTCCTGGCTGAGGCAGATCGGTCGATGGCCATTGGATGGCCACTCACACCGGCTGCCGGCCACTCACGGTAGCTTATGGCAGCCCACTGCAGCCCTGCTGCAGCCTACGCCGTTGCCGGTGACTCATGGCAGCCCAGCTCCAGGTCGAGCTGCTGTTCACCATATTAGCTGAAGAGGACAGCATCACTGGCCCTCATGTGGGATCCGAATCAGGGCCCTGCTGCTCAGAGCTGGTGTCCCAAGCCAACTCTTAACCAACGTACCACTCAGCTGGCCCCACATGTAACTTTTGGCTCCCCAAAACTTAACTACTAATAGCCTGCTGTTGACCAGAAGTCTGTCTGACAACATAAACAGTCGATTAATACATGTTTTGTATGTTATACGTATGATATACTGTATTCTAACAATAGAGTAAGCTAGAGAAAAGAAAATGTTATCAGTAAAATCATGTCAAAGAGAAAATACATTTCCAGTATTTATTGAAAAAAATCAGTGTATAAGTGGACCCACGCAGTACAAACCTGTGTTGTTCAAGGTATAGACAGACATAGATATAGATAGCTATAGCGATAGATTAGATATGGACACAGATACACATGAATGTAGATATAGATTTGGATAAAGACATAGGTGTAGATATAGATATCTATCTATATATATGTGTAGATATCTATATAGGTATAAGTAGATATAGGTGATATATATATATATTTTTTTAAGATTTTTATTGGGGAATTGGGGGGATGGGAACAATGCTGAGGAATTGGGGGAAGGGGAACAGACAAGTTGCTGTCGTTTTGTTCTTCAGTCTAGTTGTGGAGGACGTTGCTTCACTG
>NW_017731811.1:110460-112689 GCF_001890085.2 Hipposideros armiger | reverse complement strand
ACACACGGTAGCCCATGGCAACCCACTGCCACAGGGGCTGCAGCCTACGCCATCGCCGGCGACTCACGGCAGCCCAGCTCCAGGTTGAGCTGTTGTTCAGCATCGTAGCTGTAGAGGGCAGTGTCACTGGCCCTCATATGTGGGATCCGAACCAGGGCCCTCTGGCGTCCCAAGCCAGTTCCTAACAATCGCGCCACTCGGCCGGCCCAGCCAGGGTCTTCTTTGAGCCACCTCCCTCGCCATGGATCCTGTCCCCTCATTGAGATGATCTGGGGTCCCTCTTTGAGAATGCACGTGTAGTGTTTGAATCTGGTCCTCTCTCCAAGAATGCGTCTTTGGCTCTTGGAATGCAGGAGAATAGTGTTACTTTCTTTTTTTTTTTTTTAATGGCCAGGAAAACATTAATGAAAACTGAAACATCAGTGAAATTAATTTCAAAGATTTATGCATTTTCTGTGACTAACAAACCTGCACCTGTTCATCTGACACCCTTTAACAGCTCCCCCCTTTACTCCCCTTCCCGCCTTCTTAAAATTCCCTTCTTTCCCTCAAGGTACCCGGTGGGTGCATTGAGCAGTTAAATAAATGTGCAGTGGGATAGACGCGACTCGTTAATTAAAAACGCTGCGCTGCCACCTCACAGTTATAAAGAAAGGAGCCACGCTGTTGAGGAGATGGCGGGTCGGGTTTTTATGTGCCGTGTAGAGGGGAGCGGGGGTATGGGGACGAGAGCAGACCTTCATCAGCCTTCCCACATGGGGTCACCCTTTTCCTGTCCTGCCATCCCCTGGGCTCAGGATGGACCCTTTTGCTGGATAAATGCACAGTGAGAGGGCCACCCAGCCTCCTGTCTCCCTTCCCCCATCCATCTCCTGTCCTTGGCTCCAGCACCGTTTCTCTCCATGCCACGGGCCGTATATCTTGTTGTTATTTCCTCGCACACTTGGATGGGTGGGTGTCCCCAGGAGGATGACTCGTTGGGCCCTTTCTGGTTGGCAGCTTTCAGAGGCTGGAAGCTTGCCTGTAGGACTGTAGAAAGCTACAGAGAAACCCAGCGTTTGGACCTGTGGCCACAGGGCTTCTTTGGACACGGCTCCATTGGCTGACTAGCCTCGTGTCTGCATGCTTCAGCCTCAGCCACGTGGAAGTATTTCTAGATCCCAGAATGTACGAGACCCTTTCTCATCTTCTAGCCTTTGTATGACCCTTTTGCCTGGTGCACATCACCCACCTCCCTCTTTTTTAAAAAGACCCTTAAAAAAATTGAGGTGTAACATGCATGTCGTGTGTGTAAAATGTCCACAACTTAGCATGTAGTTTGATGAATATTAATATGTATACACCTGTGTAACCACCACCCAGATCAGGGTGCAGGCTTTTTCCAGCTCCCCCAGAAAGTTCTGTCATGTAACTTCCCAGTCAAGACCCTCTTCCCCAGGAAGAACCGCCATTCCAACTTCTATCACCATCAGTTAGTTTTACTTGTTCTTGACCTTCATATAAGTGGAATCACACCACATGCCCTCTTTGGGACTTTGGTTTCACTTATCATCCTATCTGTAAAATTAATCCATGCCATTGTGGTCTTTTTATTGCTCTGTGGCATCCCATTGTAAGCCTCAACCACCATTTATTGATTCCTTCTCCTGTTGACGGATATTTGGATTTCCCCCTCCCCCCCTCTAGTTTTGGGCTAACCGCAAAGAAGCTGCTCTAAACATTCTCGTAAATGTCTTTTGGTGGGTTTCGTGGATGCCTATAGGATTGTAAACCCAGGAGTGGAATCTCCAGGTTTAGGGTTGGTCTGTGTTGAGCCTGGTAAGAAATTTGTGGACAGTTTTCTGAAGCGCTTGTATCCATTTAGACCCCCACCAGCTGGGTACGAGAATTCCAGCTGCTGCACACATTTTTGCCAACACTTGGTATTGTTCGTCTTTTTAATCCTAGCCATTCTGCTGGAGTTCTGGTAGGCTTCCCTCCTTTTCCTGGCTTATTTATTATTTATCTTTCAGATGTCAGCTCAGATGTCATCTCCTCCAGGGACTTTTCTGTGTTAGTCAGCCTGGGCTGCGATAACAAAATACCATAGACTGGGTGGCTCAAACATGACACATTTATTTATTTTATTTTATTTTTAAAAGATTTTTTATTGGGGAATTGGGGGGATGGGAACAGCGCTGGGGAATTGGGGGAAGGGGAACAGACAAGTTGCTGTCCTTTGGTTCTTCA
>NW_017731811.1:97055-99555 GCF_001890085.2 Hipposideros armiger | reverse complement strand
TAGCACAGAGCCTGGCATGCGACTGGTGTACAGTTCACTGACACCTGTACCCGTATTCCCTGCCTTCTAGTCTATGACAACACGAGACATGTCTGTACCCCTCTTTGAGGTCAACTTGTCCACGTGGACTGTAGGTCTCATCCTCTCAAAGCATCTTTTCGGCAGCGATTCCTCCCATCCTACAGGGATGCATTCCTCCTCCCTTTTTGATCATTTTCATCAGCATCATGCCCTGAGACAGCCCACCTAAAAGCACAAAGATGATACAACCCCCTGCTCCAGTTTCTACGGTTCTCCATCCCTTTTCAGTGAAAATCCCATCTCCTGTTCTTTTCTCCTAGCAAGCCTTCTCAGAAGAAATGCTTATTATATGCGTAGGTCTCTACTTTCTCACCTCTGCTCTCTTTAACCCACTCCAATTGAGCGTTTGACCTTCCTGAAACCTGAGGGTCACCTGGGGAAAGCAGAGTGCTTGATAACAAGGCATTTGCATGTCCCCTCGTGTAGAGAGCACTTTGCAGATGACCAAGATGTTGATTTTGCATGTGTTCCCCGCTTCGGCCCTGCAACATCTCTGCTATACGAGCAGCTGCATGTTTTATGGTTCTCTCCAGGGACAAGGAAACGCAGAGGGGTGACCCTGTAGAATGTAAGGCCTTCTCTAGTGATTATATGGGGGCATTTGTACCAGAGCCCAGGTGCACCCTAGGCTCTTCCTCTCTGCCCTGATTGTGGTTTGGGGGGGCGGGCGTGCTGGCTGTGGTTCTCAGGATGGGTTCATAAGGAGGACCCCTCTTAGTCAGAGAATCAGGCGGTAGAGGGAGAATCACTTCCCCGTGGTGACCTCACAGCTCAGATGCCTCTTTCCTGCCCCCGTTTCTGGGGCCGTTCATGTTTTTCTCTCCACCTCCATTTTTTTCCTGCCACATCTCCTCACACCCCTTACCTCCACTTTTCCTTAGTGGGGCTCTGGGGAATTACTGACCCCAACCCTCCATGGACCAGGCATGGTACAAAAAAAGTGCTTTATATGCATTTTCAATCTTACCTCATCACCAACAGGAAGGGGCTATTACTTCTCTTTTGTAGATGGGAAATTGAGGCTTGTCCAAAGACACTTCACTGGATCAGAACGTGTTTGGGGGACGCAGGGTAAGCAGGCTTAGGGGTGTCTAGTTGGGATGATTCCAGTGGGCTCTGAGCCATAGGGACTGCCCCTAGTGTCCAGTACCTGTGTCTGGGGAGATTTAGACAAGGGGATGGTGGCCGGGACGGAGTGTAAGAAGGTGTTTGGGGTGTGGGCTCCGGATTGGTTGGTTTGCATAGGAAATGTGTGCTCTCGTGTGAGTCAATTGCTACCTTTTGGAATCAGCCAACCCAGGGAGGGTTAGTCTTTCCGGGGTCAGCAAGGCTGTAAGATGGCAAAGCATCGAAAATATAGAATAATAAAAATAAAAAGATACAATTAACATATATAACCCAGTTCTTTTGAGCACAAGCTCACATTCTCTCTACAACACCCATACATCCCTGTTAGAGACCAGGAGATAATTCCTTGAGACCTAGAAGCACCATTATTTTTGGTGTGTGTCTATGAAAAATTATTTCCTCTTTCCAGAGTGTGTGCCTTTTTTCTCTTTCTGCATCATTCTCTTTTTGCAATCATTTTCTATATGCGATCCAACACAACACACTCTCTTTGCTGGGCTCAGCCTGGGTAAATGTCAGATCTCTGATTAAAAAGCATGATACACCGGCCAAATGCACCATAACAATAGTAATGAACAGATAGAGGGATATTAAAACCCTTGAATTCTTTGCTGCATCTCTCCCTTTTCTAGGGCTGGAGCTGGGGCTGGAAATACTGCAATATTAACCCTTTCAGGTCTGCAGTCAGCAGGACTCTAGAAATCAGATCAGGTGAGCCTTTGCCTTATGCTCAGAGGTGAGCCCCAGAGACTCTGTCTGTCCTGCTGTGGGAACTTTTTCATTCCCACCAAGGTTTGGCTGAGCAGCGGAGAAAGGGCAGAGAGACCAATAACTGAAATGGGGGCTTGTATTAGGAGCGTCAGCACATTTACATCAATTCTTGTTCTATGTCTGTGAGTGGGGTAGTAATAATGAGAATAATAGCTTACATTTATGGAGTTCTTATTGTGTGCCAGCTCTGCGCTAAGCACTTTCCATGCACTGTTTATTTAATTCTCACAAGGACTCTATGCGGTAGGCACGAGTATTGTCTCCACCGTACAGAGGAGGAAGCCAAGGTGTAATGAGACAAAAGACACGCAAGTAGCAGTTGGCGGAGCCACGATTCAAACACAGGCAGGCTGACTGTGGGACCCGAGCTCTGAACATCATTTAACAGATGAGGGACCGACATTAAAGATGAAGTGACTTATGGGCCGGCCGAGTGGCGCAATGGTTAAGAACTGGCTTGGGACGCCAGAGGGCCCCAGTTCGGATCCCACATATGAGGGCCAGTGACACTGCCCTCTAC
>NW_017731811.1:84244-93370 GCF_001890085.2 Hipposideros armiger | reverse complement strand
GGGGCCCTCTGGCGTCCCAAGCCAGCTCTTAACCAATGCGCCACTCGGCCGGCCCGAGGTAGGTATTTCTTAATGGACATTCCCATACTTGGATCTAATGGTGGGACCCCAGGACCATTCATTCAGTTCATTCAGAAGGTATCTACTGATGCTCCTACTATGCATCACAGATGGATTCGTTGGTGAACAAAATAGGCAAAGGCCCCTGTCACTGTGGGTTTTACAGTCTAGAGAGGGGACACCAGACCATGAGTCACATAAATAAGCAGATCATCTAGTAAGGCAGAAGGTGATGTGTACTAAGGTAAGTGCATGGGGAGCAGAGTGAGCCCTCCTGGTGGACTGGCTCTGTTTAGGGGCAGGGGTGGGGGGTGCGGGTGAGCCTTCAGAAGGCCCCTGGCTGCCTGGCAGGGAACTGGGGCTATTGCCACATCTCGGCTCTCATGAGCCAGGTGGCTCTAGAGGCAGCAGGTAACGGTGACAGGGCCTGAGACAGATGCCCCCGTTTGTTTTGGGGAGAGCTGGAAACTGCTGGGGTATGTGATGGTCAGCAGCCACCACTGCCCAGAGCAGCTTTGCTGAGGTCACTCTTTCTGGGAAAAGGAGAAAAATGATGACACCTCTGATAGCGGCAGCTCCCTCTTCACAGAGGCCAGCGCTTCATACCCAGACGCTACTCAAAGAGCTGGTATCTCATGACTAGCAAAGTGGATATACTTTCAAGGTTGTGGACGCCTTGCATCTGACCTCACATAGAGATGTCTTGCCTTTATTTCAAAGGACCTTTAGAAAAAACTGGGGCTTTGGAGTCACAGAGACCCGAGTTGGAATCCTGGCTCGGCCACGGGTGCCGAGCAACTTCTTTAGCCTCCCGAAGCCTCAGTCTCCCCATCTACAGGGCAGGCAGGAGACTATCCACTTCGCAGGATGCATGGAGGGCTAGTGGGGTGGTGTCCGGGAGGCTCTCTGAGGGGGTGGCTTTTAAGCTGACCCCGTAGGGAGAGGAGGAGCCAGCCTGGGAAGACTGGGGTGGAGTGGGGTACTCTACAGCGAAAAATCTCTGAAGCAAGAACCACTCATGGTGTTCTAGAAGGAGCAGAGAGGCCAGACTAGGGGAGTGGAGTGAGCGAGGGGGAGAATGGAGGTGGGTGGGGCCTTGTGGGCAAGGTGAGGAATTTAGTTTTTGGTCTAAGTCCCAGGAGAAGCTGTTTGGAGAGTTTCAAGCAGGAGTGTTGTTGCTGTTTTAGGAGTTCAAAGGTCACTGGTGGGGCACTCTCACCAGGAGCTTGTGGCAGATGTCCTCGGGGACCCAGGAAACGGTGGGAGGAGAGGGTTTGGGTTCAGGCAGGAGTGGCAAGACCACTGCAGCTTCCCCAAGGAAGGAGGGCATGGCTCTCAGACTCTATAGCTCATGGGGGGGGCCAAACCCATCCCACCTATAGGAAGTCGAAAGTTGGGGCTCAGACCCAGCCGGGGCACACCTGGAGATGCCCCCTAGGACCTCGCAGTTGCCAAGTCACATGGCCTCAGCTACCGCCGACACATCTGCCCGCTGGAACCTTCCTTGTCCATTCTATTTTTGCTCTCCTTGGCAGCTCAGTGGAAACGAAAAGGCGATTTGCAGTGACTAATGTTGCTAATTCTGATCAAACAATTTAAAGTTCATCCTTTGCCATATCAGAGATCCGCTAGGGAACAGAATTAATGCATCATTTGTGGCAATTTCTATGAGGGTTGGTGGAAAACAAAAAAGACATTGAAATTGGTCTCCATTCAAATTGGTGCTCATTACACTGCTTCCTTGAAAATAGCCCATCTTGATCTACAGAGTAGGTCTCACCTGTTCTGCGCTTATGACCCGAGAGGCGGGACCTTGACAAGCTGGCTGCTGGCTCCAGGGTGCTAGAAACTTGGGTTTCTGGGGGCAGTGCACCCTCTGCTCACGTGGAACCTCTTTTGGCTCCAACTCCAGCCCCAGTGCTTTTGAGCCTTCCTGTCCTGAGAGGGGATGTGGCTCCCATTTCTAAAAGTTAAAATTCAGTAAGCCAAAAATTAAGAAAAGAATCAAGTGTCCTAGGATGACCTAACCTTGAGTCATTCACATACCACATTCAAATACCTGTGTATTTTTTCGCCACATCTATAGCCGTGTTCTATTAGTTCCTTAATATAAAGCCAACTCATTTTAAAATTAAATTAACATATGTTAATTTAATTTTAAACAGGAAACTTTATAACATATATAATATATATTAATTAAATTAATGTATTAATTTAATTTTAAACAGGAGACTTTATAACACTATTATAAATGGAAAGGGAACATCACAAACAACAAATAAACACTAAGTGAAAATAAATACAATGGTTTAAAAATATTTGGTAGTTGACTTTTCACCCCTTGGTAAAATACACACAAAAATGGGCAAACAATCAAAAAGCAATTACTGTAGATACATGTTTGTAAGCCTTTTGATCACTAGATAAGTATGAACAATTGAAAAAACGAGGGCCGGCAGAGTGGCTCCGTTGGTTAAGAGCTCGCTCAAGTGCGAGCTCTGAGCAACAGCGGTTCGAGTCCCAGCCCGAGCTGAGCTGCCGCTGAACTGCCAACAGGTGGCAGGATGGCTCAGCTAAAAAAAAAAAGAAAGAAAGAAAGAAAGAAAAGTGAATTGCCAGTTGATACATTTGCTGGTGAAGGCAACTTATGGTGTCAGAGAGGCAGAACACAGCCTCTCCTGGAGAAAGTGACCTACCATCCCAGTAGCTGTCACTTCGGGATCCCACGAGAGGCCTTTCAGCTAGCAGAATCTTAAAAGATTTAATTGATTTCACAACCTGGATTCCTGCAATTACCCAGTTCTATATGCCTTGGGCATGTGTGTATGTGTATGTGTGTGTGTGTGTGTCTGAGAAAGAGAGAGAGAGCTTTGACATAGATTGTATAAGCTCCAATATTATGATGATATATCTAGTTTCCTCTCAAGTCTACCCTTCACATCACCATGGTAACTCACAAAACAAAAAGGGCAGAAGGAAAGGTTTTTGATCTTATCTTGCCTGGGGGGTTTGCCACATCCTGTTTGATATTCCCTGAGACCCAACTTCTTAGGAAAGTTCACCATTGTGTATCCAATATCTTGGGTTACCTGGAATTTATTCCTTTGTGGTATTGATTTCTATCAGAGAGATGTGGGAAAGAACTAGAAATTCTAAAGCAATTAACTGGAAATCACAGGAAAGCCATTATGCAAACTGTGGCAGATGGTGTTTTTTCCAAGATGGCTGTCACAGTATCTCCTGTCCCACATGCTATGCTGAATCCTTACCAGCCCCATCAAGAGTTGTAGTCTCTGACCAGGTGTACTGTGAGCAGTTCATCCTCCTGCACAGATAACCCATCCTGCACGACCAGTCCAGGTTCCTGGTGGAGTGGTTCTGCCCTGGCCTTAGGTCTGAGAACGTCTGAGCTGCCAAGCTGCTGTTGGTACCCAAGACAGAGACCTTCAACTTGGAGCAGGTAATGTACTCCATGTACTTCTTCAGTGGCTGCAGACCCTCCCTCCTGGCTGCCCTGGGGGCTACGTACCATAGTGTAGATAATGCTCTGTCGCCACCTCCCTCCTTGAGAACCTGGACAGGCCTTGGTGTCTGTCTTAACCAACAAGTATGACAGAAGTGATGGTATATGACTTCTGAGGTCAGGACATAGACATGCAATTTACCTGTGCTCACTCTTGGAATCAGGCACCATGCGGTGAGGAAGCCCAAGCCTCCTGCAGAGAGAGAGGCCCAGGAGAGGAGGAAGGGAGGTCCCCAGCCCATAGCCCTGGCCAAGATCTCAGCTGGTAGGCAGCCCCAACCTGCCAGTCATGGGAGTCATGTCCAGCCCTTAATCCAGTTACCCCAGTGGTGCTTCATGGCACAGAGAGCAGTCACCCCCGCTGAGCCCTGCCCAAATTATATACTTGTGAGTAAAATAAATAACTAGTGTTTTTTAAAAAATACTTCTTTTCAACTTTTGTTTTAAATTAATTATAGTCACAGGAAGTTGCAAAGATAGTACAGAGAGGTCCCATATATCCTTCACCCCATTTCCCCCTTTGATTACATCTTATATAACTATAGTATAATATCAAATCCAGGATAATTAGTGTTGTTTCAAAGCACTAAGTTTTGGAGTGGTTTGTCACTTGGCGATAGATAATCCACACAAACGAATGTCCCAACAAGAAGATGGCTGCTCTGTGCAGGAAGAATGCTCACTGGTTTTCTACCTCTTCATGTGCTCTTCCAATTCTGTTTTAAAATTAGACGTCCTTAGGATCCTGCATAGCTCACAACAGTGACACCTAAGCAGAGACTTGAAAAGTGAGTTCAGGGGTCGGCCGAGTGGCTCAGTTGGTTAAGAGCTTGCTCAAGAGTGTGAGCTCTGAGCAACAGGGTCACCGGTTTGATTCCAGGCCCGAGCTGAGCTGCCACTGAGCTGCCAACAGGTGGCAGGATGGCTCAGCTAAAAAAAAAAGAAAAAAAAAGTGAGTTCAGATGAGGAAAGGTGGAAAAGGCATTGCAGGCGACAGGACTGTCTGGACAAAGGCATCGTAGGAACTAGAGGCAGCTAGGTGTTTCTGACATGTGAGAGGCAAAGGCAGAGAAGTAGAGGATGAGGATGGACAAGTCAGTAGGGGCCACATCCTGCAGAACCTGCTGGGGGTGCAGAAGACCAGAGGGACTGATGACGTGTCCCCAATCTTATAGTGAATTCAGGTGGGACTGGTTCCTAATTCTGTGTTTCCTGACCCCCAGCCTAGAACCTTGTCCCTTATTTCCAGTTCTGGTGTAAACTGCCCTTGCTGGCAGCTCTCTTTAAGACCCTGAAGGTTTTGAGTGAGGTAAGTAGGGTGGTCATACAGTATAATAACGATTAAGACCGTGAGCTCAAAGTTCAAACGCCAGCATCTTGCTGGATTGACCAGATGACATACAACTTCTCTGGGTCTTCATTTGCACAGTTCAAAAATAGGGGTGATAATAATAGTACGTAATTCGTGAGACTCTTTTGCAGTCAGTGAATTAATTCACATAAAACATTGATCACGTAGTAGGTGCTCATTAAATGTAGCTCTTACAAGATTTGGAAGTGGAGTGGGTAGGAGAAGTTAGGGAGGGTGGGCACAATCCAATGAAGCTGATAGAAAACCCTGTGAACTGAGAAACGAAATGATTTTCTGACATCACAAGAAGATGTCTTTTCAGATTTTTGAGACATTTCAGAGTTGAGATGAGGTTAACAATAGACTTGCAAGTAGGAAATGCAAACTCACCTCTGAGAAACAGACTGCCCTGTGGAAGGGGGCAGGCGGAAGAATGTGCTTGATTATTTGATTGAGGCATGCTATGCTACCTGGGGCTAAATCATCCCTCCAGGCCCCTGAGTTTCCCCCAGGAGAGTGACCCCTGGAGATACCTGTGCTTTTAGGTCACTCTCTCAAAGGCTCTTTAATGGAATGGAATCTTTTCGCATAAAAATGGAGGTGTGATGTCTAGTTCACACCCTCTACAGAAGGGAACAGGGCCCTCCAGTGATAAGAATAGAAACCAGGAGGGAGAGTTTCTTTAACCCTTCCATGGGTTCTCTAATCACTGAAAGAAAGGAGGGAGGAATGAATGGGTGAGGGAGTGAATGAGTGATCAAGTGAACTAATGGATGAGTTAGTGAGTGAGCAGCATTGGTGAATCCCTACTGTCACTGCACTCCAGGCCCCCCCTTGAGTTTCCCCGATCTACCGCAGCAGCCTGATTCTATCTGGGTATTGCTGAAAGCAAGGCTTGATCTGGTGTAGGTTACAGGACACAGGTAGGATATTTGAGAAGTGATCCCAGGAAGCAGCAGTGAGAGGCTGGCTGAGTACAGTGGAGGCAGAAAAAGGCCAGAGAGTGGGTGAGTGTTTTGAGCTGGTTAAATGCTATAGGCATTGGAGCTGGGTCTTGCTGGAAAAAGGGGTTCATTTTGCCCGCGGGCATCAAAGCCAAACCAGATAGGAGCAGGGGCTTACTGAAAAGAAAGTAAAGGTTTATTTAAGGAAATGGCGCCAAGCCCAGAGACGCTCAAAGACCTGGCTCCCGGATGGCCTCTGGGGGACGGGTTATCTAGGGGAAGCTCATTAATCACGTAGTTAAGGGAGTCAGGGTCATGGGCTCTCCTGATTGTTTGGGGCTAGGGTGGGAGGCAGTTGATCGTGGCATCAGGCCCTGAGGGCAGCCATGGCGTCATTCTGTCTGGGTCCCAGGGAATGCCGGTAGGGGTCAGTCTGCCTTCACGGGTCCTGGAGCAGGAACACAAATGAGGTCGAGATGTTTGCTTTAGTTTGACCAAAGCACTGTTTCTGCGGCCGACAGACCTGAGGCTGTCTGATGCTGACTTAAGGGCTTAGTGAGTGATGAAGGGAGGACTGGTCCTGTAGAATGTCCAAAGGTGGAAGGGTAAGGGGAGAAAAGCCAGCACTATTAGACTAGACACGGCCAGTGTGAATCAAGGAGAAAGAAAAGACACGAAGTCATTTTAAAGAAGTGAAGTTTTTTGCACAGTTACACTGGGTGTTCTTGGAGCAACTGTGGAGTACGCTCCTTCGAATTGATTTGCCAAAGGATGGGAGGCGGGGGCAATCATCCATCAATTCCCACCTCCCATTGCAACCAATGGGCTGCCCCAGGTGTGTGGACTCCACCTCACTTCCGGGATGCAGAAAGCAGAGTGAAATCTCCAGGTACCTGGGAGGTGGGATGTTGCACCCCCTCACAGCTTGGCTGCAATCAGGCTGAAAGACCCCTTATTGTTCAATTGATCTATGAAAACATCGTTACTGGAAATTGGTAAGGACTTGAGGCCTTTCTTTCCGGAAACAAGGACTTGATTGTCAGGCCTATATTAGGTTCTGAACCTTAATGCCATGTATTTGTACTTATTAAAAATTGTTTCGGGGGCTGGCCGAGTGGCGCGATGGTTAAGAATTGGCTTGGGATGCCAGAGGGCCCCGGTTCGGATCCCACATATGAGGGCCAGTGACACTGCTCTCCACAGCTAAGATGAACAATAGCTCAACCTGGAGCTGGGCTGCCGTGAGTCACCGACGACGGTGTAGGCAGCAGTGGGGCTGCAGGGGCTGCCATAAGCTACTGTGAGTGGCCAGCAGCCAGCGTGAGCTGCTGTGAGCCGCCATGGGTGGCCGTCCAATGGCCTCACCCAGGAAAAGTGCAATGATAATACCAACATGGGCCAGTGAAGCAACGTCCTCCACAACTAGACTGAAGAACCAAAGGACAGCAACTTGTCTGTTCCCCCTTCCCCGATTCCCCAGCACTGTTCCCCTCCCCCCAATTCCCCAATAAAATCTTTAAAAAAAAATTGTTTCAATGGGAAGCATATTGGTTTTATGAACTTCTGGTCTAGTTGGGAGTTCTTCCATATGAAAAATGTGACATTTGCATGGAGCTGTTTGAATCTTTTTGGTTTTCTCAGTTTCCACTCCACTGAACAGAATTGAAGCTGGAATGTTCTCTTTTGATAAAAGAATAAAAAGTGAACATGTTATTTGTAAATTGATGTTTAGAAACTAAAGATAAACTTGAAATATTAGAATACAATATAAGCCTAATCCTAGGTAGTCTTATCAAAATGTCTCTTAACTATCGTTTGAACCTATATTTACATTTTTATTTACATCAAGATATTTTAAGTTGTATTATTATTATTTTTTATTGGGGAACAGTGTGTTTTTCCAGGACCCATCAGCTTTAAGTCAAGTAGTTGTTTCAATCTAGTTGTGGAGGACTCAGCTCAGTGGTCCATGCGGGGATTGAACCGGCAACCTTGGTGCTGTGAGCACTGAGTTCTAACCACCTGAGCTAACCGGCCACCCCTTAAGTTGTACTTTTCCCCCCTCTTTTCAGAGCTGCTTTTTTGGAGCTACTTTTTTTTTAAAATTGAAGTGTAATTCACAAGGGGGAGCATTTTTTCGCTGAGGCTTCTTATAACTATGGCTGGATGTTTTTGCTCTAGTTTTCCAAGAAGGGCCATTTAATTTAATTTAATTTAATTTATTTATTTTTATTTTTTATTTTAATAGTTTCAGGTGTACAAAACCATGTAATAGTTAGACATATACACCCCTCACAAAGTGATAACTGCCCCCCAATCTACTACCCCTCTGACATTGTATATACCTGTTACAGTTCCATTGACTCTATTCCCTATGCTGTACTCCACATCCTGTGACTATATAGATATATATCAAATTATGGTTGACATTCATTATTATCCAGCTTCAGTTTCAGGTATACAGCGCAGTGGTCATGCATCTACACCATCCATGAAGTGCTCTCCCTAATAAGACAAGTGGAAGGGCCATTTTATTTTTTAGAGTCATTTCTAAAGCCATTTTGTCTTTAACTTTGGGGACTATTTTGCATATGAGTGCTAATACATATTTAAACCCAAGTAGAGCTCAGTCACGTGTCATCTGTGAATGTTGACAAAGGAAGGACTACCTTGCCTGCAGAATAATACCAGTTCTGGACTGAAAAGCTGAGGAAGAAACGTAATTTTCTTTTTTGTATAAATCAGAAAACAGCTAGTGTGTGGCGTTTCCTTGCTGACCTCAGCAGATGAACGGATCTGATGGTGTTAATTCAGATTCAGGAAATTAACTGAACCCTGGTCTGTGTAGATTTGCAGTCTGAATGCGATGTTAGCTGAGTCAGGTCGCTTTTACAGGCTCACACCTGCACACACCTGTTCAACATCTACTAATGATGGCACTTGGTAAACTGGCATTGAAACACCGCAACAATGTTTTGTTGTGCCAATTTTATAACTTTACAGCGCAATACGTGTTATTTTTCAGAGACAACCCAAAAGTTAATTTCTCAAGGTTCTTGCTACCTGATTTAGCAGCATGTGGTAGCGGATCTTTTACATACGTTTGTAATAAATGAAAAATAAGCCAGATTGCAAGTCCTTTTTATTTTTTTATGCTTAAGCCATGGACCAAGAGTTTGGTCCAAATTGCGTAGAATAAACTAAACCGAAATTGCATTCTATTAACCAATATGAGTAAATTTTTCTAA
>NW_017731811.1:81621-82444 GCF_001890085.2 Hipposideros armiger | reverse complement strand
ATAGCCGTGGAATAAAACCTTTGAAGGAATTCATTCATTCAATAGATATCGATGGAGTTGCTACTCTGCAGGGGAGTGGCTTTGGTGTGAGACAGGTGCAGGCTTGGATCCTGGACCATCTCTGCTTTGCTGAGTACCTATGGTGTTGTGTCTGGCATGCAGCAAGTAGGTACCTGCTGGATACATGCTGAAGGATGGAATGCATTTTGCGAGATTGGCAAGGACATTGCTTCTCCCAACCTCAGCTCTTCATCTCTGAAATGGGCATAATATTAGCCTGTTTCCATGGGGTTATGAGGAGATGCTGCAAGTGACGGGCAGAGCTGGAGGCTTTAATGCTGATGCTGATTTGAAACCTGCCCTGACTGGCAGCAGCAAACTATTTCCACCTGGAATTGTATTATACCTGTGCCTCATCCCTTCTGTGGCCAGTAACCCAAATTTTTTTGTCTCTTCCCTAATTATATTCGTTTGCTTTTGTCTCTCTTTGGTTACATAAGCTGAGATATTAGAGTCGTTGGCTGTGAAGGTTGAATTCTCTTCTAATTATAAGAAAAATAGCTATTTCTTTTTTCCATTAGTCCACATGGAAATTAGCTGTGTAAGTCTCCCAGCTTTGGATAAAGCTTCAGGCCTCCATAGCACTGCTGAAGGAAGGCTTTGAAAGGAAATCAGTGGGCAGCCCTCAGCTGGCTGGAGGCCAGTGTTGTCATTTTGGAGTTGGGTAGACCTGAGTTTAAATCCATAATGAGCTGCATGACCTGGGACAGCCACCTCACTTCCTGGTGTCAGTTTCTTCATCTGTAAAATGGGTCTAGTGCTA
>NW_017731811.1:76611-80826 GCF_001890085.2 Hipposideros armiger | reverse complement strand
TGCACTATTTTCCTAGGTCCACTTTCCCCAAGGTGTTCGGATGGCTAGACCCAGGTGGTGAGTTCTGGCTTGACTGAGACCTGTAGACTGACCGTCTCTATCACTTTCCCTGGGCCACGGTGTCTCCTCAAAGGCATCTATTTTCATGCCATGGCATCATCCCAGAGGAGAAGCCAGAGCTTTAGGGACATACCTGAAATATGGCTGTATGGGACTGACAGCTCATTTCTCACCTGTGGGGTCCCAACAAAACACAGAAGGGAGTGATGGGGGTGGCTGGTTGGCCCAGTTGGTTGGAGCATGGTGCTGATAGTACCAAGGTTGCCGGTTTGATCCCCACACGGGCCACTGAGCTGCGCCCTCCACAACTAGATTGAAGACAACTACTTGACTTGGAGCTGATGGGTCTTGGAAAACCACTGTTCCCCAATTAAAAAAACCCAAAACAATAAAAAACAAAAAAACCCAAAACACAGAAGGGAGTGGAAGGGAGAGGCGGAACAGCAGGTGGTGGAAGAAATGGTCCGATAGGGCCCACCTTGCACGGGTTAACTGTAAAACCGCAGGGGTGCTGCTTCACTTCTCCACACACAAACTCTTCCTGCGCAGTCCTGTGGAGGATTCCAGGCCCTGGTCCCATTCTCCAGGTCGTGAAAGAGAGGCAGGGGGAGAAAGGAGATATCAGGAGTCACCAGGCAGAGCCCAAGGACGTCTGGACATCTTGGCTCCGCGGCCCCTCACCTCCATCGCCACATCCATAGTCTCTGTGGAGGGGAATGCTGGCTGACATGGGGCGCAGCCACGGCCTTCTGAGTGTGGCCAGTAAATCCTCCTCACATGCCAGGCCCCAGGAATGGCGGGAGGGCAGAGGTGGGCAGGAATGGGCAGTGGGGACTGGGAGGGGAGGGAGGGAAACCTGCCCCTTCTAAAGCCTTTCCTTTGGCGCCTGACAGGGGCGCCCTCAGGGAGGAGGAGGCTGTGTGTTGGGAGAGGCTGATGCCTCTGGAGGCCCACAGCAGCCTCCGCTGGGCTGCAGCTCTAAGGAGCCTGCCTGCCTGAGGCCTCCACTCTGCAGCTCGATGGCCGGGTTGGTGCCCTATCCTGGGTTATCATCTGCAGAGAGGGACAAGAGAGAATGAAAAGTGAATAACTGAGGGGACAGAATGATAAGAGGAGGAGGGTGAAGGAAGGGGAGAGAGAAAGCAGAGAAAAAAACGTTCCTTTCTTTGCTGTTCTTCCCTGGCTTCCTATCAAGGAGGAAGGACCTGCCCCCCTGCCCACACACACTCTGGACTGTTTGTCAGCGACACATCTGGTCTTTCAGCTTCCACTAGAGGGAGCGCTGGTGATGGGACCTGGTCGTTGCTATTCTGTTCAGGGAGCTGGATCCTGCAGGCTCATGTGGAAGCGAATCCGCTGGGGTCGGGCCACGGCCCGGCGGCCCAGCAAGCCCTGGCTCTGACGCTGGCCTAGGAACCGAAACAGCCTCGTGTGCTTGGTTCTCGGGTCACAGAGTCCCAGGAGCGGGAGGCAGGGCTGAGCAGCGGGTACCATCCTTACTAGCTGCGCAATTCATGCCCAGGTGACCTTTCCTGCACCCACCTGGGAGAGGAGGTGGAATCCAATGATGCTCGTCTTGGTGGCGGGTGTGTGTGTGTGTGTGTGTGTGTGGACTTCCCGCAGCCTCGTCATGGGCTGTGGACGCCTGTGCCAGGCATGGCCATAGCCTTGAACTGACTTGGCAGCATAGAAGCCAGCTGCCCTGGAAGAAATGCAACTGCCTTCATTTCCAGCAGCCTTGAGGGTTGGGAGCCAGCCCAGTGGTGTGAGAAGAGGAGGCTCTGGGGTCAGGCTCAGCTGTGGCACCTTCCAGCTCTGCGAGTCCCCATGTCCTCATGTGTCAGGTGTAGATGATTATAGGAAAAGTGCGTTTGCCAACATTTATGGAATACATGGGTTAGAGCATCCTCTCTAATTTATCCTCATAACAGACTGTTCCTGTTTTCTATTTCTGAGAAACTTAGTGGCTTACTGCATCAACTGATCATAATCTCTTCCACTTCTGTGGCTTTCTGTCTCTGGCATTGGTGGCTCACAGGTGCAGCCAGGGCCGAAATCATCTGAAGGCTCAACCGGGCTGGATGTCCCAGGGACTTCTTCACATGCAGGCCTGGCCCCCCTGTGCTCCTGGCCTCTGTCCTCATGGGGGTCTCAGCCTTCAGGACCCCTCCCCATGACTTGGGCTTCTCAGAGCATGGTGTGGGTGTATTAATTTCTGTTGCTGCTGTAACAAATTACAACAAATTTAGCGGCTTAAAAAAATTTCTCATGATCAGGTGGCAGTTCAGGTGTGGTGTGGCTTAATGAACCCTTTGCTTAGAGTCTCACAAGGCCAAAATCAAGGATCTTTATTGAATGAATGAATGAATGAGTGTTTGGACCCAGTTGCCTGCTGAGAGTAGTTGCTCCTTGGCAAAGGGTAGGATTAATTCGGTGGATGTTTTGGCCACATGTGTCTTTGGTTACCTAGGTTGCTGATTCATTAACAGAGATCCATAATATGTAGCCTTTTTTTTTTTTCTTGTCTGAGCTAGGCTGGTGCCTTTATGCTGCAAAAACTTTGGCAATGTCTCTTTTTATGTGTCGTTTGGTTCCTTGTACACATTTTCCAAAAACGCTGGTTGCTTCATTAATGCCTCAGAGGAGTGATCCTAATTGTAAAGAGAGGGGGAAATCACGTGTCAATCACATGGTGGTCACGTGGGGGAATCCACGCGCTAAGCCCTTTGGACTGATCTTCTCATTTAAGTTCTTCAACGGTTCTGTGTGGTGGTACAAGGATCCCAATAGTAACAATAATAATGACAAAAATAATAATGGTGATAACAATAGTAAATATTTACCGAATGTAAGGACCAGGCACTGCGCCTATGATGGACGCACGTTATTATCCCACGCCTGCGTACCTTTAAGGGTGTTTGGGCTGCGTCTCGGGTATTTCCCAGCACTCCTGCCCTCCATAGGACATGATGGTATTTTGCAGAAGTTGAACAGGTCCATCCTCCTTCCATCTTCCCAGAGGGCTGAAGAGGGCCCCTCGCCCACGTGCCTCAGATTGGAAGGTATAAAGAAGGCTCACCCAGTGCTGGAGGGCAGCCCCTGGGTCTTGCCCACATTGATCAGAATCTCCAATAAAAGCCAAACGGCCTTGATACATTATCATCGTGTCCTCAGTCCCCGGGGCTGGAGGTCACTCAGGGGCTCTTGGGAAGAGACACTGTTCTCTGTCTCCCTCATTCACAGCACCCCACTGGGGCCTGTGCCCAGCTCTGCTGTCCCCCAAGCAAGCCACAGACTGCCTCCCACACCCTCTGACCCTGAAGGTGACACCTGGGCGTGGTGTTGGGGCGGGGGGAAGGGTTATCGTCTCCCTTCCTGCCCCCACCAATCCCATTCCATTGAACAGCAAAACGTTCCTGGTTCAACTCTAAATTTTGAAAAAAGAGAGAGAAAATGCTCATGTCCCCATCCTACGACAATCGTTCTTTCCACGTCGCTGCGCTACCTCCCAATCTTTGCCCAGGTAATAAGAAAACCCAGCTTGTTTTGAGCACGTCCTGTTTGCCCCCAGGTAAGCACTGAGATCCCGGAGGCTGGCTGGGCGTGGATCCTGGATCTGCCGCTTAGTAGCTGCGGGACTCCTGGCAAGTTACGGATCCTCCCTGCCTCAGTTTCCTCACCTTAACGTGGGGTAACAACATCACTAGCCTCATGGTTATCATGAAGTTGAAATGAGATGAGGAAGCAAAGCTTGAGGCTGGTGCCTGGCATGGAGCCAACGTCCATGAATAGTGGCTCTTGGTACATGGTAGCTCTTGTCCGCCCATTCAAGCCTCCCCCCACTTCCACAGGGCTGCCTCTCTCCACTGAGCAAACGTCACCTGTCCTTTGGATCTCAGTTCAAACAGCACCTCCTCATGGAAGCCCTCCATTCCCCTCTAGTCTAGGCTGCTTTCTTTTTTTCTTTTTTCTTTTTTTTTAATTGGGGAATTGGGGGGGATGGGAACAGTGTGGGGAATCGGGGGAAGGGGAACAGACAAGTTGCTGTCGTTTTGGTCTTCAGTCTAGTTGTGGAGGACGTTGCTTCACTGGCCCAAGTTGGCACCATCATTGCGCTCTTCCTGGGCGAGGCAGATCAGTTGCCGGCTTCTGGAC
>NW_017731811.1:69563-74756 GCF_001890085.2 Hipposideros armiger | reverse complement strand
GGCAGTGTCACTGGCCCTCATATGTGGGATCCGAACCGGGGCCCTCTGGCATCCCAAGCCAGTTCTTAACCATCGCGCCACTCGGCCGGCCCTCAGGGATGTCTTTTAACAAACTAAGTTCCTCTTTCCCATGTTCTTGCCTTCCTCACCCCCTAAGCTCTGTTTCCCTTCCATCTCTCTAACTCTCCTTAAATGTATCAGCATTTTTCTCTGCAGAGCCTTAATTCTTGCCAAGGTGAGATAATCCCATCCTCTCAACCAGCTTCCTGAGGGATCAGTGGATAACAGATTCAAGCAGGGGTTCTCCCTGTGGGGTCCAAGCGTTCTGTAGGATTTTGCATTTGTCTGCATTTTTCTAGGAAGAGGACCCACAGCCTTCCTTCCTCTCCGCAAAATCCTCAGGCCATAAGGAGGTTAAAAAACACTGGATATTGGTTATCTGTCACTTCTTCCAGATTTATCTGATTTTACAGATGGCTTTTAAATCGCCAAAAGAATGACTGTTTTTTTTTTTAAGATTTTATTGGGGAATTGGGGAAGAAGAACAGTGTTGGGGAATTGGGGAAGGGGAGCAGCCAAGTTGTTGTCCTTCAGTCTTAGTTGTGGAGGGCACAGCTAGCTCAGCTCCAAGTCCAATTGGCATCTGGCAGCCCATTAGCAGCTCATGGCTGCTTAGCTCAAGGTGCCATGTTCAGTCTTAGTTGCGGGTGGGCATAGCCCACCATCGCATGTGGGAGTCGAACTGGCAACCTTGTTGTTAGGAGCATGTGCTTTCATCAGCTGAGCCATCCTGCCATCTGTTGGCAGCTCAGCGGCAGCTCAGCTCAGGCGCAGCTCACTGGCCCATGTGGGAATCGAACCGGTGACCCTGTTGGTCAGAGCTTGCGCTCTTAACCAACTGAGCCACTCGGCTGACCCAAAAGAATGAGTCTTTAATGGTGGAATTATTACAGGGGACTGAACATATAACAGGGCCTAGGGCAGCCTGGAGATTCCTCAACTAGCCTTCTATTGGGTTGTTGGAACAGTCATGACGCATTTTGCAATGAAAAACATAGAAAAAACACGTCATGACTTTTCCGATAACCCAATACATACCATGCCTGCCTGACAGCTGTGCTAATGCAACTTCATGTATAGCTACCGATTTTCTTATCCCAAAGTGGGAAAACAAAGACTGAGAGATTCATGTAGGATTATAAAGAAGGCAGATTTACTCTTTTCTAAAACCTTTTCAGAGTGAAGGAGAAAGAAAAAGACTAATAAAACGACACGCTAAATTACATGGGCTGGACATCAGATAACAAAATAAATCTCGCAACCAAAGAGCTTGGCTTGCTGATGTAAACTGGAGACTATTTAAGAGAGGAAGAAACGGATGAAGGAAAGGAAAAGGAGAGCTTCTTTCTCTTTTTTTGGGGTGATCCAGGTTCTGTCTTTAGGAATCAGAAACCCTTGTTTCTTAGCAACATCAGGTGGTCCTACATCTGGGGGAGGGTAGATCCTTCTCAGTTGGAATTCTTCCTCCTTTTCACCCCTTGTCTCCTCCTCTTCCCTTTGATTTTACCAACGTCATCTCAGATTAGCAACTGGCCAGCTATGTGACCTTGGGCAAGTGACCTAACCTCGTTGACAGTTTCTTTCCTTCCTGGAGGGGTTGTGGGGCTTGTATGAGATGATAAAGCTGTGAGTGCAGTGTCTAGGTGCAGCCATCAATTACATGTTAGTTCTTCTCCTTTCCCCTTGCAACCAATTTTGTTAAATTAGCCAGCCCCTAATGCATCTAATTAATAAATGTGCATGTTAAAGATACTGACACAGTGAACACGGCACTGCAGCTCCTTTCATTACCAGCAGGAGGGTACCTGGACCCAAAAAGGCTGACTGTTGTTAAATGTTAAGGTAGGATCCTCATTCTTGTTTTAAGATGTGGAGGAGTTTTGAAATGCAAATGTGCATTGTGTTGTCATGACAAAGGTGTTGGAAGGAGATAGAAAATCACAGAACTTCAGAGCCAGGATAGATTTTCAAACAAAACAACTCCATTTTCTAAGCCCAAATTGGGACAGAGGGTCAGAAGGGTGCAAGTGTTCTGATGGGAACAGCAGGACAAAGCCGTGGCATCTAAGAATTTGAGATACTTTCTTTTAAACCTCTTAAACTATCTGAAATTAGAATGCCTTTTGTGTGCATTTTATATTGTTGTTTTTTTTTTCTTTTTAAGCCCGGAACAGCTGTTATTATACCCAGTGTGCATCTTATAGGCAATGGTATCTATCAAGCAAATGTGGTTTTGGAATCAGAGCTGAAACTGCCCAAATCAATGATTAGTCTAGTGTGAGACCGTCTTGTTCTCGTCTGTACTATGAAGAGGTAGACCAGTTGACCACTCAGTGTCCTAGCACTATTATCGCAGGAGATGCTGGCACCCTGCTGACCCCTCAGCATCTATCTCCATGTACCTCAATCTTCTTGTGCTTCTGTTGTTACTGAGCAAGGGCCCACTGCCCCATGCATGTAGGAGCCAAAACCATGACACTGGCCTTTGAGAAAAGAAAGAGTTGTTTATTTAATGCTGAGTTGACTTGCAGGAGACCCCAGATTAGGGAGATAGGAGGCATCACCGGTCAAATCTGTCTCCCTAATCCGGGGTCTGGACGAGTTTTATGGGTTAGGAGGAACAGGGTGGTATGAGGTAATGCTGGTGGGGTAAGTTTTGATGGGAGAGTTTTGGAACTTGCCCAATTATAGTATTGTGTCAAGGGGCAGGAGGAAGCACAAAAGAATTCCGATCTGGCAGGGTTTGGTTGGTCAGTTCTATATTTGTCCATATTTGGTCTAGGCACCGGATTGTTTTTGTTGAAGGACCTCTCACTTCGTAAACGTCTCTGGCGGCCACATTTTCATTGCTTGAGTTCCGTAGGCTGAAGATGCTTGGTTCTGGGGTCATCTTGAAGGCAAGGGTGGCATAAGCACAGAGCTGTTCCCGTAAGCTAACTCAAAGATTGCGTTAGTCACCCATCTGCTTTAAGGGAGAAGAGCCAGTTTTAAGCTGGTCAATGGGATTTGTGTGCTGCTTCCTTATCTCGAGGGCCCTTTGGGCTGACAGCGTGATCTGCCTGCGCATGGGGAGGGCTGGAAGTGTCAGGAAGCCACCACCCCTGGGAGCAGCCCCTCAGCCAACAAAGGTTGGGAGTTGGTGAAAAATACCGCAGATTCATCAGCTCTTTGATGGGAAAGTCTGAGGGGTGTTCTGTACCATCTGCCCAGAGCTCGCCGGCGGTACTGAGCTCCGGTTTGCACACCGGGCATCTTGCTTGATGACGCATCCTCGCCTGCCTGCCCCTCCCTCCCTATCTCACTTTCCTTCTCCTCCTGCTGATTCATCTGGGATCCCCTCCCAATTAAAGTGCTTGCACGAGGGTCCTTTGTGATGGTTCATTTTAGGCGTCAACGTGACTGGGCCTGACTGCTGAGCTGGAACACGGCTCTGCTCCCACCCTCAGTTGCTCCTGGCTCTTGGGCCTTCAGACCAGGACTGGCATCTACACCATCAGCCCTCTGGCTCCGAGGCCTTCAAACTGCACCACTGGCTTTCCTGAACCTCCAGGTTGTAGGTAGCGGATTTGGGACTTCAGTCTGTAATTGCGTGAGCCAATTATGAAATTAATGAATTAATGAAAGAAAGGAAGAAGGAAAGAGAGAGAGAGAGAGAGAGAGAGAGAGAGAGAGAGAGAGAGAGAGAGAGAGAGAGNCTTAGCTGTGGAGGGCAGTGTCACTGGCCCTCATATGTGGGATCCGAACCGGGGTCCTCTGGCGTCCCAAGCCAGCTCTTAACCACCGCGCCACTCGGCTGGCCCTAGGCTGCTTTCTTTGTTAGAGCCACTCATCCACCTTTTCTTTCTTCTGCACAGAAATCTTGTCTGGCAAGGTTGACTCTTTGGTGCAACTATCTAATTGTTTCCGGTCTTCCCTTCCAGACTGTAAGCCCCAAGGAGCAGGGCCTGTGTCCTCTTTGGTTCCCACTGTATCCTCAGAGCCTAGTTCAGCCCCGACCCAGAGTTGCCTCCCTTTTTGGACCTCCATGAGCCTGATGACCTTGAACTCTTAATGAACCACTGAGTTCTTTTCAAGCCCAGAGAATTACCACTGGGTGTATCTGCTGTTCCTGAAAACACTGACTCTCCTAACCCACCTTTCACTGCTAGTTGCACTCCCTGTGGGGGGAAAGAATGGCCCCAAGTTGGAGGGGATGCTTCCTTTTTTTGGGGTTGCTTTGGATCGCAACCAGGCTCCGTTGTCTGGGCTTTTGCAGCATTTCCCACTTGGGGAGAGGTGTCCCAAGTGGGTCCCAGGGGGCGACTTGTTGCAGCTGACCACAGAGGGTGTGAGTGAGCCCGGCTGGACACTGAAGGCAAGGGTCTCAGAGGCTTGCGGGGAGAAGAGGAAGAAGAGCAATTGTCCTTATCACCCGTGTTGGCTTCTGGTCCCTTGCCAGGACCGAGTCTCGTACGGTGAGAGACTTGTGGGTGGCTTATTCCCTCCCTCCAATCCCGGAAGATCGGGACAATTGGTGAAAGCTCAGAGATTCTACAGTGCTCCTGAGACAGACTTGTCTCTGCTGAGCGATCGAAGACAACGATACCAATGGAAACCAAATGCATATTACCGCATCGGTCAATTTCATTTGCAAGATCTAGTTCTCCTGTGGTCCCTTTGGTAGCACAACACTCCAGTATTTTAAGGCACTGTTAGCTAAATTTGGCAAAATGGCCTTGGCTGGATCACAACAAACCAGAGCTATCCAGGTTTCTGGGGACACATTCATCCCGGCCTCCTCTTGGTTGGCCCGAGAGATAGTCAGGGATCTAGGCTGTGGCCTCACAAAGAGGAAAACGGGGTTCAAACTTGGCTCTTCCGTTGTCCAGCTGTGTGGCCTTGGACAGGTGACTTCATCTCTCCGAGCCTCACCTTGCTTATCTGTAAAATGGAAACAATAACATCAGGAAGAAGGGGCGTGAGGTCAAGATATTTATTCTCTCGTCCCCTCCTTACAGGGTCCATCAGGGTCAACTGAATCTCTCGTTGAAGGTCATAGCTGCAGCCTGACAGCCCTCTCCTTGCAACTTTGCCTACAGATCCTGGTAACTGCTTCTTCCTCCTTACTTCAGGAATGTCTTTTTTTTTTTTTTT
>NW_017731811.1:52530-66078 GCF_001890085.2 Hipposideros armiger | reverse complement strand
AGAAAGAAAGAAAGAAAGAAAGAAAGAAAGAAAGAAAGAAAGAAAGAGAAAGAAAGAAAGAAGAAAGAAAGAAAATAATAAAAAATCTCCTATTCATTCTGTTCTCTGGAGAGCCCTGGCTAATACATCTTGTCTCAGGGAACCCAGCTGGCCATCTGTGACTTTATAGAGACATTTCTACTTCAGGGCCAGGCACTGTGAAGCCTTTCTCCAGGGGATCTCATCAATGTGGACATAGCTGGGCAGCTGTAGAGCAGTGAAAAGAGAACCGCCTTTAAAGCCAGGTGATTGTTCACATCTGGCATTGCCTCTTCCCACCTGTGGAAGCTTCGGCACTGGCTTCATCCCGCCCGGCCTCAGCGTCCTTATCCGTAAGATGAAAGGAGCAACCTCTCTCTCATGAGGCTAGAGTGAGGCTCGAAAAAGCAATGTCTCTGTATGTGAAAGGACTTTGTAATTGATGAAACAGGCGCAGCATTACTTTATAGCTGAGAGTCCGCATGACTTAGGAGAACAGCACAGTCTTTGGGGTCGAACACAGATTGATTCCGAGCCCTGGTCTCCTGCGTCTCATCTGCTCTTGGTCAAGTAACATGGCAGCTTTGAGACTCATCTCCGAATCGGCCAGGTGGGGAGGCTGAGGCACAGAAAGGCAAAGTTGCTGAGAGAAAAGCTAGTGAGTGAGTCATATATTGCTATGAGTTCAGACTATTCCTTGGGAACAGCTCTCGAGGACACCAAATAGCAGATGCCTATGTGGACCCCATTTGGTATCAGGCACAGTTCTGGGTTCTTTGCATATATTCCCTCGTGTAGTCCTTGCAGTAACCCCATGAGTTCAGTGCATAAACTGCTTTTTCCAGCTCGTCCCCACAGCCTCCAGCACATGGAGCATTTGGGGCGAGATGCCAAAATTCCCGTTATGTGGTCACCACAAAAACAAGCATTGAACGTTCCAGACCTTGCAATTTTCCTTTCCGACGCATGTTTCTGGTGCCGCGGAAAATATTTTGACATCTGCTCGTAGCCAGTTCTAACAAGCAACTTTTTCTCTTCCTCATGCTAAATGGAATGTGAAAAATTAAACAGAAGGAGCAGACCTTGCTGATAGGACTGGAAGGACACTGGGGCACAATGGGTAGAGCCCAAACTCTAGACCAGACCGCGGCCAGAGTGCTAACCCCCGCTCTGCTGGGTGACCTTGGACAAGCAACTTTGCCTCTCTGTGCCTCAGCCTCCCCGCCTGGCCGATGTGGAGATGAGTCTCAAAGCAGCCATGTTACTTGACCAAGAGCAGATGAGACGCAGGAGACCAGGGCTCTGAATCAATCTGTGTTTGACCCCAAAGACTGTGCTGTTCTCCTAAGTCATGCGGACTCTCAGCTATAAAGTAATGCTGCGCCTGTTTCATCAATTACAAAGTCCTTTCACATACAGAGACATTGCTTTTTCGAGCCTCACTCTAGCCTCATGAGAGAGAGGTTGCTCCTTTCATCTTACGGATAAGGACGCTGAGGCCGGGCGGGATGAAGCCAGTGCCGAAGCTTCCACAGGTGGGAAGAGGCAATGCCAGATGTGAACAATCACCTGGCTTTAAAGGCGGTTCTCTTCTCACTGCTCTACAGCTGCCCAGGTATGTCCTTATTGACGAGATCCCCTGGAGAAAGGCTTCACAGTGCCTGGCCCTGAGTAGAAATGTCTCTATAAAGTCACAGATGGCCAGCTGGGTTCCCTGAGACAAGATGTATTAGCCAGGGCTCTCCAGAGAACAGAACCAACAGGAGATTTTTCATTATTATTTATTTATTCATTCAATTTTTTTTCTCTTATCAATATTTATTCATTTTTGGTTTTCAGCCCAAAATAAAACAGAGCAACATACTTTGTTAACCTTACTTTTCATTTTTCCAAAATTTTACGGACTTGATTTCGCTTCTTATCCGAATAGTCTCGCTGAGATTTTCATTGTGGCCATCCTCATATAGAAAACAAAACATGTAGAGAAAAGTGAGCATGAAAAAACTGTCACATTTCAGCGTTTTAACACTTGGAATGTGTTGTTTGTAACCCAGCACCCACTTTTATGTTTAGGAACCTGAGTTGATGCCTATTCTTTCCATAGGTTAGGCTTTGCTAAGGCGAGATGGATTTTTATAACGTTTATCTGTTTAACACAATATACTGAAAATATTGTCATTTTGACATGCAACCAATATAAAAATTAACAAGGTATTTGGCGTTCTTTTTTGGTATGAGGTCTGTGAAGGGCTGCTCTAATCTGATCTGCAGTCCAGGGGGCACCCATTAGACGATCAGGGATGACTGTGCCCGGTGATTCATTCTGCCATAAAAGGCAGTAGACTGGATTTCTGGAAACCCCTGTTATTAGAAAGTGCTTCCTTAAATAAAATGGAAGTTGCTTTTCTCTAAGCTCCAGGCAGTGGGTCCTCCTCCTGTCTTCTGGGCTGAACAAATCTGCAACCTTTTCTCCCTGACAGCTCTGCAGGGGCTTCAAGATGGGGACGTTGTAATCCTTGCACCCTGCTAGAATCAATGGCTCAGCTCCGTAAACATTTATCAAGCTCCCGCCGTGCTGGGCTCCGTGCCCGGAAGAAGGTTATACCGAGACAGAGATGTGGATGGTAGCTTGTTCCTCTAAGACCCAAAGGAACGTGCCTGTGGCTTAAGTTTTTCCCAGGAAACATTGTCCAGACCAGAGCCTACGTCACACCTGAGGCAGGTGGCCTCTGCAGTCCTAGGGGGACCATCTCTGTGACTCTCATTCATTGCCTTCGCTTTGTGGACAAATCTGGGGTCAAGCTCCCTTGAGTTGGGAGTGTTGCTCGAAGGATAAAGCTACTGATGCATTATTAGTAAGCTCAGCAATGACAGCAGTAAAATTAACAGGGACAACAAGACACGCATCACGCACTTTCCCTTCAAATTCTCCCAACATCCCTTGGAATAGGTATTATGTTCTGCTTTACAAGGACAACAGAATTGAAGCTACGAGAGGTGAAATAGCTTCCCCAGGTCACACCTGGGCAAGGGAAGAGCTGGGAACTGAGTACTCACCTGTCTGAATCCTAAACCCACATTTCCCTTCCACAGATATCCGAAGAAGTCACTCTGGAAATTCAATTCTGTGTTTCAGGTTGCCTTCCCTCTTTTTTTTTTTTTTTTTTTTTAAGATTTTATTGGGGAATTAGAGGAAGGGAACAGACAAGTTGCTGTTGTGTTTGTTCTTCAGTCCAGCTGTGGAGGACTTTGCTTCACTGGCCCAAGTTGGCACCATCATTGCGCTCTTCCCGGGTGAGGCACATCAGTCGTCGCTTCTGGACGCTGCTCACTGCGGCTGCTGGCCGCTCATGCTGGCTGCTGGCTACACACGGTAGCCCATCGCAACTCACTGCAGCAGGGGCTGCAGCCTACGCCGTCGCCGGCGACTCACGGCAGCCCAGCTCCAGGTTGAGCTGTTGTTCAGCATCTTAGCTGTGGAGGGCAGTGTCACTGGCCCTCATATGTGGGATCCGAACCGGGTCCTCTGGCGTCCCAAGCCAGCTCTTAACCATCGCGCCACTCGGCCGGCCCTGCCTTCCCTCTTTGACCCTCTCCATCCATCCCTTCGTTCCTCCCTCCCTCCATTTCTGAGGTTTTTATTCATGCCAGGCAGTGTAGTTACAAAGCGGGCACAACTTCTGGCTGTGAGAAATACTCAGGCCGGAACGCAGGGCTTTGAACCCCAGGGAAATTGCCATGACTGACTTCACGCCCATTCCTTGTTTAACATGATATTTACAGCAACAGCTTAGGGAGGCAACAGAGGCTGTGATAGGGAAAGCCCTGGGGTCAGCCTCACTGATCTCAGCCTCAGGGGCCCCCACTGGTCCCCTGCCTCGCCTTGGGAATCCCCGCCCTCCACCTGCTTTGAGAAATTTTCTCACCTGTAAAAGGCACATGGGAAGAAACAAAGACAGAACGAAAGCTGCGCCCAAGTTTACTGTTGGGACCGAGGGAGGTAATGTTTGTGAAGGCATTTGGAAATGGCAAACACCACTGACGATGGTCATGGTGATGGTTGTTATTAGGTTAGGTTACATGGGATTGCTAACATTAGACCATTTTCAGTCTCCAAAATTGGTAGTTCAACCTTAGTTCTTGCTGACGGTTTTATCAGCTAACCATCCATCTAGCCTAAGATGATAACCAAGTTTTCCAAACAAACACTAGGATGTGTCATCTAACATAGGAATTGATCTTTGAATAGAATATTAAAAAACAAAACAAAACACCCCAAACGGGAAATCCAAATCCAGTGTTTCTCAAAGTATAGAGTGTGTGCCATTCTGTGGGCATGAAAAATTATTCTAGAGGGTCACCAAACCTGACATTAAATAACTTGGAATTCTATAGTGAAAATCAATCCTCTTTCAATTTCCTCTCACTCCTCTGATCTCTCAAAGCCGAATGTCTCAATGTGGCACCATCAGTCTTTGACTCTCACTGATCTTCCATTTAGAGAAGACAGAATAGGCCTCAGGTTCAGGGCCTTCAGGGGGCCCCCGTACCCAGGCTTTCATCAAATTTAGTTTTACAGCTGATTATAGAAAAGATGCCAGTTTTTCACTGATAGTGATAAAAGGTCTTATTGGAAAAGTTATTTATTTAGGTAAGAAAAGCAATTTGGGGCTGGCCGAGTGGCGCGTTGGTTAAGAGCTGGCTTGGGACGCCAGCTCTGAGCAGCAGAGCCCTGGTTCGGATCCCACATGAGGGCCAGTGATGCTGCGCCCTCTACAGCTAAGATGGTGAACAACAGCTCGACCTGGAGCTGGGCTGCCATGAGTCGCCAGCGATGGTGTAGGCTGCAGTGAAGCTGCAGTGGACTGTCATAAACTATCACGTGTGTCTGGCAGCCGGCGTAAGCAGCTGGCAGCCAGTGTGAGCTGCAAAGAGCCTCTATGAGCGGCCGTTCAGGGGCTAGCAACTGATCTGCCTTGCCCGGGAAAAGTGCAATGATAATACCAACATGGGCCAGTGAAGCAATGTTCTCCACAACTGAAGAACAAAAGGACAGCAACTTGTCTGTTCCTCTTCCCCGATTCCCCAATGCTGTTCCCCTCTCCCAGTTCCCCAATAAAATATTTAAAAAAAAAGAAATTTGGTTTAAAGAAGACTATTAAATATAGCTATCACCCTAAATGGTGAAGGTGATATGAACCTTCTGATGTTGCAGATGAACCTTCTGATGTTGCAGATATTGCCTTAATTAAAGGTATAAGTGTGGGCCGGCTGAGTGGCCCGTTGGTTAAGAGTTGTCTTGGGAGTGTCAGCTCTGAGCAGCAGGGCCCTAGTTCGGATCCCACATGAGGGCCAGTGACGCTGCACCCTCTATAGCTAAGATGGTGAACAACAGCTCGACCTGGAGCTGGGCTGCTGTGAGTCGCCAGTGATGGCATAGGCTGCAGCCCCTGCTGTAGTGGGCTGCTGTAAGCTACCGTGAGCGGCTGGCAGCTTGGTGTGAGCTGCCGTGAGCTGCCGTGAGCGGCCGTCCAATGGCCGGTGAGCGACTGCCTCAGCCGGGAAGAGTGCAATGATAATACCAACATGGGCCAGTGAAGCAACGTCTTCTACAACTAGACTGAAGAAAAAAGGACAGCAACTTGTCTGTTTCCCTTCCCCGATTCCCTAACGCTGTTCCCCTCCCCCAATTCCCTAATAAAATCTTAAAAAAAAGGTATAAGTGTGTGTGTGTATGTGTGTTCAAATCACACACCCTACCAGTTTACTTTTCTAACAGTAGAGGAAGTCCCTGTGATTCAAGTGTTTATAAACCAAGGTAAATCATTTTGAACAGCAAACAGCAGTGCACGATAAAAATCCCTCAACAATTAAAGGGCAAAGCTGTCACCTGTTATGAAACATCCACTGGAGTTAATAAGGCAGCGAGAAGGTTATTTTAGGAAGGTGCCAAAACTGTATCAACAGCCCCAAACCTAAGCAAAATTTCTCTCTTCTTTGGGTAGACGGTGGCCAGCCAGGTGACCTTAACTTGACTTTGGACTAAACTAGTGGGGCTTGCCTTATAGTTGGCAACCACATTTAATGGGAAATGTGTAGAGAAGAGATAGGTGCCTCAAATCCACTCTTAACTGGAGAATCAGAATTAAATCAGCCATGCATAGAATGCTTACTGAAATCTCATAATCACAGGCAGAAGCATGAGGGAGAGTCTTATATTACAGGGAAATCGAAATGGTAAAGCCATTTTGAAGAGCTGTGCCCCTTTCAAAAAGATGGGGTCTTTCTACAAGCTATCTAGCCTGGTCTCTGAAAGAGCATCAGTGAGTGACATGAAAGTTAAAACAAAGCAGTGGGACTGTTTTAGGTTAAAGGAGATTAAAGAGACACGACAACTAAGTGAAATACATGACCCTTGTTATGGGCTGCATATATTAATAGGAAGTATTACTGTATGACTGTTAAATCTCTTGGGTGTGATAATGGTATTATTGCACAATGGACTATATTGGAAAATGTATTCGTCCTTAGGAAATGTATGCCGAAGTATTTAGGGATGAAATGTCATGATGCTGAAAGTCATTTTCAAATAGTTCAGTAAAAAACGTACCGAGAGATAAACAGAGAGGGAAAAGTGTTCAAGATGGGTAAGCCGAGATGAATCCAGGTGTTCATTTTGGCACGGGGTGCCAAAACTTTTAAAAACAGAACTTTATTGAGGCATATTTTACATATTGCATAATCCATCCATGGCAAGTACACAAGTCAATGATTTTTAAAGTCAATTGACCAAGTTGTGCACCTGTTGCCGCTGCCAGAATGAGATCCCTCACGGCCTTAACTGAGGTCTTTAGACTCAGACGGGGATGTACACCATTGGTCCCCCAGGTTCCCGGGCCTCTGGGTTTGGGCTGGAACTACACAACCATCTTTCCCGGGTCTACAGCTTGCAGGTGGCAGATTGTGGAACTCATCTTCCACAAACATGTGAGCCAATCCCTCATAATAAAGCTTTTTATATTTATATATATATCTATCCTACTGGTCCTGTTTCTCTCTGGAGAAGCCTGACTAATACAGAGGTCATGCCAGGGGATCAGCCATTTTCCCTTTTCCATCTCTGTGAGTAAAGAGGAGAAGGAAGCACAGATGTGCTGATGTGCTCTGGGCTTGCTGCACACCCATCCCGTGGCTGAGGTCTGTAGAAGGGCCTGGGACGCAGTGCGCCGCTGGTGGTATCAGTAAAAGGTGGCTAATCCTGGCAGCAGAATGCACAGGAGACGCCCTGGCAGATGGAGGGGAAGAGATGCCAGTGGAGAGAAATACCTGGAGAGATGCTTCATGAAAGGGAATCAGAGTCCCCTTATCCAAAGCAAACACTGTGGAATGGTAAGCTCTTGGAGCTGGACGAAATGGGAGGCAGATCAGCCTGGAACATTTATTAAGCCCCTGTGGCTGGCGAGGCCATATTGCTTTACTGCTCGGGAGAGCCCATAACTCAGAGAACCCTACTTCAGTATCCAAAGCTGGACCAGCTCTATAGCACCCCTGAAGGATAGCCTTCCTCCTTAACCTGACCTTCGGAGATGAGGTGCCCACCTGGGTCAGGGGAGCCAAGATGACGCGCTCCTGCTTACGTAATCACTACGTGCAGAAATGACGCCTCCATTTGGACGAACAGCATAAGGAAAGGCACGTGTCTTTTTCACTTACCTTTTCTAAATGCCAGGTTTCTATTAGAGGTGAGTATGCAGGTGGCAGGGTTTGGATCTGTTTCCTTTGGCTTTTTTTTTTTTCTTTTTCATCCAAACAATCCTTGAACAATCTCTGAATTTTGCTGGTGTTCTTGATTAGTATACTTTGGATTCTCTTCTCGCCTCTCCAATCAGGCTTCTGCCACTTCACTGAGACCACACTTGTCAGGCCCACTGGTGGCCTCCAGGGTGCCAAACTCAGTGGTCAGCATTGGTATTCTTTTACTTTTCACATCAGCAGCGTTTAGCACGGTGGATCACGCCCGCCTGCTCAGAACACTTTTTCCTCTTTGGTGTCCACTCACTCTCCTGGCTTCCCTCCTGTTCACTGGCAGCTACTGTATGATTTCCTTTCCTCACGTCTCTGATTTTTCGCCATCCTCTGCTCCAGACATGGATGAACCATTTCTCTATTGATCCTGGGTGGAAACGGTGCTTAGAGACCATAGGCTGGGGGCTAGGGCTACTTATCGTTCCTGGGCTGGACATGGTTTCTAGTCCTTTTATTGGTTAGAGCCAGGGACCTTTTATTTTTCTTTTAAAGATATAATACATCTTGAGTGTATACAGAGACTTCCAATTCAGACTCTAGTAGATTTTTTTTTTAAGCTGGGCCATCCTGCCACCTGTTGGCAGCTTAGTGGCAGCTCAGCTCGGGGCGGGCATCGAACCGCTGTTGCTCAGAGCTCACACTCTTGAGCGAGCTCTTAACCAACTGAGCCACTCGGCCGGCCCTTAGTGCTAGTAGACTTTTACATAACCTCTTCACTCTTATGTCAGGGTCTTCTTTCTTCTATACCCAAATTCCTGATTCCTAAAGACACTAACATAATTATTCACTTGCTTTATCCCTAACACACAGAGTATGGTCTCAGGAAAACAATAGCAGCACACGCTACCGTTAATGATTTGATCCTGAAAACAGTGTAAGACTTTTTTTGCAGTCTCCCCCTTTTTATTTATCCTTAAGATTTTTTTCGTGGTCCTTTTTTGTCCTTAATGTATATTTTACTAGGCCTTTTCTGACCAGTGATCTAAAGTACCCCTCCAGTCATTCTTCATCACCTCATTCTATTATTATTATTATTGTTATTATTTGTACTGATTTTTTTGGTTTGGATTGACTGTTTAATTGATTATAAGCTTCTTGAGATCAGGGTCTTTTCCTCCCTTTTCATCTCAGGATCCCCAGTGCCTGGCACATGCTAGGCACTCAATACATATTGGCTCAATGGGTGAATGGATAAATATTTGCCTGGGAAACGATTCCCATGCGCCTTCTCGATCTCCCAGCAGAGGGCGCTCCTTGAAGACGGAACCATCATTTATTCATCTCTACATGCAGTGCCTCTTCCCCTGGTACTTAACAGGACTTCATAGGGGACACATCTGGGTTTTGTGGAGCCTGAAGCTTATGAATCTGGGTGGGTGGGGGAGACCTACTTTAAGTCAAAGAATACAGAATTACAAACATCAAGTCAGGCAGAAGACCTTGGAAGGGACCCATCCAAGAGAGAGTCCCGGAAGCTAAAGCCTCCTTAAATGTCAGGGAAAACCCATCTCTAGGGCTCATTTAAATGTCTGATGAATGAATGAATGAGTCAAAGGTAGGTTTTTAAATGCCTAATTTTAATGGTTTCATTTTCAGTGGGTAGAAAACATGAAAAAAGGTGTAGCAATTGGACAGAACCACCTGCTCCATTTTATTCTTGCACATAATTAGGAGATTAAAAAAAATCTTTCCAACTTAAGGCAGTTTCAACCTCAGGTTTGTACCCAATGGGAAAGAAAATAAACAGGTATCAGGCAGTTGCTCTTTTGGCCTCGCTCCTCTTCATTCTCCTTCCTTTTGCTCACAGCACATCTCTTTCCTTTGGAGAATCGTCCTCTGCCTCCCAGATAAGGATATGCACCCCAGGTCTGTCAAGTTAGCACATTTTGCCCCCAGCTCCAGTAACTTAATTAACAACCACTTCCCTATCCTGTGTACTGTTCATTGCTCATTAGTTGAAGCATTTTACAAATAGATGTCACGCCTTTTAATCTTCACCACAAGCCTTTGCAAATTATTATCCCTACTTTGTAGATGGAAAATGGAGGCACAGGTTGTCCAAGGTCCCCAGCAGACAAGCGATGGAGCAGGGATTTGAACCTCGGCGGTACGGCTCCTGACATTGGGCTGCATCTCAGTTAGTTCAGGTAAGAGGGAAGACAGCCAGGCCAGTCCCGAGAGTCTTATCCGAAGCCTCAGAACATAGTGGAGGATTTTTCTTTCCATAGGAACCACTAGAAGTTTAGGTGATGAAAGCTAGAAGCTTCCATGGCCACAGTGTAGAGCTGGAGAAGGATGTGCCACCTGGAGGAGAGGTGGGACCCTCTGGCGGAGACCCCGATGATGCTGTTGGCGCCCTGTTCTCAGCCCATGGGGGTCTGTCTCTGGGCTTCTGCTGCACACAAACCAAGGTGTTCCTTTTATTGGTTAAGGGAGTTTGAGCTGGGTTTTCCATAGTTTGCATCTTGGTTTCTGACCTCAATGACTTTTCATAGGGAGACTTGCGGAGGAATTCCCCTTGGGATCCTGGGAAGGAATGATGTCCCACGTTTCTCGGGTACCATCTTCCTGACGGCAGTGTGGCGTGTGGAGAGCATGGACGGCAGAGGTGGGCGGCATGGCTTTGATTCCCAGCTGGGTGACCCTGGGCAAGTCCCTCAAACCCTCTGAATCCTGAGGAAATGTTCAAAACTGCCTGTATAGGTGGTGGGTGTGGCTTTCTGAGATAACATAAGCAAGATCTCCCAGCACTGAGTGTGTGCTGCGTGCATATGAGCCCACTTGTCTTTACCCGTAAAGGCAGTTTCCACTTGCTCTATTAGTCAGGGTGTCCAGAGCAACATAACCAACTGTGTGTGTGTGTGTGTGTGTGTGTGTGTGTGTGTGAAATATTTATTTATATACTTAAACATATTTATATAAACATTTATATATAAATGCATATTTAAATACATATTTGAAAATTGTTTTACGTTAAGGACTTGGCTCACACAATGGTGGGGGCTGGCAAGTCCGAAATCTGTAGGGCAGGCCGGCAGGCTGGGAGCTCAGGAAGAAGAGTGTTACGTTGCAGGCTCGAGACAGAATTCCTTCTTTGAGAAACCTCGGTTTTGCCCTTAAGGCCATCTGCTGACCGGTGGAGGCCCAGCTGCATTATGGAGGAAACCTCCTTTATCGAATGTCAGCTGATTGTAGTAGATGTTAGATCTATACGATACCTTCACAGCAACATCGAGCCGGGCGTTTGACCATGACAACCGGGCCTCAGAGCCTGGCTAGGCTGACACACAAAATTAGCCATGACACTTGCTGATGAAGTTCCTGTGGGCCTCTGTTTCCCCATCTGTTAACTGTAGGCTTAACCGTCAAACTTCTCCTCTCGAAATGGGAATAACTGACCAGGGGAATATGGGGGGCTGAGTGAGGGCAGGCCCAGGAGCGGGAGGAAGATGGTTCTGGACTGAGATTCCTCACTGACGTGGGGTGGAACGTCCTACAAGCTGAGGCCTTCTGTTCCCTGAATCCCCGAGTTATCTCAGGGGAGGAGAATGTAACATCAGAGCTTGAAGGTGGTTGTTGGCACGTACCGGAGCTATTTATATGACTTTCCAGCTCTTCCACAAAGACAATTTCAGCCCTAGAAAGGAGAAAACAGCCTCCACGATAGAAGCTCTGAGCACACAGACGCACAGTCTCATAATCCTACAGAGAGGCCCCCTTGTTTGCCTTGGAGGCTCACACTGAAGGGAGAGGGGAGGCAGGGGTGGAGGAGGAGGAGGGGGAGGTGGAGGAGGAAGAGAAGGAAGGTGATACGGATAACTACCTATTTTGTGGGGGGGAAAAACACAGACACACACATTTGCAAAGTGGAGAGCAGGGTTTGCATCCTGGTTCTGATATTTCCTCACTGCTCTGCCTTGGGGAGGGAAGTCAAGGGACCTCTCTGACCCTCAGTCTCTTTATCTGTGAATGGGGAGTCGTGGTAATAATACCTGGTGTGCAGGGATGTGGTGAGGACAACACCAGATAACACACAGGCAGGGCCTTTCGTTTCCTGCTGTCTCCGCATGGCCGGTGGCCGAGGGCTCCCCAGTCAGTGGATTGGAGGGTTGACCCCAGCCTGTACCTGGTCTTGCTTATTGCCACCATTCAAGTCCTACCTGGTGCTGCCTTTGGTCACTCTGAGGTCAACTTCAGCTCTCAGTCATCCTGGGTCTTGGTGTTTATGTTTATTTTTAGTAGGGAAATGTTATGGTCAGGAAGGGGAGAACTATTAATGGTCGTATTATTCAATAACGGGAAATAATAAGCAGCTGCCCTAATTGTATTGTGAGCCTTTCACTTGAAGTTTACACCATGATTCAAGCTCAACGTTTGAAGTAGTTTTAAGTGAGAGCTCAGGTTTTCCAGTACAGGAAAAAAACAAAAACAATAAAACAAAACAGAACAATGACCTGAAAGTGGTAAAATTAACATCCCTTCATTCTTGGCCTTCTAAAGAGCTTTCTGATTATTTATTCTTCATGGTTCATCCAGGCAAACGAGGCTAAGGTAATGAGATCAATTCCACCCAAGTGATGAAATGCTTCCACAAAGGCATCCTTGGCATCGGAAAAGGCTAGATGGTGAACACATGTGTTGTTTGAATGGCTTGAAGGTCACAGAGTGTGTTTACTTTATCCCATCTTAGTAACCTTAGTAACCCTGAGAGACAGCGGTTATGATGCCCATTTTGCAGATGGTATCACTGAGGCTCAGAGAGGTGATGTGAGTTAGCCTAACCGTAACCCTAACCTGCCCGTTGAGGACCAAATTAGGTGAGAACAAAGCAGAGGCCTTTTAGGTACCTGCTTTGTGAAGGGCCAAGCCATGGAAAATTACTGCCTCTCATGGCTTTTTTAATGCCCCCAACGATGTGATATGTTTAGGGCTGGCTTGGAGTCCATAGACCAGTCACACATCAGTTCTGAGCTCTGATTCCACCCTACCGTGTCCCTCCCTCTCAGAGCCTATTTCCATTTGTACAGAACAACTGGGCTTCCGAAGGGTCAGCCCCCCATAAATGGGGTCTGAGCTGCTTCTGCTTGGGAAATAGTTAGGCATTTATGTTTATGGCTGATGGTAATGGCTTTCCAATTAGGCTAATGATGCACAATTTTATTTTACAATAAATGCATTTAGGTTTTTTACCATTGTGTAGATATAAAAAACATTTAAATAGATAATAGAGGTGGCAGCAGATATGATAAGAACATTAATTCCAAAGGTGTATTGAGTGCTTATGGTGGGCCAAGCATGATTCTAAGCACTTTGTGTTTAACTCACAACCATTGAGGTTGGTTCTATTATTAGCCCCACTCTACAGTGGAACAAAGGGAAGTGCAGAGACGTAAGTATCTCACCCAGGTTGTACGGCCAGGAAGTGGTGGAGCTGGGATTTGAACCCAGACCCCTGACTCTTAAGTGGTTATGCATGTGGAGACACCAATGAGCGGTGTTTGGAGAGCACTGGTTAGGATTGTGTCTGGGGTGACCAACTTGCCCCACGTTGCCTGGGACTAGTTGAAAACCCAAAAGTCTTGTGTCCAGGGAAACCTCTTATCCCCCTAAGTTACATCTCAGTCTTTTCTTTCTTTTTTAAAGATTTTTATTGGGGAATTGGGGGATGGGAACAGTGCTGGGGAATTGGGGGAAGGGGAACAGACAAGTTGCTGTCCTTTTGTT
>NW_017731811.1:40509-45745 GCF_001890085.2 Hipposideros armiger | reverse complement strand
ATGCTTGTATGATCCTTTGTATTTCTGTGGCATCTGTCATAACTTCTCCTCTTTTATTCCTGATTTTGTTTATTTCTTTTCTCTTTTACCCTTAGTGAGTCTAGCCAAGGGTTTGTTAATTTTATTAATTTTTTCAAAGAACCAGCTCTTTGTTGCATTATTTTTTTCTATTGTCTTTTTATTCTCCATTTTATTTAATTCTGCTCTAATTTTTATTGTTTCCTCCCTTCCACTGACTTTGGGTTTCATTTGTTCTTCTTTTTCTAGTTCTTTAAGATGAAACGTTAGATTGTTTATTTGGGATTTTTCTTGTTTCTTGACATAGGCCTGTAATGCTATATACATTTCCCTCTTAATACTGTTTTTGCTGCATCCCAATAATTTTGATACAATGTATTTTCACTTGTTTCTATGTAACTTTTGATCTCTCCTTTGAGTTCTTCTTTGACCCAGTCATTTTTTAATAGCACATGGTTGTTTTTTTTAACTTGGGGTCTTATTTGCAGGGAGAATGGACCTAAAACTGCATAGAGGGGAGAAGGACCAAAACCTGTACGGGGACATCATTCTAGATGATGTGAGTTGGGGGTTCTGTTTTCCACAGCAGCTTATATAATAGGCCCTGATGTATGTCTCTGAATGTATGTGTGCCTGTGTGTCTATTTACATGTGTATACATACATATGTTTCTACATGTCTCTGAGTGTATGGGTGTGTGTGTAGGCGTGTACATGTGTTTATGTGTCTCTGTGTGTGAAGATGTGTGTATATGACTCTGTGTGTATGTATGTGTGTCCGTATGCAGGTGTGTATTGTATGTATCTATCTGCGTATATGTATATGTATGTCTGTGTATTTCTGTGTGCATGTACTGAACATATATGTTTATAAGCAGNGGGAAGGGGAACAGACAAGTTGCTGTCCTTTTGTTCTTCAGTCTAGTTGTGGAGGACGTTGCTTCACTGGCCCAAGTTGGCACCATCATTGCGCTATCTCAGTCTTTTGCAATCTCTTCTGTATGTGAGCTAAGCATATATCACCAACCAAATCATGCCAGGTCTGCATGGATTGCAAGGAGTAAGCACACACCTCTTCAAACTACATCCAGAACATCCAGAAAACCTTGCCTAAAAATAACAGAATAAGGTGCCTGATTGCCATATTGGTAACCAACAATGCCAGTTGCCTGATCACTATGAATGACAAAGTGAAGACCACCCCTATCTCTCTATCTGCAGCAGAGTAACAAGTGTCATATCTAGATGTACAGAAATATTATACAAAGTCTTGGCACACTGGCATATATCATGCAGAATAAAGAGACTCTATTGGCACATCTGAAATAACAATAATAATAATAATAACAACAACAATAATAATAATAGCTGCTCTGTATTTAGCATTTACTGTATTCCAACATAGCGCTAAACACTTGATGTGTATTACCTCAATTAACCCACACAATCCCTGTGGGAGTAATAATATTATTACTACCTTCAGTTTACAGATGAGCAAACAAAGGCACAGAAAGGTTTTCAGAGCTGCTGACCTTGCACAGCCAAGGAAGTGATGAAGCAAATGCTCTAACTCAGGCAGCCTTTCTCCAGGGTTGGAGCTCTTAACCTCAGAAAGACATGGCCCACTGTGTAGATTTCCTGGGTAAAACATGCCCTGCGCTCTGTCTCATGCGTTTTCATGACTGCGGAGTGTCCCATAGCATGACTGTATCGCAGCTTATTCAACTAGTTCCCCCTGATGGTCGCGTAGGTTATTTGCATGTTTTCCTGTTATAAATAGTTCTGTAACATCGATGCATACATCTGTCTCCTAGTGAACACTGCTGAGTGTTTGTCTAGGATAGCGTGGTGGGCAGCGTCCTAAGATGCCGCCAAGATTCCAGTCCTCGGGTTGTTCTAATCTAGGTGTTTCCAGGAAGAGGTGTTGCAGATGTAATTATAGTCCCAAGCAGTTAACTTCAGATATGAAGATTATCCAGGTGGGCCTATTCCCATCACAGGAGCCCTTTAAAAGTAGAGAATACAATAGAGAAGGTACAATATGCTGTTGTTGGCTTCAATAGGCAGAGTCTATGCGAAGAGGAATTTGAGTGGCCTCAAAGCTGAGAGTGCCTCTCGACTGACAACCAGCAAGCCATCAGGGACGTGAGTCCTGAACTGCATGGAGCTGCATTCGGCCAGTACCAGGAATAAGCGTGGAAAATGGTCCTGAGCTCAGAGAAGAACAGCGGCCGACAGTGTGATTTTGGTCTGAGCTGGGACTCCAACAGTAGCTGAGCTATGAGCTGATAAGTGGGAGTGTTTAAGTTGGTAATTCATCACGTGGCGATAGAAAATGAGTACAGATGGTTCCTTAAACGCGAAATCAGTTAACTGCACTTAAAATCTTAATTCCTTTGAACAAATACATATTGCCCATCTGGGCTAGGCCCGCTCCAGGCTTTGGGGACACAGCAGGGAACCATTAAATCACAAAATCCGTCCCCTCTTGCAGCTGACATCCTATGGAAGTATGTTTTCGGGGGAGGTAGACAGTAAACAAAGAAATCTGTACAATAAATGTATATCCAGTGATTTGTGGGTTCTATGGAAAAAGAGAAGGCAGGGAAGAGGGACGGAGAGTGAGAGAGGGACAATGTGTGTATATGTACGTGGGAATTAACATGTGGCTAGAAACACATGTGACTAAAGGCTTGAATGGAATGAGCATTCCAGGAAAGGGCACAGCAAGTGCAAAGGCCCTGAGGCAGGGGCATACCTGGTGAGTTCAAGGAGATTTTAGGGCAGAGTGAGGAGGGGGAGAGTAGTAGGAATTGAGGTCAGAAAGATAATGGCATCCATATCCTGCAAAGCCCCCCAAATGGTGTGTCAATTAGACTCTTCTTCACCATGTTTGCGGAAGCACTCTTTCTCCCCTCCCACCCTGGCCAATGCCTGTTAGGATCAGATGCAACATGTCTTATCGGTTGGATGGATGAATAATGGTGCCTCCTTTATCTAACTTGCATTTCTGGATCACAGGTGAGGTTGGGAATCTTTCCTGATCTCAATTGGCCATGCATACCTCCTTTCCTCCACCGGGACCTAGCCCTGGTATGTGCACCTGTGTCTGTTACAAAGAAGAAAGCCTGGTATTTCTATATGGGCTTCATAGGACATGGGGTAGAGAGAGGCTGTCCCAGGCTTTCTGTTCCTTCATGTGTGGACACATCTATGCTCCAGCTGTAAATGCCCGTCTTTCGTCTCCCACTGGAGAACCCTAAGCAGAATACAGTGAGTGAAACTGAAGCTTCATAGGAATAGCCTTGCATCTACTTGCACATATGTTTGCAACATTTGGCACTTTGTCATTAGTAATAGATTACTTGGTAATACTGAGGTCTGACAAGTTCCCGAACTTGCTGCAATGATGTTGCTAACCTTTTTTGATATCAGAGGGGTTATGCATTTTTTTGTATGAACTGGACAAACAATTAAACAAATTTACTATTTGGAAGTGCTGAAAAGGCTGCGGGAAAAAGTTAGACGACCTGAACTTTTCGCCAACAATTCATGGCTCTTGCATCACGACAATACACCAGCTCACTCTGCACTGTCTGTGAGGGAGTGTTTACCAGTAAACAAATAACTGTATTAAAGCACCCTCCCTACTCACCTGACCTGGACCCCAATGACTTCTTTCTTTACCCGAAGATAAAGGAAATATTGAAATGAAGACATTTTGATGACATTCAGGATATCAAGGGTAATACGACAATAGCTCTGATGGCCATTCCAGAAAAAGAGCTCTAAAATTTCTTTGAAGGGTGGACTAGGCGCTGGCTTCAGTGCATAGCTTCCCAAGGGGAGTACTTTGAAGGTGACTGTAATGATATTCAGCAGTGAGGTATGTAGCACTTTTTTTAGGATGCATTTGTGAGCTTAGTTGTCCGACTCGTACAGCTCACAACTGCTTGCAACACACCATACCTTGGTTGAGAATTGCTGGCAGAGCGTGGGCAGTGGAAGTGAGTGAGTGTGTGTGTGTGTATGTGTGTTTGTGTGGTGAATGAGTTAGAGAGAGCAGACTCATTGCCTTTCTCCCTCAGAGCCACGAGGCTGCTTCTTAGGTGCCAGCTATTGTATTTCAAGCCGCCCTATCAACCCAAGAGATTCTGTAGCCTGGATGTTGACTTTCCAAGAGCCTAATTTTGGTGTCCTCAGGGTTTTCCCTTTGTTTCCCTTTGTTCCGGAAGGTCTTCCCGGAGGGCTCTCTTGGACTGGGGCCCCAACAAGGCCTTCACCTTGGGAGTCTGGTCATGGCCATGTGAAAATAGAAGCAGAGATGGGGGCTGATGCTTCTACAAGCCAAGGAACACCACGATGGCGAGCAAATCACCGGGAGCTAGGAGAGAGGCCTGGAACAGAGTCCCCCTCACAGCCCTCAGAAGGAACCAGCCCTGCTGACACCTTGATCTTGGAATTCTGGCCTCCAGAACCGTGAGGCAATACATTTCTGGTGTTTAAACCACCCAGTTTGTGGTATTTTGTTATGGCAGCCCTAGGTCACTAGTACACAGAGAAATGCAGGCAGTTTGGAAGTGTGGCGTGTAGAGCTTGGCACAGGGGCATCTCAAGGACATCAATAAAGAGGTGAGAGTTCTCCATTGGGTTTAAAACTTTGATTGCCCAATCATAGGAAGAGAGAGTTATGGAGTGGGGGCTTTGGGGTCAGAGTTTAGAACCTGGCTCTCCTGTGTGTCTTAGTCGCTTAGCTAACTTCTCTGAGCCTCAGAACACCTATATTTCCTAAAAGCACCATGTTATCAGTCAAGAATTTATTGCTAAGGTCCATTTTATAACCTAAAATGCTAAGCCTGATCAGGAACATAAAATAAAATAGAACTCTATTATATGTTTTTACATGTTGAGAATGTCAAGTGAGGCAGTTATCATAAAGGCGACAAGGTGACTGCTTCCTTTGGGGTATCTTTTCTTCTTTTACGTGCAGGACTGCCCAAGGCATCAAAAAATAGAAATCGAAGACCCATGGACTGACAACACTGCCTTTTTCCCCCTGGTGAATCACCCTGTGGCCGGCAAAGTCATCCTGCATTCTATCTTTAAGGTGTCCTTGGAACTGCATTCAAAATTAGGGTCACCTGTCTGCAAAGTATCAATGTCATTTCAAATTCTTGAATGCCACAAACATTTTTGAGTGGCAAGGGCTGGGGGTGGCA
>NW_017731811.1:37001-39704 GCF_001890085.2 Hipposideros armiger | reverse complement strand
ACCCCTCACAAAGGGATAACCCTCCCCCCAATCTACTACCCCTCTGACATCGTATATAGCTGTTACAGTTCCACTGACTCTATTCCCTATGCTGTACTCCACATCCTGTGACTATATACATATTAAATTACAGTCGACATTTATTATTATTCAGCTTTAGCTTCAGGTATACAGTGCAGTGGTCACGCATCTACACCGTCCATGAAGTGGTCTCCCTAATAAGACAAGTGTCCGTCTGACACCCTACAAAATCTTTACAACATTATTAATTATATTCCTCAAACTGTCTTTTGTATCTCCATGGCAATCTTGTGATTACCAATTTGTGCTTTCTAATCCCCTCACCTTCTCCCTCATCCGAAACCATAAGACTCCTAGAAGAAACTACAGGAAGTAAATTTGCAGACATTACCCTTAGTAATATTTTTACTGATATATTCCCTTGGGCAAGGGAAGAGAAAAAAATAAACATATGGGATACATTTAACTAAAAAGTTTTTCACAGCAAAGGAAACCATCAATAAAACAAAAAGGAATCCTACTGAATGGGAGAAGATATTTGTCAATGATACATCTGATAATAGGTTAATATCCAAAATTTATAAAATCTCACTTAACGCAACACCAAAAAAACAAACAACCCAATTAAAAAATGGGCAGAGGACATGGTGTAGGGAGCCGGAGGCTTGTAGTAAGGGTTAAGCCTGAGAGCTGGAGGTTTATAGTAAGGGTTAAGCCTGAAAGCTGGCAGGCTGACAGGCTCTCAGGCCCGGGTGAGCAGTGTGGCAAGGTTGGCGGCTGAGGAGAAAACAGCCAACGGCCTTGAAAGCTACGGAGTGGAATGCCATCCTATTAACAGTTTCTGCTTGCTATGTTTTGCTTTACACACACCTTATGCTTCCACACACCTTATGGAAAGCCCCGGGGGGAGGTGTTCCCTGGGAGGAGGGGACTATTCCCTCAAGTTCCCCAAACCCCCCTACCTAAGGAAAGTTACAATTGCTATAAAAGCTGCGTATAAACAATTAACGGGGCCACTCTCTGTTATCAGCATTGGGTGGAACTCCTGTCCCCAGCTTTCATCTCTAGTCTCTTTCTTTTCCAGTCTCCCACCCAATCCTCTCAGGTACCCTCTTGGTAGACTCCTGGCTGACGAGTCAAGAGTGCTCGTTTGGTGCGCAGGTCACATCAACATGGTAATTCTATTCTTAATTTTGTAAGGAACCTCCACACTGTTTTCCATAGCGGCTGTCCCAATTTACATTCCCACCAGCAGTGTACGAGGGTTCCTTTTTCTCCACAGTCTCTCCGACCCTTGTTATTACTTGTCTTGTTGATGATAGCCATTCTAACAGGTGTGAGGTGGTATCTCATTGTGGTTTGGGTCTGCATTTCTCATTGTGGTTTTGGTCTGCATTTCCCTAATAGCTAGTAAAGTTGAGCATATTTTCATATATCTGTTGACCGTTTCTATGTCTTCTTGGGACAAGTGTCTGTTCAGGTCCTCTGCCCATTTTTTAATTGGATTACTTGTTTTTTTGTTGTTAAGTTGTAAGAGTTCTTTATATATTTTGGATATTCACCCCTTATCGGAAGTGTTGTTTGCAGATATCTCCTCCCATTCGGTTGGTTGCCTCTTTGTGTTGTTGATAGTTTATTTTGCTTTGCAGAAGCTTTTTAATTTGGTATAGTCCCATTCATTTATTTTTGCTTCACTTCCCTTGCTTTTGAGGTCAAATTCATACAATCTTCTTTGAACCCAACGTCTGTACCTATGTTTTCTTTTTTCTATGCAATTTATTATTTCAGGTCTTATGTTTAGGTCTTTGGTCCATTTTGAGTTAATTTTGGTATATGGTGACAGATAGCGTAGCTTTCCAAATTTCCCAGCACCATTTATTTATTTATTTTTAATTTTTTTTAGCTGAGCCATCCTGCCACCTGTTGGCAGCTCAGTGGCAGCTCAGCTCAGCTCAGGCTGGGAATCAAACCGGTGACGCTGTTGCTCAGAGCTCGCACTCTTGAGAGAGCTCTTAACCAACTGAGCCACTCGGTCGGCCTGAGCACCATTTATTAAAGGGGTGTTTTTTTCTCTATCATATGTTTTTGGCTCCTTAGTAAAACTTTATCTGCATATATATATATTTATTTCTATATATGGGTTTATTTCTTTTTAAAAATTTTTTATATGGGTTTATTTCTGGTACTCAATTCTATTCCACTTGATCGTGATATATAATCTTTTAAATGTATTGTTGTATTTGATTTGTTAGTATTTTGTTTAGGATTTTTGCATCTGTATTAATCAGAGATATTGGTTGGTCTGTAGTTTTCTTTTTTTGTGCTATCCTTACCAGGTTTTGGTATCTTGGTAATGTTGGCCTCATAAAATGAGTTAGGAAGTATTGCCTCTTCCTCAATTTTTTGGAAGAGTTTGAGGAGGACAGGTAGTAAATCATTTTTGAATGTTTGGTAGAATTCACTAGTGAAGCCATCTTTCCTGGACTTTTGCTTTTGGGGAGGTTTTGGATGACTGTTTCAATTTCTTCTCTGTTGATTGGTTTATTTAGATTTTTCAGTTCTTTGTGATTCAGTCTAGGAAGGCTATATATTTCTAAGAACTTGTCCATTTTTTCTAGGTCATTGAATTTGGTGGCATATAGTCCTTCATAGTATGCTTGTATGATCCTTTGTATTTCTGTG
>NW_017731811.1:28890-36421 GCF_001890085.2 Hipposideros armiger | reverse complement strand
TATTTACATGTGTATACATACATATGTTTCTACATGTCTCTGAGTGTATGGGTGTGTGTGTAGGCGTGTACATGTGTTTATGTGTCTCTGTGTGTGAAGATGTGTGTATATGACTCTGTGTGTATGTATGTATGTCCGTATGCAGGTGTGTATTGTATGTATCTATCTGCGTATATGTATATGTATGTCTGTGTATTTCTGTGTGCATGTACTGAACATATATGTTTATAAGCAGCATCCCTGGCCTCCATCCACCGGATGCAGTTGTGACATCCCCCAAGTTGCGACAACCAAAAAGGTCTCCAGACATTGCCAAACATTTCCTGGAAGACAACATTACCCCAGTTGAGAACCACTGGATCACAACTTCATTGAACAGCTGTGCCTGCCCGTCCTGGCTGGGTGACAGCCACCTGTAAACAAGAAAAAGCTGGGAAAGGTGAGTCTGTCATCCCATTTATGTATGAAATCAATAATTTAGGATTTTGAGACTTGACATGAGGGTAGCAGGGATTCTTCCAATGACCTATCCAACACCTTAAGGCGTGAACTTGGACCTCAGGGGACAGAGACAAAGGCTGGCAGCTCTCAGCTATTGTAATGTTCCCATTGTGTTATCAGGTGAGTGGCGACTGGGTTGTGTTGAGCGGGGGAGTAAAAGAGGGGCGACACGGGAGGTTTCTGTGATTTCGGAGATTGTGTCATCTGGTGAAGCCTCCCTCTTTTGGGTCAGGTTGACAATCAGGACACTGGCTTGTCATGTGGTCAGCAAAACCTCCTAGAGTGTCCCTGCTCTACTTCTCTTAACTGATTAACTCATCTCTGTGAGTCCAACGTGGGTCAGACCCTCCAGGAAGGCTTCTCTGATACCTGTCCTCTCAAGCTGGCTTAGAGACCTTCCAAGATTCCCCCCCTCCCCACCCCCACCAATGCTTACCCTATCCCAGCCCTTAATGCATTGAGTTCTACTTGGTGACTTGTCAGTCTCTGCCACATGGCCATGACCTCTGATGTCTGTTCATCCTGTACTCCCAGTGCCTAGAGTAAGGGCCTGACACATAGTAGGCGGTCATCTCTTCACTCAGTGTGGTTTGCTGATCAACTACCTGGGGCTCAGCCCTGTGCCAGGCACAGTGGTGATCAAATATGATGCAGTCCCCAGCTCATGTAGCTATGTCTCCTGGGGGGAGGCAGACACACAATTACATCATTTCCAGCCCCAGAAAAGGCCACAAAGAGTGTCAGAGCACATGCAGAATGGGGACAATCTAGACTGCTGGTCAGGGTTGAGCTACATGTCCAGAAAAGTGACCCATCATCTTAGTTCACCCTGAACTGAGGGGTTTCTTGGGATGTAGAACGTCCAGGCAAAAACTGGAAAAGTCCTGGGTAAGTAGATGAATTGGTTATGCTGGTGCTGGCATCAGCTCAGGAGACTTATAATGTATTACACTATTTAATTCTCAGAACAACCCTATAAAATCAATACTAGCGTTACACCCCATTTTCCACGTCAGGACCAGGCCTGAAGGGTGCAAGTGTGACTAAGGGGCAGGGCTGGGATGAGAACCCCAGAACAGGAGGGCCTGACTGATTTCCTGTATCAATTCCCAGGGACTAAATAAAGGCAACGCCCATTTTACGGGACAACGGGCCATCAGGATTTTTTCCATTGTGGGGGTCCTGAACCTCTCTCCATCCATCTCCTGGAATCTGTAGAAGATCTGGGGGCCTCAGTGGCCCTCCAGATCAGGGAACAGAATGGCTGGAATGAAGGATATCCGATTTTTCTGTGGATCCTCACTCAACCTTGTGAAACATAACCTATGATTACATATCTTTCTTAGCATAGAGGAAACAGAGACTCAGAGAGGTTTAGTGACTTGCCCAAGGTCACACAGTGAGTTGGCAGCAGTGTATACATGAACTCAAGACTTTCAACTCTTGATCCATTGCTTTCTTTGAGTTTTGAGGTAGTAGACAGACTCTAACATTCAAATCATGGCTCTACTAGCTATCAGTTCTACGACCTTGGCCAAGCCACTAACTTTTCCAAGGCTCAATTTCCACATCTGTAAGCTGGTGTGATTCTATGCTTCCTCTTAGGGTTATTACATGTCAACAATGAGATGGTCCATGTAAAGCAAGCTCTTAAGAATACGAGGTCAAGCTCCCAGGACACAGTACCTACTGCCTCTAGAACCCCCAAATTTATATTCCTTTGCAGGGCCCAGTGCAGAAGCTGGAACCCAAGGGATTCCAGGTTCTAAAGGTTCTAAAAAGGTGCCCAACTTCTGAGAACGCACATCCTTCGCCCCTCCTGGGAGCCCAAATCCCAATACAGCTAAAATTGGCCCTCGAACAGCTTTTGCAGAGCACGTCGCAGCTTTTTTTGGGTCTAGGGAGCTGGTTTCCATGATGAAAGTGGCACAGAAGGAGAGACCCAGCTAAAAACAGCCACCGCCCAGACTGGTGTTAACAGGATGCCGCCTCCCCTGTCGGTTCGGGGCTTTGGATGCTTCGACTTCCGCAGCAGCTCTCCCCATCACCACTAGGTGGCAGCATCGCAACGCGCGGCGAGCACCGAGCTCCAGGACCGTAACAAAGAACCGCTTCCGACAATGATGCCCATAAAATACGCACCAGCCACAAAAGTCTCCACTAAATGATTCCCCTTTTATTTGGGGGCATTTATTTGCATTGCAGGAGTTCCGCGGAACTATCTCGTCTAAGGGCTGCCTTAGTGCCTCAGAGGCAAAGCTAAAGAATTGTCTGAGCACCGTGGGGTCCCTGCTACATTACGACTTCGGTCCAACGTTGGAGTGGAAGTTTTGACTTTTCCAGGGGAGATTGGGGGGAAATGCACCTGTTCGGGACTCACAGTGCTGCCTGCTGTGGGTGGCCAGTTGCTTCCCTGTCGGGGCCTTAGGGATAAAATTTTGGCTCTGGAGTGTGGCTGCCTTGTTCTCAGGTCACTAAATCGTATGTGGAACAGGGCACTCATGGGACCCACCTTCTGGACCGTAGCGAGGAAGAGATGAGTCACCGATGCGAATTTCTTAGAATAGTGCCTGCCATGTAACAAGGACTCCAGTGTCAGCTACGTTTCCAGGGCCTGGTATACAGTAGCCACCCAGCAAATGGTAACTTACTGGGTCTCACTGCCCTTGTTTGGGAAACAACAGGGGTGGTGGGAATGACCTCAGAAGACCTGGCAGCTTCAGCAACATAGGAACTTGTTAGAAACCAGAAGCTTCCTTCACAGCGTCGTCAAGGATCTCGATGCACACTGAAATATAAGGAGTGATGCTTTGAGGTCTTCCGGCCCCAGGAGAGCTGGGATTCAGTCCAGGCCTGGGTGAGCTCCGTTTCCCAGATTTGCGTCCATCAGAACAGCAGCGCTCAGGCAGACTTTGCATTTTCCTGCTTTTGCACCTTTTTTCCTGCTTTTCTCGAACGTCTTCTCCAGCTGCCTGGGCACAGAGGGTGGGGGAGGGCGACACACTGCAGTGGGTCTGGCTGTGCTCCACACATGTCCCTGAGCTCCCACACCTGGCTCCCTGTCTCTGGCCACAGTGTCCTCCCCATCACCCCAGTGACCAGAAATAGACTTTGTCTGCAACTACCCCTGACCCCTCCTACCCTGAGCGCTGTGGATCCGGCCACCAAAATGTCTCTCACACGCCAGGCCTCCTCTGTAATGCTCACTCTGGTTCTCTGTTGTCCAGTCCCCTTGGGAACCATCCCTACCCACATCTCCTAACTGTCCCACTGTCCCCATCTCCCCTCTCCCCAGCTTCTGATCTCCACCCACACACTTCTGCCAAATTCTTCTCCCCGAGCTGGCCTCTGACTGTTTCACACGGCTGTCCAAAATCCTGCCGTGTTGATTCAAGGCCTATACTCCTTTGCTTGGTGTCCATGGTGTCCTATGGCCTTCTAATGACCTCTGATTTACCTGTGCGACTCCATCAGTGTCCTTCCTCTTACTCTAGACCAGGGAGGCACACCGTGGCCTGTGGGCCAAATCCAGCCCACAGCCTGCGGTAGATAAAGCTTGACCTGCACGCAACATGGCCGTTTGGTGACAAGTTGTCTATGGCGGCTTTCACGTTACAAGGGCAGAGATGAGTAGCTGAGACAGAGACCCCACGGCCTGCAGAGCCTAAGGTATTTACCGTCTGGCCATTTTCAGATGGTAAGAATCTCCGTTCTGTATCCAGCCCAATGGCCCCATGTGTTGCTGGTCCCTCACCCACGCTCCAGCCTTTGGCATCTCCTGGGCCCTGTACTTACTTCTGCCGGGAGTCGTCCTGTCCACCTCCGGGGGCCCAGCTCCTAAGCAGCCAGCCTCGCTTGGCATGCTTTCAGTGAGCTTTCACGGAGGACCTGGCAGGGGCCTGGCGTGTCGTGTGCTGGGTTGATGTCTTTGCTCCCAGGGAGCTCATGAGTGGCTGGCTCAGCTGCTGATCAGAAGGCCTCTCGAGTTTTAAAGCAACAGCTGAGGCCTCTCGTGTTATTATTGTCGGGTCCTGGTTGCCTCGCTGCGCTGTCCTCAGCTCAGAGTCGGGCGCACAGCGCGAGTCAATATATCGTAGTCCATTTGAATAAAGGAGTGGATGTCTCTTCCCCTGGGTGCGTTTCTGGGTCATCACTCTGGGGACTGGACTCCATCTTGCTCCTGGATGGTGCCGTTGCTGTGGGTCCCCGGACCACGCTTTGAGTAGCAAGGATTGATTCTCGCCTCTGAATTCACCTGGGAATGACATGGGGGCTTTTGAATGCTTCCCACGTCTAGGCTTTACCCCAGATCAACTGAATCGATGTAGGAGGGTGAGGTGGGGCCCAGTGTCTTCAGGAGATTTTAATGTGCAGCCCGCATTAAACCTAACCTAGAACCACCAGCCGAGAACTACAAAGCTTTCCACGTAGCTTCCCCCTCGCTTCCAGCATCACTACCACCTATAGCAGAGGGTCCTCAAAGTGAGGTCCCCAGACCTGTAACTTGTTAGGAGTGCAGGTTCTCAGGCTCTACTCTGGAGCTACTGAATCAGACACTGTGAGTGAGGTGCGGCAGTTTGTTTTAGCCCCCCCTCCCCGCCCCCACCACCACCTCAGGGGATTCTGAAGCATGCTCAGGTGTGATAGCCATTGTCCGGGAAGTGTCTGACCTTGGGTCCGCCTGTGAGCTCCTAACTGGTCTTCCTGCCTCTGGCCACACCCCATCCAATCCATTCTTTATTCTGTAGTGTCAGTGAATTTCCAGAAATGTCAATCTGACTAGATCACTCATCTGCTTACAACATCCCAAGGTCCATTGCCCTCAAACCCATGGCAGGGCGTAAAGGCTCTTTGAGGTCTGAACCTTCCTAGGTGGTCCCCAATGTCTGGAAGGATGCAAGTCGAAGAAGGGGAGTCCTTATTCTTCACCGGGTGCTCTGTTAGCACAGACAGAAATCAAGTCCTTTTTTTATGATCTGAAAAGAGTTTTCTGATCTTCTCTGGGCTAAGTAGAAAGTTCAGCTCTCCAAAACTCCCCTGTCATTGGAAAGTATTTTGGGCAAAAAACTGGCTTCTTTGTCTCTTATTCACATGACCCATCAAGCTGCTAGCAGAAGTTTTGGAGCATAAGCGTAGGGAAAGCCCATTCACACTTTTTTGAGTCCTTCCTCCAGCTTTTTCTCGTTTCCCAGCCATCAGCTCCCGTGGTTCTGAACCTTGTCAGTTCACTGGAATCACCTGGGAGCTTGTAAAGGCGCCGATGTCTGGGTCCCATGCCCAGAGATTCTGGTTTAATTGCTTTGGGGGGTGGCCAGGGCACTGGGGTCTTTAAAAGCAGCCTATCCTCACCCCTGATGAACCTCAATGAACAGCCAAGGTTGAGAACTTTTGAACTTGGCCAGAGATCTGTTCTTTAGGTCCAGAAAGCTTATGTAATAAGAGATGGAAGAATTGTTTCCTTTCCTCAAAGAATTGAGCGTCTCTGGGTCCAGCTGTCTGAGCTCCATTGCTGATGCCAGCCAGATACAATACTGGGGAATGGGGGGGGGGTCTGCATCTTGGAGGTATCCACTCAAGTTCACCCAAAGGGGCACAGGTTGGATCTAACAGTAATTGCATTCCACACACATTCACTCTTTTAATCTTTCAGGATACCTGGCCAGGTAGGCGTTATTATCTTGATACCACAGGCTGGGGTTTGGAGAGCTCTTTTTTTTTTTTTAAGATTTTATTGGGGAATTGAGGTAAGGGAACAGCACTGGGGAATCAGAGAAGGGGAACAGACAAGTTGCTGTCCTTTTGTTCTTCAGTCTAGTGGAGGACGTCGCTTTACTGGCCCATATTGGTATTGTCACTGCGCTCTTCTTGGGTGAGGCAGTCATTCGCCGGCCATTGGACAGCCGCTCACGATGGCTCAGGGCAGCCCACTGCAGCAGGGGCTGCAGCCTATGCCATCGCCAGCGACTCACGCTGCCCAGCTCCAGGTTGAGCTGTTGTTCAGCATCTTAGCCGTAGAGGGCAGTGTCACTGGCCCACATGTGGGATCCAAACCTGCTCAGAGCTGACGTCCCAAGCCAACTCTTAATCAACATGCCACTTGGCCGGCCCTGGAGAGTTCTTTTTAAAGCTGTTTTTTGACAATAACTCTAACCTTTAAATGCTAAGTGCTTTACATCCATTTCCTTATTAGATGACGACACGAGATACAGATATTCTCATAGATGAAGAAGTAGAGGCTCAGAGAAGCATAGTGACATGACCAAGGTCACACAGCTCTTGGAGACAAAATGAACCTGGATTTGAGATCTTAGATCCCTTTTTAAAATATCCACAAACTCTAGCTTCCCAGCCAGCTCTCTTTAACCTTCGTCTCCACTATTAAGCAAACATTAAAAAAACAAACAACTGTTAAGTTGAAAGCAAGGAATGTGCAACTTAGCCTATGCAAATGTTCCCTTATCAGTTTCTATCAAGGGGAAGATTCTAATTGTCATTTGAGGACACGTTAGAAATTGTGTTCATAAAAATTACTTTATGTAATGAACTCTTCGCTCAGTTCTTGTTGAAATGAGCTGGAATTAGATTTTTGCTCTTCCCGTAGGTAATGCCTTCAATTCAATGATGAATTACCGGAGTCAGCAGTTATGTGACATTTCAATGCCTTGCCGACATGCCACAGTGTTCTTGTTTGTTGGCTTGATGCGGAGGGAACGCATACCTGCTGGAGTGCTCTTTTTAATTTAGCTGTTTGATAGAGGCTTTTTATTTCTTTATTCAGGGGGAATTTGCCATTTTAACATTTAGATCCATTTGTTTTCAAACTCTCCCTTGGGTCACTGTGTGAATATCAATGACGATATGCACGTGTAGGGACATTATTTGTGTGACTTAGGACAAGCCACATCACCTCCCTGCATTTTCTGTTTCCTGGTCTTTGAAATGAAAGGGTTAGATCAGGTGGCTGTTAGGCGAGATTCTGTAGATGGTACTTGGTGTGAAGAAAAAATTAGAGGGACGTTAGCTTCAATGA
>NW_017731811.1:22612-25905 GCF_001890085.2 Hipposideros armiger | reverse complement strand
ATGTCCCCGAGAAAGGTCACTTCCCATCACGACCCCACTGTTTTGCTCCAGTGGAGGGGTGGGGGAGGAGGACCAAGCTTTGTAGGTCACTGAGAAAAGCATCTGCTCTAATTAGACCCATCATGGGTGAGCAGGTGGCCTCCTTCCAGTCCTCCTGGGGGGCTGGAAGCTAGCCGTCTGCTTGCTTTCCATGAACAAAATCCCCTTTGCCCTCTTGGATCCTTGGGTAAAGCTGACTTGGTGAATCAGGGCAAGCTGGGGCAGCCTTTAGAGAACAGGAACAAGGAAATGATGGAGATGGAGCTAGAGGAATAGGAAGAAACACTCTAGGGCTTGGAACCATTAAACCTAGAGGAGAGAAGCCTGATGGGTAGGGGTAAAGTAGATGCATGGACAGTCCTCTTTAGGGTACCACCTGTTGATAGTTCTTAGGGTATCATTCACTTCCTTAATAACTTCAATCCAGTCACTTCAACCCAATCCATCCATCCACCCATCATCCATTCACCCATCATCCATCCATCCATCCATCCATCCATCCATCCATCCATCCATCCATCCACCTATCCATTCCTTTCTCCACTCATGTATTCACCTACCCACTGGTTCACCCATTTGGTTCAGCCACTTTCTCTTTCTCTCTTTGCCTTATTCATCTATTCTTTAAAAAAAATTTTTTTTTAAAGATTTTATTGGGGAATTGGGGGAAGGGGAACAGACAAGTTGCTGTCCTTTTGTTCTTCAGTCTATTTGTGGAGGATGTCGCTTTACTGGCCCATGTTGGCACTATCATTGTGCTCTTCCCGGGTGAGGCAGTCACGCGCCGGCCATTGGATGGCCACTCACGGAGGCTCATAGCAGCTCACGAAAGCTCACACCTGCTGCCGGCCAGCCCCACTGCAGCCTATGCCATCGCTGGCGACTCACGGTAGCCCAGCTCCAGGTTGTGCTGTTGTTCACCATCTTAGCTGTAGAGGGCGCAGTGTCACTGGCCGTCATGTGGGATCTGAACCAGGGCCCTGCTGCTCAGAGCTGATGTCCCAAGCCAACTCCTAACCAACGCTCCACTCGGCCTTCCCTTATTCATCTACTCTTTTGGCCATTGCATAACCATATCTAGAGCACCTACTATGTACCTGGGAGTGTAGAGGAGAATGAACACCTCAGGGAGCTCAAAGTCCCAATGCTGTGAACAGATACATAAGCAGGTCTCAGAAGGGATTATAATATAGGGGGGAGCAAAGTGCTATTGGAGTTTGGAAGAGAGAGAGAGACTGTTTGAGGAGACAGATCAGAGAAGGCTCCAAGGAGGCAATGACATATGAATGAGATCCCGCAAAAGGAGTTGTATAATAGTTTATTGGCTAGACAAGTGGGGTATGGGTTTCTTTTTTAGGGGTGCTGCCAGTTTGAAGCCATGCTTATCCTTTACAGATAACATAAGCTTGACTCTCTTTCTCCCTCCTTTCAAGCTTAAAAAAAAAAAAGGCTGGATTATTCACCTCAAATTTCTAGGCTGATGAAATTCAGGTTTCATTCAACACCTATTGTTCTTGTTCAAAACATTGAGGAAAAAAAAAACATTCAAGGAAAAATCACAGAAGCTCATAGCAGGAAGTTACCTTAATCAAACCTCTCTCTGTGTGGTATCTATAAGTGAAAACCAGCTACCAGCTATTCATTTTGTGGAGAGGCTGTGTGTGTGTGTGTGTGTATTTCTAAGTTGATTTTGCTTCTGACATCAGACTGTTTCTTAGGATTTGGTACTATCTTGCCAAAGGTGCCTCTTTTGTGCTAGCATTGCCACATTGTCAGTTGAACTTGACACTTAAACATATTGAACATTTACTCATCCGTCCATCCGTCCATCCATCTAATATTCATTTGTTAAGCTTTCTCTATCTTCCAGGCTTGGCACTAGATGCTGAAGGCAACACACTGATGCACAAGTCAGGTTCTTGCCTTTAGAGACCCCACAGTCTAATGCAACGGTCCGCAAGCTTTTCCTGCAAAGGGCCACGTAATAACTATTTGAAACTTTGCAGGCCATACAGTCTCTGCAGCTGCTGTTCAGCTCTGCTGTTGTAATTCAGGTCTTAGATAATATGTGAAACAATGGGCATGGCTGTGTTCCCATAAAACTTTATTTACCAAAACAGAGTTGGCCCCCAGTCTTGTTCACTGACCCCTCTTCTAGTGGGGGAGACACACAAGTAACTTGGCAATGATAAAACAGTGTGGTAATCATTGCCACGAGGATAAACACGGAGTTCTCTGGGACCACAGAGCAGAGTTCCACCCAGGCTTGGGCAGTGGGGGAAGACTGCCTGGAGGAGGTGATGTGTAATCTTAGACCTGACAGATGAGTGGAGTGAGCAGGGGGAAGAGGTTGGGGGTGGGGAGAGTTCCCTAGGTGCAGAAGATAGTATGCAAAGGAGGAAAGAGATATGGGAGGAAGGAGCTATGATGCATCTGGGGAATGTTAGACTTAGGAAGAGGGGGTGGGGTGGCATCAGAGAGAGTTGGCTAAGTGAATGGGGGCAAGATCATGAAGCACCTTGTAGGAGTAGGACATGGAGCACCATCAACAGGTTTTCAGCGTCTTGTTCTATCTTGTCCTTGTGTTAAAAGACACAGCACGCCCGTCTTAGCAGGCCTCTGGGGTGGCCTTTTGCCACAGGGCCTCAGGGCCACCCCCAGAGCAGGACACGCACAACTTCATGGGACGGCTTGGTCTTCCTCTCTCCACGAACTTGTGGGGGCCCCCCAGGCAGCCTGTGGGCTGGCCCGAGAGGCAGGTACTTGGCAAGAGGTGTTAACTGTGGAATAGAAGCTGTAGTTTAAGAAGAAAGAGAAACGAAAAGAAAATAGGCCTTAACACGGAGCTGGAATAATTAATAGTTACTGAAGACCAAAGCTCCATACGCATAGCGGAGAGGATCAAATGCTATAATGTGTATGAGTCTGTGCCTTATAAATGTTTAAGTGTCATAAAAGCTGAGACGTTTTAATGCTTCTCAACTCTGCTTTCGTGTCCATGTCCTCTGCCCGTCTCTCCCCTCCCATGTCCTTCCCCGCCCTCTCTCCTTATGCTGGCCTTGGAGGCCAGGATTAAGGAGTGGCCTTTGCTTTCTAGACCCTTTGGAACAAAATGGTATAGAGTACTGTTAAAGATATTGGCCTCGAGGGCCGGCCAAGTGGCGCATTGGTTAAGAGCTGGCTTGGGATGCCAGAGGGCCCCGGTTTGGATCCCACATATGAGGGCCAGTGACACTGCCCTCTACAGCTAAGAT
>NW_017731811.1:20312-21816 GCF_001890085.2 Hipposideros armiger | reverse complement strand
AGGAGATTTCCAGCCTGTGAGCATCAGGGGCAGAGATCATGAGGCTTGTCTTAGAATTCTGCCTCCCATGGGTGCATTGTAAGTTTGGGAGCTGTCTGGCAGGTGCTGATGGCTGCCTGCCCAATATTTAACGCCCTTTTCTTCCTTATCAATAAAACCCTGATTTTGCTCAGGAGGCAAAGAGCCCATCTAGGAAGGCTTGGTTTCCCAGGCTGCTCCCTGGAAGCTATCATTGGTGAGGTGACATAGTTCTGGCCAATGACTTACAGGTAGCAATCTAAAGAAAAGTCACTACTTTCCTGATAACAAGGGACAGACCCAACTGGCATGTGCCTTTTCTCCTTTGCTTCTTTCTCTTCTTCCTGCCTGGAACTTGGACACAAAGGCTGGAGGTGGGGCTGCCATCTTGTGATCATGAGGCTTCCGATTTTCTGAGGATAGCAGAGCAGGAAGATAGAAGGAGCCTGGGTCTCCGAGGGCATTGTGGAGCTTCTCTGGACGCCTCCTGGACTTCTCGTCATGTGAAAAAAATACCCATCGTTTGGTTACGCAAGTATACCTAAGTTTCTGTTACATGGAGCCAAATACCATCCTAATATGCAACCATATAAGGCAACGTCAGATCATGGAGGTCCTAGCTGGGCACATTACGGAGTGTGGGTTTTATTCTAAGTTAAACAGGGAGATGGTTTATGTTTTGGATAAATCTGGCTACTTGGCAAAGAATGTACTGTTACATAGGGCACTATGCAGGACTGGAAGTGGAGGCTCAGAGAAGGTAAGTCACCCAAGGTAACACAGTTAGAGAGAGACAGAAACGGGATCCAAACTGCGTGTTTGCTTGACTCGACAACCCTGGCTTTGGCTGTTATCTCTGAGTTTAATTGAGGTCTTTGTCTACCTGCTGATGCTGAAGGAGTCCCCAAAGCTACCATACCACTCGATGTATCTCTGGCGTCCCATTTTCTGAAAAACCTCGTGATTCCCACAATCACAAAAGAGAAATTCATTTTGGGTCTGGAAATTTTTCCAGATCATCTGGGTCAATGTAATTAAAGCTAATGAAAGAAAAGTGTGTGTGTGTGTGTGTGTGAACTTTCCTTTCTGTTATGATTTGCTTACAATTTCTTTTAAATCCCTATTGACTAATGCCCACCTGATAGTAAATTACCAAAGCCTGGAAATAAAAAGTCCAGCATTATAATCAGAACTCTAATCAGCTCCAACTGATGCTGGATGCTTGGTGAGCTTGAAATGGGGCATCTCCCTTGGACATGCCCTTGAATTTCATCCAGGGAATCATGCAAAGTTTAACATGTGAAGGTGATGTAGTGGTAACATGTATTAGATCGTGAAGGAGAAGGCCTGGCCTTCAGTTCCCATCTCCTGGAGTTATCCAGGGAAGCCAATTCCCCTCTCTGTCTTCCCACCTTTCAAGTGGTGACCTCTCGCCAGACTCAAGATTTTTAATCTGTGTTTCCCAGAGTCCTGGGCTTTCAGGGTT
>NW_017731811.1:8353-16182 GCF_001890085.2 Hipposideros armiger | reverse complement strand
ATACGGGTCTCGAGTAGAAACCAACCCTGGTTCAAATCCTGGCGGTGGTATTTACTAACAGCTACTAACCTTTTGTAAGACCCAGGAGTTTACCCTTTAAAATGGGGATAATGTTTATACCCCCCTCCCCGTTTATTGAGATAACTCATGCCAAATGCTTATTAGCACCGCGCCTGGCATGACATTGTTATTCGTTTTAAATTTCAGGACCTGGCACATGGTAGGCACTTAGCAAATGTTCGTTGAATGACTGTATGATTGCTTATGCAGTGTGCAAAACATAGTATTTCTAGATAATAGAACTATCCAGACTTCCGTTTGCTGGTTTGCATGTGCTTATAGGACAGCTCTCCTTGGATATATAATCAAGGGGGCCCCATTAAGTCTTCACCCTGTTTTCCCTAATTCTGTGGGTTCTATTATTAAAATCCCTCCAATCCAAGTTCCTCTTTTATTTCTGCTGCCACGAACTTGGTTCATCAGACCTTATCTGAATCTGCCAGCAGGGTCCATTTTCCTGCAATCAGGTTCCTCACACCCCATCCATCCACCCAGCTGTGGATAGATAGATCACCCTAAAAGACCAAAATGGTCTCTGTATTTTGTTTAATAAACAATATTGATGACACTGTGATGTCTAAACTTATAGTGCCACCTTCAAGTCCATCTCCAATCTGGCCTGTTAATGCTTCTAGTTCAATGCTTCTCAGCTGGGGGTGATTTTGCCCCCCAGGGGACATTTGGCAATGTCTGGAGTCATTTTTTAATCGCCACAACTGGTGTGTGTGTGTGTGTGTGTGTGTGTGTGTGTTTATGCTACTGACATCCAGTGAGTGGAGGCCAGGGATGTTACTAACCATCTTACAGTGCACAGGACAGCCTCCACAACAAAGAATTATGGGGCCCCAAATGTCCGTAGTGCTGACAGCGAGAAAATTCTCTAGTCCCATATTTGTACTATCCACCACACACCGACTCTCTCACTAATTTCTCAACATGCCACCCTGGCTTCGCATTTCTGAATCCCTTTGCTAGGTCACTCTTTCTCTCTCTCTCTCTCTCTCTCTCTCTGCCCTGACACCCTCGTGTTCACCCTCAAGACCCATTTCACATGCCTCTACTTCCAGGAAAACTTGTAGGGTTTAGCTAGGTGGGAATTAATTGCTTCCTGCTTTCGGAACCCACAGCCTTTATAACATTAGAGTTGTAAATATTATTATGATAGTGTATATGTCGTGCCCCTCTCCCATCCATTTCTTTTTGTTAATATATTTTTTCCCAATCTCAGTGGACATAGGGTAGCCCCAATCCATTTCTGAGCTTCTTCGTATCGAGACTGGGTCTCATTTATTCCCCCTTCCCAATATAATAAGTGTCTATTGAATGAATGAGTAAAATATTCATAATAATAAGTGTTCCACATATTCGCTCTTAGGTTCTGTGCCCTTTGGAAATAAATACTCCAGGCTGACATGGAAACACACCTATTTCTCCGCTTCTTCCTCATCTTCCCCGTCTCCCAGATACATTTTAGGCAGACAGCCTTCAAACTTTTCTGAAACTCAGGGATGATTTGTGTTTGTGATTCAATTTCAGTTTCCTATCTTTAGCACATTCGCATTCAGAAACGTTTTCCATTTTGCAGTAAATCTATGGACGCTGCTTGAACACAATTTTATTCTGCGCTGCCCTGTGACACATTTACCGCCACCGTCCAAGGGTCTTCTTTTATGGGAATGGAGGCGAATGCGTCCTGTGTGTCTGCCAACATCTTATTCACATTTGAAGCATAATTGTATCTTACTGGAACTGCACTGTCCCCCCTGTGGGAGCGTCTATTAATAATAATAGGACAAGGCCCTGGCGTGGGTCGTTTCACGGAAATAATCAGATATTGTGGGCGACTCAGGTAACTGCACTGTCACTACTGTACTCAGAGACTTCTAGGCTCTCTTTTTTTTACTGTCATTTTCCTCAGGATTCCCTCCCCATGGGGGTCCCAGTCATACAGGTCCAAACCTCAGTGTATATAGGGCAGCTCAAGCTGGTTGATGATGTGTGTTTCCTTCAGTATGTGGCACAGGAACCCTGGATGTTGCAGGCAGCAAGAAACTTAGAGAAATGCTAATTAATCACCCTCAATGCACAAAGAAGCCTGAGGCTCAGAGAGGTTAAGTAACTAGCCCCAGGTCACACAGGGATTTGGTAGCAAAGCCTCAACTTGTTCCAGAATCTCCCAACTTCCAAGCCCTTGTTCCTTTTCCTACACGAAGGGGTCAGTGGTTTGTGTTTTGTGCCTTAGCGTCAAAGCACGAATGCTGTTTCAATTGAACCTATAGAGACCCACACAGCACCGCTTTCTGCGGCATTAAATTAAGTTCCTGATTCAGCTCTTTGAAGCCTGACAGCACCTCATGAGAATGGAATGTGCATGAAAAGCATTTTCAGAAGGGGTGTCTCAGAGCAATGCTCCTGAAAAGCAGCTCTGGCCCTGGATTGGATGTCCTTGTGTTGCAAGATTAGCTCCTCAAACACAAGCCTTTCCCTGCAGGAAAACACCAGCTCCTATAACAGACCGAGGCCCAGGCCCCATGGTCCCCGTTGGGCACATCCTCAGTCCATATTCTGAGAGGGAACTTTTGACGCTGACGGTCTGTTCTGAGAATTTGGCTTGCTGATGGGTCTTGACAGGCACTCGCAAGAGAAAGAGGCTTGGGGGCCAGGCCCTTGAGGTTCAAAGTCTGGTAGCAGGGTGACCAAGTTGCTCAATCTCCCTGCATCTCAGTTTCTTCATCTGTAAGATAGGAGCATTCCTCCCAGGGTTGTCATGAGTCAAAGACAAACAGTGCTTACCACAGTGTTTAGCACATAGCAAGTGCTCAATAAACAACATCTCTAGTTAGTAAATGCAGGTGCAGGGTTTCACCTTGACTCACACCCCAGCTCTGTTTCTCATTGCCTGTGTGACTTGGGGTGAGTTGCTTGACTGCTCTGAGCTACAATATCCAATTAGACAAATGAATGTAAGAACAATCTTGGAAGTTCTGGTTTTCACATATCCATCTTGGGGACAAACTGTGCTTTTTGGGGCATTAACACTGAAGCCCGTGCACTGCTTCTTCTAGATGGCTTTGTACACCAGCTAGTGCAAGGCCGTTTTAACATCTGTGGGATGAGGCCTCTTGGCAAGTAATTCCTCTCCAGGAGGGTCTCACCTTGGTCTGTGCAGCGGTGTCTGTGCCAAGGACTTGGATATTCGATTGCATTGTTGCGATTACAGTATAAAAACCAAGCGGAAAGAAGAACTGCTGAGCCTACCCCTGAAGGAGCACAAGCCTCATAAACCAAATACAATGAGCCAAAGAAAGAGAAAAAAAAAGAAGATAAAATTATAAAAGCCACCTAGCACAGCAAATCTTTAACTTTAGCTGGAAGATCTTTTGGCTTAGCTGACTGCCTGTCACTCAACTGTGAAATAAAAGAATAAAATGGGAGAACATGGATGAAGATGCCAGAAATATACGGTTGAAGATGGCATCAGAAAAAATAATGTTTAATTAAAAATACAGTAATATCTTGGTTTGTGAGCATAATTCATCCCGGAAACAAACTACTCATATTGTAAGACATTGCTCGTTTACCAAGTTAAAATGTATTAGAAATGAGGGCCGGCCGAGTTGGCTCAGTTGGTTAAGAGCTTGCTCAAGAGTGTGAGCTCTGAGCAACAGTGGTTCGATTCCTGGCCTGAGCTGAGCTGCTGCTGTGCTGCCAACAGATGGCAGGGTGACTCAGCTAAAAAAATACAAAAACAAAAAAAACGTATTAGAAATGTTNAATATGGCCACTCCACCTTTATTTTGCTAGTATTTGCCTGATGTATCTTTGTCCATCCTTTTTTGAAAATTTTAAGGGAGAATTTATATTTTGAAATACAAATTCATAATAACACATCTTTCCAAAATTGTCACAAGGAACACACCTGAAGATAACGTTACATGCTTCATTTATTTAGAAAACATTATAGACATAGTCGAAACAAACAGCGGTCATTTATAAATGCGAGTTTCTTTCTTTGAGCAAAAGGAAGCTCGGGGAAAATGTCAGACTGAGAACCAGCGTGGCTCATCACCTCGCCGATTGGAGCCTGGCCTCCCAGACTGTGATGTTTCTCCTCGCTGGCCTTCAGGGCCCTGCGCACCAAGGGACACCCGGAGGATTCTAAAGTCCTGTGTGTCATGAGAGGACACACCGTGACAGAAAGGAGACCTGTGCGTTTGGCCCTGTATTACTTATCTGTTGCTTCCTCACAAATTACTACAATCTTGGAAGCATGAAACTACACACACTTGTGATCTCATAGAGGACCAGAGGGTCAGGGTTTGGTCAGAGCTTAGCTGGGTCCTCTGCTCAGGGCCTCACAAAGCTGCAGTCAGGGTGTTGGCCAGATGGCATTTTCATCTCAAGGCTCACCTGGGGCAGGATCTGCTTGCAACCTCATTCAGGTTGTGGGTAGAATCTATTTCCTTGCAGATGCATAGCTGAGAGCCCTGACTTTTTGCTGGCTGTTGGCTGGAGGCAGCTCTCAGGTTCTAGAGTCTGGAGCTCCTAGAATCTCTCTGCAAACTTTTGCCCTATGGGCTTCCTCCACGTGACTGTCTACTTCATCAAGCCAGCAAGGAAGATCTCTCAGCTCAGGGATCCCCCAGTCCCTCTTTTAAGGCCTTTCACCTGATTACGTCAGGCCCACCAACGGTGAGCTTTCCCCATTGATGAACTCAAAATCAACTGATTTGGGAACCTCAATTACATCTGCAAAATCTCTTCACTGTTGCCATATTCTGTTGGCTAAGGCAAGTCCNCTCAGCTAAAAAAATACAAAAACAAAAAAAACGTATTAGAAATGTTTGCTTGTCTTGCGGAACACTTGCAAACCAAGGTTTTACTATAGTACACAGAGATTATCTTTCCTTCACCCCCCCCCCAGGAACTGATTATTTAACTGTTGTACACACTTGCAGTTGTGTATGATGTATATAAGGAGAGATGGTGATTGCTCTGTATGTAAAGGGCCCATCACAGGGCATGGGATGGGACGTACAGGTGTCTCTTAAGTGATGGCTATCATCACCACCATCATCACCATCACCATCATCACCACCATCACCACCACCATCATCATCATCACTACGATCATCATCATCACCATCATCATCATCTTCATCCTTAAGGTTGTCTCAGAAGATTTAGAGTTAATTGAGTATAGACTGAAGGCATTAGAACATCAGCCATCATCCTGGTAATTCAGAAGTTAACTGAATTCTCTGACAAGTGTCCCTTCTACTTAGATACCCCCATTCTCAGGGAGCTTACTGACTGCTGTGGCAGCCCATTCTCTTTTTTAATGTGGTCGAGTGTACATACTATGTGTCAGTGTATTTTCTGGAAGACTTTAGCTACTCATGGGTTTTATGCTCTGAAGGGAGCCACAGAATTAGTGAAATCTCTCTTTCACATAAGGGCACCCAGATAGGCTACTTATCCCTTAAGAGCTCTTTCATACATTCATACATTCATCCACAAACACTCCCTGAGCACCTCCTAGGAGCTGACCTCTGAGCTGGAATTTGGAGGTGTTCCAGGGCCTGTTGGGGAGACAAACAATTGAAATCTGGAATTGTAATTGCAATTTGCAATTACAGTCTGAACAGATAAGGGGAGCACCATGGGAGCCCCAAAGAGGTGTCTAGCCCAGCTGGGGATGGTGGTGTTCATGGAAGGCTTCCTGGAGGAGGTGACACTGGTGCTGAGTTTCAGAGGATGGGTGAGAGGTGGGGATGGGGAAGAGGAAGGCATTTCAGATGGAGTGTAGAGTATGTACAAACAGACCTGGAGCTAAAAAAGGCTGGTGGGAATTGAGTACAGAATGTAGGTCCAGTGTGTGTGCGTGTGTGTGTGTGCGCGCGCGTGTGTGTGTGTGCATGTGTGTGTGCGCGTGTGGTTGGCGGTACCCAGGATGAAGCTAGGAAGGTTGAGGACCCAGGAGAAGCTTCATGCCAAGCTAGAGTTTGGACTTTATTCGGGGGATGTGAGGCTCCCGTGTCAGCCCTTTTGGTCACCCTGACCCTGGGGTGGGGGCTTGCTCCTCCGGGCTACAGCCCCCCCAGTTGGGTGCGATACCAACTGCTGGGAATCTGCTTTTAGCTTTTGTGTGACAGCCAGTTCTGTTGTTCCCACTTCCTTGGCGTGGCATATCGCACAGCTCTGTTATCCCTCCCTCCCTCCCTCTTTCATGGTCTAGTGGTAAGAACTTAGCTTTGAACCAAACAGACCAGGGCTAAGTCCCAGCTCTGCTGCTGCCAACTTCTGAACCTTGGCCCGGTTCCTTAACCCCCATAAACCTCAGCCTCCCGTAAACCTTGCTTGTAAATGGGGATGATAATACAAGGAGCCAACATTGCTAGGCACCGTTCTACGTACTTTGCAAAAATCACGCATTGAATCTTTACAACTCTGTGAGGTTGGTACTGTTAGGATCCCCATCTTACAGATGAGAAAGCAGAGGCACAGAGAGGCGCAAAGCCATGCAGCTGGTAAGTGGCAAGGCCAGGAGGCAGAAGACCCTCTGTCCTGAAGGTGACGTGAAGATCAGAATGGCTAAGACAGGCAGAGTCCTCGATGTCCTGCCAGCACATAGTAGATGACTCAGTAAATGGACACTATCGTAGTTACGCATGCTCCTGAAAATATTCAGAGCAACATTGTCATGGAGACAGAAGTCCCCAGAGGTAAGCAAATTCCTGTCATCCAAGACAGCCCTGGGAAGGTCTAATTCAAACGGACTCATTAACCCTACACAGTAGAAAATGACAGATCAAGCCTTCGATGAAAGAGCCTGGAACAGCCATCGATTAGAAGCCAGCCTTGTTTCTTTCCTCCCCAACTGATCGACTGACTTGTGAGGGCTCTGCTTTCCACGTAATTAAAGAGCTAACTGAACTGTCAAGCCTGTTTTCTTTAACCCATCACCATCTTCAGGGTGAGCGGGAGGCTGTCCCGTAAGCCATAGATTTCCTCCTGCCCAGTCCATGGCTAAAAACCCAACAAAGCATCGAGGTTTCCAACCTGCCACACTCGAATCTCTGCAGCCACATGTCACCTCCTCGTTTACCACCCAGATAAGGTATTGCCAATTGGAACCAGCTATTGCACAACAAAAGACAGACAACTGCAGAATCGCTAGATGTGACACTTGACTCTAATTGGCTGTAGAAGCAAATGGGATGGTGGGGGTTGGGGGAGGGCAGGGGAGCAGAGTGTAATCTGTGTACTGCAGCCAGCAGACTTGGGTTTGGATCCAGGGCTGGATACTTTCTAGCCTTGTGGCTTGGGGCATAGCTATAGAAGCGAGTCCTTCAAAGGTCTTGCTCAAATTCAAACCCAGGGTTTGGTACAGGCAACAAAGGAGCCCTCTTTCGAAATAGATGCTGCGTGGTGGATTGCACGAGGCCTTGGTTTGGGGTCAGACATGAATTCACATCCACTGGGTCCCACACATGCTGTGTGACAGTGGGGACTGGCTTTCTTCTCGGAGCCTTTGTTTCAGGCTGAAGAGAGGAGATTAGCAGTAAGGACTTCGTGTCCCGTAAGTAGAGGAGGTGGCTCTGGAGTCAGGCTGCCTGGATTCAAATCTTTGGTTCTCAGTCCAGGTGATTTTGTGCCCCCTCCCCCAGAGGACATTTGGCCATGTTTGCAGACATTTTTGGTGGACACATCTTGGGGGAGTTGCCACTGGCATCTGGTGGGTGGAGGCCAGGGATGCTACTAAACAT
>NW_017731811.1:4878-5798 GCF_001890085.2 Hipposideros armiger | reverse complement strand
GGCCCTACCAATTCTGGATTTTCTATCTTCCACAATTGCATAAGCCACTTCCTTGAAATCTTTCTCTCTGTGTCTTGCTTTTCCTGTCTCGCCTATGTCTCTCCCTTTGTCTGCCTATCTATCTATCTATCATCTATCTATCTATCTATCTATCTATCTATCTATCTATCTATCTATCTATCTATCTATATCATCATCATCATTTCCTAATGGTTCTTGTCTTAGTCCCTTTGGGCTGCTATAACAAAAATACCACAGCCTGAGTGGCTTATAAATAACGTTTCTCAGAGGTCTGGAGGCTGGGAAGTCCAAGATTAAGGTGCTGGCAGATTCGGTGTCTAGTGAGAGCCTGTTTCCTGGTTCACACAAAGCCACCTTCTCACTGTCTTCTCAGACGGTGGAAGGGAGAAGGTGCTCTGTGGGTCTCCTTTATAAGGGCACTAACCCCATTCATGAAGCCTCTACCTCCATGAGCCAATCACCTCCCAAAGGCCCCACCTTCTAATACCATCACATTGGGCGTTAGGTTTCAACCTATGAATTTTGTTTTGGGGGTGGGGAGGGGACATAAACATTGGGTTTAGAGCAGTTGTGTTTCTCTGGAGAACCTTGACTCATACACTGATTCCTGGGCAAACTCATCCACACCGGTGTCTTCAACCGCCATCTCCATTATTATCTCTTAATCCCATTGGGGCACAGATCCGTCTGAGGAATTGATGCAGGACTTGGAGCGTCTTTCCAGAAAGTGCACATGCATATGTGTATGTAACATTGCATGCAAACTTAGGGACCCAGAGACCCCAGGTTAAGAAGCGCCGGTTGGATGCTGATGGGTCCTAGACTCTAGCCCTCCCCACTGCCCCGCTGAGCTGCAAACCTACTCGGCACCTCACCGTGGCTGTTTTGCAGGAGCCTCA
>NW_017731811.1:1258-2412 GCF_001890085.2 Hipposideros armiger | reverse complement strand
ATATAAATGTCTAACCACCATGCTGTACACCTGAAGCGAACATAAAATAATACTAAATGTCATCTGTAACTGAAAGAAGTAAATAAATGATTTAAAAAATACATTAAAAATGTATTTTTTAATGTATTTTTTTTAATGTAGTGGTGCTGAGGTTGAGAGACCTTTCTCTACAGCCTACTAGCTTGTGAAGTCACTTAACCTGGTAAAGACTGTTCCCTCACTGGGGGAAGGCAGATATAACAGTGCCTGATAATAGCAGTGGGTGGTTATTTTAAAAACAGGCAATGTGGCTGTTTTTGAACATCATCAGGCACCTGGGAAACCCTCAATAAATATGAGCTCGGGTTTTTGTGGAATTCAGAGGCAATAGTGCACTGTAGCTGCTTGGACACAGGTAGGTCCTACATCAGCCTCTGTAAAGACATGGTAACGGTGACAGCAATGCATGCCATTTTCACAGCATCTTTGAAGTGTCCTGAGATCCTCCTTTAAGCCTGCACTTCACGGGGGATCCCTGTCCACTCCCTCTGTCCTGCAACCTCTGCCTCAAGGTGATGTTCAAAGCCATTGTCAACATTTTAAAAGCAACAGACTTGGGAAGCTGATGCTGGATTTTGAAGCTACTGTTGCTGAAAATCATTAAAAGCAACTGTCTCCCCTGTGTTTTCTTCTGAAATCCTTTTCTGAAAGCTGTTCCCAACTTGAGCAGTTCTTGTAATTGGGATTTATTTTCCTGGAGGGGGGGGGTTCTTTCCCCTTTTCTCTCAGATAGAGCCTGTTATGGACTAAGTATTTGTGTCCCCCCCCCCAGATTTGTATTTCAAAGCCTTAACTCCCAGTGTGATGGTATTTGGAGGTGGGGCCATTGGAAAGTGATTAGTCTTAGATGAAGCCATGAGGGTGGAAACCCATGATGGGATTAGCGTCCTTCTAAGAATAAGAAGAGAGGGACCAGAGTGGGTAGCTCTCCCGCTTCCTCCCCACTGCCTATATTGAATAACAAGAGCTAACGGTATTTTATTTATTATTTTAAAATATTGGGTTGTCGGAAAAGTCATGACGTAATTTTTTATGTTTTTCTTTGCAAAAATGTGTCATGACTTTTCCAACAACCCTATATATATATATATATATATATATATATATATATATAT
>NW_017731811.1:0-823 GCF_001890085.2 Hipposideros armiger | reverse complement strand
CTCAATTTTTCATCTCTGTCCTGCTTGTTTGTCCTCTCTCGCTCTGTTTGCCCGTGAATGGCACTGTCACCCACCCAGGAGAGAAATTTTGGGTCATCCTTGTATTTTTCCCTCCCCCTCTCCACCCACGTCCAATCACTGACCTGTCAAATCCATCTCCACTGCCAGAGGCCAATTTTCATGCCACCATGGCCTTCGTCCTAATAGGGATCCCTGCTTCCAGCCCTGGTCACGTCCAATCTGCTCTTCACTCAGAAACCAGAGTTGGGTTTAAGAACGAACTCTTTATTTTATTTTTTTCTAGCTTTATTGAGATATAGCAACTTATATCATGTGTAAGTTTAAGGTGGACAACGTGTCGACTTGATAGACTTAAATATTACACAATGATCGCCACCATAGCATTAGCTAACACCTCTATCATGTCACATACTTAAAAATGAATACTGAAAAAATTCGTTTTTGAATTTTGTCTCTCCCAGGATTAAAAAAGATCTTGGGTGGTCCCACTTTGCCCTCCGGGTATTGCGAAGTCCAGTGTGGGTTGTAAGATGCTCTACCTGGCCCTGTTTCTGCCATTTCATCAGTCATTCATCCCACAAACATTTATTGAGCACCTCTGTGTGCCAGGCACTGTGTTGGGTGCTGGGGACGTGGAGGGAGTGGTGTTTGTCTTCTAGGTGAATCCGGCTCTCTTCTTGCGTTTTCCTGTCATGCTGAGACCACTTCCGTGTGCTGATCGGCTGCTGTGGTATTCCACCTCGCTCCTTCACCCCTGTGTCCCAGCCATTCTGCCTTTTTTCCCCCTTCTCTAGCCAGCAAA
>NW_017735753.1:0-1666 GCF_001890085.2 Hipposideros armiger | reverse complement strand
TGGAATCACTGGGGACTCCCCTTTCTCTCCCTTGGTACTAAACCTTTCAGAACAATCACTGACTCTGTCTTCAGAACAGATCCGTACTCTGACCAACGCTCATCGTATCTTCCACAGACCAGCTCAAGCTGCCATCCCCTCTCACCTCGATGACAGCAGTTGCCTTCTAAGTTTTCTTTCTCTCTGCTTCCATCTTTGGTAACCCTACAGGAAGTTGCTCAAAGGTCCCATTCTCCATGAAACCTACACTGAACGTGCGATTTTAAGTGGCAATTCCACCCTGACCCCTGGAGGTCCCCTTTTCCTGGTCTATTTGCTTATCCAGAGCACTTATCTTTGAACACGCTACATAATTTATTTAATTTACTGTCTGTCCCGCTCCCACTAGAATTAAGAATCACAGTCAGAAATCCTTTTCTGCTTTCTTCTCCAGGGTGCCCCGCCCACAGAACAATGCCTACTGTACCACAGACAACTCCGATTATACTGCTGCATGAAAAGAATGAACAAAGAATACTTAGACTTTCTAAAACTTTAGTGTGCATATTTTTTACATTTTATAAATAACGTGGATTCCTGGATTTTAATCCAGGCCTGAATCAGAAATTCTGAAGGTGAGAATCAAGAATATGTCTTTAAAAGGCTTTCTAGGTAAATCTATGGTTTGAGGCCACACTTAGAGAAATACTATTTAGGATACTACTTGAAATTACTTAACGAGGGTGCTTTATAAACTGTATCCTTGTCCTGATAAACTATGTCCCCGTGTGCACTCCTTCCTATGGCCAGTATGTCTCCATAGCTTCCCGATGTCACATTTCATTTTTATTATTTTTTTCACGTTATGAAATATGTGCTTGATACAATTACTATCTCCCATCCATTCATATGTCAAATGTTTCCTAATACTCCAAAACTGTTGAATCTTTAGTTCTAATGCATGAGTTGATCTTAGCTATAAATTAAATACCATAAATAAGTAACCATTATGTTTCTTTTTTAAAAGATTAATAGGAAAATGTTGAAATTTATATGAATTTATTGTTTATGTTAAAAGCTTTCTAAGATCTTCCAGAATCTCTCACTAACATAAAAGGGGAACATTTGGCTTCTGACCCACTCCTTTTATCCAGTAGCCTATTAAGTCAGAGAAAGTGGGTCACAGCACAAAATATAAAGTACTCAGGATCTCAGAGAATTTTCACTTCTACACAATACCCCATTATGTGACTCCAGGTTTAAATTATAGACACCACTCAATTTAACACACGGTAACACCTAACTCCTACAATTTGGGATTATCCCTAAATGAGTTCCATTATATTAAATTTTATAAGCTCTTCATCTACCAAAATTGTCAAAACATTTTCATGCCTATTCCTTATAATAGGGAGTCACTCACCAGTCTTTGATTTCTTTATTTTTAACAATATTATGTGCCTATTATATATTAGATATTAGGAAACAAAAACACTTTAAAAATGATCCTTGTCTTTACAAAGCTTACAACTCAAGAAGAAGCCAAACAAACCAATGAATATTGTATGGGGCAAATCCAAAATTTATAGAAGATTGGGAGATCAAGAGCCTAGAAAAGGGCCATCTGAACTGAATCTTAGAGAATTATTGAGTTGGGTGAGGTAAAATGGAGACAGAGTGTTCAAAC
>NW_017735752.1:0-1546 GCF_001890085.2 Hipposideros armiger | reverse complement strand
GCGCGCGCGCGTGTGTGTGTGTGTGTGTGTGTGTGTGTGTGTGTGTGTGTGAGACGCCAACCTCCGTTAGTTTCATAGTTTGGACCAGAGCTTTCCATCAGTCCATTAATGTTAATGACGGATTTTAGTGCGCTGAGCCGTCCCACACACCAGGGAGCAGGTAGGTGGAACACTCAGCCAACACTCAGCCCCCAGGAAACAGGTCACATCAGGAAACTTACAGTGGCTTCCTTCCAGTCCTGCAGAGACACCAGCGTGCGTCTGAGCCCTCACCCTGTATAACACACTTTGACATTTTGTTTTGTAAGTTAACACCTTTGACGTAAGCGACGTGAAGGAGTCAACATGAAAAGATGCTGGCAGGAAGGGAGGGGCTGGAATAGGGCACCAGAGAGAGGTAAAACTTGGACATACGTCTAAAAATAATACCTACCTCTCCCTTTGCAGTTTTAATTACTTCTACACCCCTGTGAGCTGTCTGAGGGCTGAGCTGGGAAGGCTCCCCCAAGCCTCTCCCACAGTCCCTGACACTTGGCTGTTGTTATATTTAAAGCAGACATCTGGCAAGAGAAACGGGAAACTGGGGACCAGGGGGGAATGAAGGAGCACTGTCTAATCCACCTACAGCTATCTTTCGGCAGGACACCAGCTCCCTGAACAGCCACGGGTCCTGAAGGATTCTGAAAACCTCCCAAAACAGGTCTCCCTCCCCACCACTTCGCAGGGCTCAGGAAGTGAACAAGGAGGTTTGGAAAACAGCCCTCCAGATGAAGCTCATAGACATAAGGCTGAGAAGATGAAGTCAGCCATTAAGGAGAACACGCTGTACGACACTGCGTGATTTGTTCACGTGAAAGTCGAAAACAAACACAATTCATCCACTGTGATAGAAGCCACACTGGTGATTATTCTTTGCAGCGGTCTGTCGCTTGAGAGAACTTTCTGCAGTGCTGGATACTATACCATTTGCTGGGTGTATTTACTTTATAAAGATTTATCAAGCTATACACTTGAGATCCGTGAATTCACTATACGTAAGTTACACCTTATACCTCCCTCCCTCCCTCTCTCTCTCTCCTTCTAGCTCACATACAATGAAAACTGTCAAACATACAGAAATGTATAGAGAATGATAGCTTACACGCTGTATACCCACAATTTAACTTCACAAGACAACATTTTGCTGTTTCCTCCGAATCTTTTTCCTTCCTTTTTGAAGAAATAAAGCATTACACGTAGAAGTGAAATCCTGAACATCTCTGGTCCCCTTGCGTGCCCTCCTTCCACCCTGCACTTAGCAGTTTTCATTTCTCATTCATGTTTTTATACCTTCCCAAAGGAAGTAATTTGTGTAGCCCTGAAAGATACATTGGGCTGGTTTTCAGCTTTTAAATTTCACAGAAATGGTGTCACATAGTGAATCATTCACAACTAGCTTTTCCAGGCATGAGATTTTGTTTTGAGGGTTACTTACATGGATCCACGTGGCTCTGTTACCTTCATTTTAACCACGATCTAATACCCCAATGCGAAAACATACTGCAAT
>NW_017735751.1:0-1667 GCF_001890085.2 Hipposideros armiger | reverse complement strand
TTTACTGAAGCGAACACTGTTTTAACATTAATTCTGTTAATACAACTAATGTATTGTGTCAGGCTGATTTAGAACATTAACTGTGTCCCCTGCCGATTTTCACATAAAAGTCTGCAGTTTCACAATAACCCTTCAAAAGGTCACTTGAAAGGTACCCAGAAATGTTAGCCCACATGATGAGGGAGTAGAGAACAGCAGGAGATTGTAGTAATTAACAGCCAAGATGGAACTTTTTTGTACCCCACACAAATTATTTAGAGCATTTTCAACAAGCTCTGCTCTTGAACTATACAAATGCATGAGATTTGGGTTGAGCCTTCCATAACTTTGTATCATGGATTAATTATAAAGATGTTGCTTTCTATAATTCTCTTTTGGGGAAAAAAATCCATTATCATAGTGCTATTAGAGAGTCACTTGAAAGTGCTTGCATGTGGGAGGCAGTTCATCCCGATCTGAAAGAAGAAAATTTGGTTGTAGCACTGTAAGAATACCCTTGGAGGGAAACTGAGTCTGGAACATGACAAAATTGATGACGACAAACCCTGGAGGAAACTAGTCTATTTGAACCTCTCTATTACTTCATATAAAAAGCTCTACTTGAAAATATTCAGAGCATTGAGGTATACTTTCGGCATCTGAGAAGAGTCTTGACAGCTGTTGGACTCTCAGACTGTTGGAATTCCATGAACAAGGGGAAAAGAGAGAGAGAGAGATAAACAAGTGAAAATAAAATAAATCACGGGCTGTTGGACAAGGATTTGGTTTCATGGAACATTCAAATAAGGATACAGTCAAAGTATCTTTGCTGACATGTATAAAATACACCTGAGCTATAAGTAGATGTCAAGAAAAGATAAAAGCCTTGCCATCTTACAGTTGGAGACACCGAAGCCCCAAGAACTAAGTGACTTGCCCAGTGAAGGCTCTGTCTTCCAGGCCTCACTTCTCTTGAAAGAAAACACACTGAAGATGCTAACAGTTCATACGAGTAGAATCCCTCTGTGACTAGAAGAGGGGAAGAAGGGAGAAGGGGAGGTCCTTCGCCAAGAAGGAAGCCATTCTTCCTGGGGTCCAGCCTAAAGCCCCTTCAATAAACTTTTCTTAAACTTCAGGCTGACTCTTCATCTCCCCTCTTACTCCTAATTATCTGTGTTAATATCATTACTTACTGACATTCTGTGCCCAATTAAAAATGAAATAAACTTGGGACTAGAACGTAAAGAATTGTTAAAAACAGCGCATGATGTAGCCATATTAAAGAAGAATGAATTGGCTGTTTAAAATTGAATCCTAATACACCTATTGTCTTACCAAAAATAATTGTTGATTAACATATATAAACGCTAACATAATAAAATCACTCCACAACCTGAAGGTCCCTAATATTCATTAGCAGGGGGATGGGTGCCTACAAGTATGAAAGAATGATTTAGGAGTCTTTGATTTTGTTTCTAATTTGTTGGGTGACCTTGGACATGTCACTGTACTTTTGTTGCAGCTTCTCAGTCTATAAAAAGGATAATAAAATTCCCCCCTGATGTAACCTCAAAGAAGTGTTGCGATGATTAATGAGTTGATGATGGCTTACACTCCTGAGGTGAGAGGCAGTGTATGAAAACGGAATGTCATTGTTTTTGTGATCACTGTTATTGCTCATCCACAAG
>NW_017735750.1:0-1667 GCF_001890085.2 Hipposideros armiger | reverse complement strand
CTCTCTCCCTTCTTTTCTTTTTACTTTTCCTTGCTCTACATTTCCTCCTTCTTTCCATTTTTCTGCAATCTTTTTCTGTTTGTGTTGCTATTTTGTCGTGTTCCTTTTGTTTTGTTTTTTTGTTTTTTTTAAATATCTGTGCATGTTGAGTGTGGGTTGTCAGTTGTTTTACATGTGAGAGTATCTGGTTTCTTTTTGTGGCTGTTGCTGTTGAGCTTGTTGATCTGTTTTGTTCTAAAATTGCTCTGCACCAGGGCCCACCCAAAGGGGCACAAGAATCATCACACCCAATGGCCAACTCTAGACCAAACCAGACCATTACCAGTTTTGACCTACAAGAGTCACACCCAAAGGGAACTCTCTACATGCACAGGAGTCCATATAGGCCAAGCCTCACCTGAGGGGTGAACCCTCACACAGCAGCTCATACACTGTGGACATAGCCAATCTTCACAGGTATTCAGCCTGGGAGTCAATCCCACCTACTGACAAGCCAAAAGCAATTAAAGCTCAACTTCAACAGGACAAGACACACAACACAAGGAACACCTCTGGTACACACACCCACAGGAGAATAGGGAGACTGAGCAATTCAAATATAAAGGACACATACCACATAAGTCCATCCAGCAAACACTGAGAGGCCTAGGGGATCTACCTAATACATCGAAGCAAGCACAGAGTCAGCCAGAATGGGGAAACAAAGAAACACATCCCAAATAAAAAAACAGAAGAAACTTCCAAAATCAGTGGAACTAGATGAAATAGAGGCAACCAACCTTTTGGAGGCAGGGTTTGAATACTGATGATTAGAATGTTCAAGGAAATTAGTGAGGATATAAAGAAGGATAGAGAAATCATGAAAAACAATCAGTTAAAACAAAAGAATACAATTACTGAAATAAAGAACACACCCAAAGGAATTACCAGCAGATTGGATGAAGCAGAGGATTGAATCAGTGACTTAGAAGACAAAATAGCAGAGATCACCCAAGAGGAACAACAAAAAGAAAAAAGAATAAAAAACATTGAAAATAGTTTAAGAGAGCTTGGTGATAACATCAAGCACAACATGCGCATCATAGGATTACCAGAAGGAGAAGAGAGAGAACAAGGGATCAAAAACATATTTGAAGTAATAATGACTGAAAACTTCCCTAACCTGATAAAGGAAATTGACATACAAGCCCAGGAAGTGCAGAGAGTTCCAACCAAGATGATCCCAAACAGGCCCACAACAAGACACATTATAGTGAAAATGGCAAGGGTTAATTAAACACAAAGACAGAATCCTAAACGCAGTAAGAGACAGGCAGCAAGTTACTTACAAGGGCACCCCCATAAGAATATCAGCTGACTTTTCTACAGAAATCTGGCAGGCCAGAAGGGAGTGGCAGGAAGTATTCAAAGTGATGAAAAACAAAGGCCTACAAACTACATTTCTTTATCCAGCAAGGTTATCATTTAAAATTGAAGGAGAGATACAGAGCTTCCCAGTAAAGAATATGCTAAAGGAATTCATTACCATCAAGCCAGCATTGCAGGAAATGTTAAAAGGGCTTCTTTAAGCAGAAGAAAGAGGAAAAGAACCTAACTAACAAAGACCAGGAACCCAAATAACAAAATAGCAATAACTATGCACCTATTAATAATCACATTAAATATAA
>NW_017735749.1:0-1599 GCF_001890085.2 Hipposideros armiger | reverse complement strand
ACTTGTCTGTTCCCCTTCCCCCAATTCCCCAGCACTGTTCCCATCCCTCAATTCCCCAATTAAAAAAAAAAATCTTTAAAAGATAAAAATAAATTTAAAAAAATAAAGAAAGAATTAGAGAAAGGAAGGAGTGAAGGACAGAGTGGGATCTAATGTGAAGGTATATTAGGCAAAAATTAGTAATTCTAAACGCAATGTCATTGGAATGGATGCCAAGTGGACCATGCATTCCTATCACATTCTGTCTCTTTTACCTTGTAGACCTGTGGTTATAAACACAAATGCCAATCGGGCAGGCACGCTATGCACGGGGGTAAAGCAGACCAGGCGGCAGCTTTGGGAAACAAGAACCACAGGCTTCAACTAAATGGGGCCCGTGCTACCCAACTTCAACCCAGGGCAGCCAAACAAAAATGTGCTCAGAAACATGAATTTCTATTTGACACATCTATGAGTTTGCTTTTGCTGACATAAAAAATAAAAATTACCCAAACCTTCGGGGCTTCAACCAGCACTCTTTTTATTAACTCACAGTTCTGGAGGTCAGAAATCCAGTGACAGTGTGACTCAGCTGGGACCCCTGCTTGAGTCTCTTAAAGCTGAAATCAGGGGAGCAGCAAGATACATTCCTCTTTAGAGCTTCTGGAAATTAATCAGCTTCCAGTCTTACCCTAGTTTGGCCACAGTGAATTCCTTGGGGTTGTGGAACTGAAAGCCCAGTTTCCTGGCCGCCCACCTTCCTTCTCATGCTTTCCATGTGGCCTCTCTCCTGAAACAATGAGTCTCTCCAAAGCTTTGGCTGTCTTGGATGTTCTGTTCTGCTGTGTCTGTCTGCCTCCCAGATGGAGAAGATTCTTTGCTTTTCAGGGTTCATGTGATTAGAACGGTCCCACCTGGACAATACAGGGTCATCTCCTTATTTAAAGGTCTGGTCCATAAACTTGATTATATTTGCAAAGACTCTTCATGCTGTAGAGTGCAACATATACTTGTATTCTAAGGATTAGAGCATGGGAACCGGTGGGGGGGCCATTACTTTTTCTACTACAAGTCCATATGTAAAATGCTGACAAATAATAATTATCAACTTGCTTGAGCCAGACAAATGTGTCTGTGGTCCACATCTTGACTCAGTGACAAAATCTGTGACCTCTACTTTAGGAGATGAGGGTTACCAACAAAACCAATATTGCGCTATAGCTTTTAAAATAGCATGTTCTTAAGCTAACTGGCGTGAAGATAAACAGATTATTAAAAAGAAATAGGTATCCGGTGTTACAGTCTTTGCTTCTACATTTGTGAGTACTACATTCGAGGTCAAGGTCCTTTAGAATGGACTTTATGAATGTTTAAATAATTAATAATCAATATATGTTTCTACCCTTTCTCTTTTTTGCAACTCTATTTGAGTTACTGCTGTTATGAACACTGCCTTGGAGGCAGGTTAAATATGTTGTTTTCTTGCTGAGCTGCATTTATGTAACCTATTAGATATTTTTCCCGGGTCAAGAGAAGGAATCAATATTAATCCAGTGGGTACTCGTCATGTGTGCATTCTCATCAATTCTATAGTAAAATTAACCATGGAATCATACTAAA
>NW_017735748.1:0-1621 GCF_001890085.2 Hipposideros armiger | reverse complement strand
GAGCTGTTGTTCACCATCTTAGCGGCAGAGGGCGCCGCGTCACTGGTCCTCATGTGGTATCCGAACCGGGACCCTGCTGCTCAGAGCTGGTGCTCCCAAGCCAACTCCTAACCAACGAGCCACTCGGCCAGCCCTCTTTTCATTTTTTTGATGGTTTCCTTTGCGATGCAAAAACTTTTTAGTTTGATGTAGTCTCATTTGTTTATTTTTTCTTTTATTGCCCTTACCCGAGAAGATATATCAGAAAAAAAATATCACTAAGGGTAATGTCAGAGAATTTACTGCTTATATTTTCTTGTATGAGTTTTATGGTTTCAGGTCTTACTTTTAAGTCTTTAATCAATTTTGAGTTTATTCTTGTATACGGTGTAAGAAGGTGGGCTAGTTTCATGTACCTTTTTGCATGTATATGTTCAGTTTTTCCAACACCATTTATTGAAGAGACTGTCATTTCCCCATTTGTATATTCTTACATCCTATATGGTCATAGATTAAATGACCATATAGGCATGGGTTTATTTCTTGACTGTCTATTCTGTTCCATTCATCTATGTGTCTGTTTTAATGCCAGTACCATGTTGTTTTGATTACTATAGCCTTTTAGTATGGTTTGCTATCAAGTAGCATGGAACCACCAACTTTATTCTTCTTTCTCAAAATTGCTGTGGTTATTCAGGGTCTTTTGTGGTTCCATATAAATTTTAATATTATTTGTTCCATTGCTGTGAAAAATGCCATTGGTATGTGATAGGGATTGCATCGAATGTCTAGATTGCTTTGGGTAGTATGGAATTTTAATGATGGTATTTCTTCTTATTCATAAGTATGGTATACACTTCCACTTATTTGTATCTACTTTCATTTTTTTCTTCAGTGTCAGATAGTTTTCCAAATACAGGTCTTTTAACTCTGATTAAATTTACTCCTAAGTACTTTATCTTTTTAAATAAAATGTAATTGTAAAGAGGATTGTTACCTTAATGATTCTTTCTGACAGTTCATTATTCATGTAATAAAATGCAACCAATTTCTGAATATTAACTTTGTATCCTGCTAATTTACTGAATTCACTTATTAGCTCTCATAGTTTTTTTGGTGGAATCATTCATGTTCTCTCTATATAGTGTCATGTCATCTACAAATAATGATAGTTTTATTTCCTCCTTTCCCATTTGGATGCCTTTTATTTCATTTTCTTGTCTGAGTGCTGTGGCAAAGAGTTAGAATACTATGTTGAATACAAGTGGTGAGACACAGCATCCTTCTTTTATTCCTGATCTTAAGGAGAATGCTGTTAGCTTTTCCCTGTTGAGAATGATGTTAGCGCTAGGTTTGTCATAAAAGGTTTTTCTTATGTTGAGTTATGTTCCCTCTCTTCTAACTTTACTGAGAGTTTTTATTATAAATCAATGCTGGATTTTGTAAAAATCTTCTTCTGCATCTATTGATATGATTTTTATCTTTCATTTTGTTTATGTGGTGCATTATGTTATTTGATTTGTGGGTATTGAACCAAACTTGCATCCCAGGAATAAATCACACTTGGTCATGGGGTATGATCTTTTTCATGTATTGCCAAATTTGTCTTACTAATATTTTGTTGAAGGTTTTTTGCATCAAG
>NW_017735747.1:0-1669 GCF_001890085.2 Hipposideros armiger | reverse complement strand
GGGCGTCTGGAAAACCCACAAAATCTAAGGAATGGGAGAATCAAAACAGGTCCAGAGTTTGGCAAATAGGACAAGGTGGGAAAGCGGGACTTAGCCAGCTGGATGGAATGCAAGGTCTCATATCCTAAACTCTAGGGGCTAATGGGTAGAAAGAAGATATAGAAACCCTGATACCCAGAACTCAATTCCTCAGCTAACTGGACTTAGAGAGTTGAGTCCGAGATGGGTTGTAGCATCCTAGAATTTTTTGTTCCGAGAACCTCAGAGATGAGGTTTTATTGCTCCAGTGCTAGCTTGCTAGAAGTTGAAAAGAAAATCCTAGAAACAAATTCTAAAGAAATGTGGAAACAAAATGTTGGACATACCATCAAAATAAGCCAACAATCTGATCAGTTAAGAGAGAAGAAGAGTTAAAAAATTGAGCCAACAAGAAATGAGACAGGAAGAAAAAGGTTTTGAGTAGAGGGTGATAAAATATGAAATAGATACTTTCTGTGCCAGTGAGAGTAGAGCAACTATGGATTTTTCTGGAATGTTTGAATTCTTGATGTAACCAGGAGAAAGACAGCCCTGACAGTGCATAAGTGGACCCAGGAGGCATCCCAACCTGTCTGGTGTGGTGGACCAGCAGACACGTCAGGATCACTGTTCAAGGAATAGTTTCCCTCCTCATCATAGAGAAGCCAGAATTTATTTATTTATTTTTATTTTTATTTTTAATTTATTTATTTAAGCTGAGCCATCCTGCCACCTGTTGGTAGCTCAGCAGCTGCTCAGCTCTGGCCGGCAATCGAACCGCTGTTGCTCAGAGCTCAAACTCTTGAGTGAGCTCTTAACCAACTGAGTCACTCGGCCAGCCCCCAGAATTTACTTTAAAACCCAGCCAGTAGATTAGACAAGAGCTATCCCTAAACTGTTTTCATGGTTCCTCCATGTTTCTAGGATTAGAGTTGGCCATCCTGCTACAAAAAGTGGGAATGGGACTAGAACAAGGCAGTGAATATCAATCAATCACAATGATCATATATTAAGGCAGAATTACTGATTTTGGTAAGATCCCTTTTATTCCAAGGTTTTTAGTACTCCTCAAAGATTTTCTGCCTGTTCTAGAATATAGATGATGCATCAAATTTCATTTATGCATAAAAGAGACAATAAAAAATGTTATAGGGTTGATACAATGTATCAGTATATCTCAAAATGTGTTCATTGGAATATTGGTACCCAGAGATATTAAAGAATATAATTAACAAAAAGGATTCTATGATCAAAAAAGCAAGAGAACCACTAAGCTTAATAAAATCAAACATTTCTTTTATTACAGAACTTCTCAGAGCCATTGATGTGCTAATTTACTGAGACTTTCCAAAGGAAGTACACAGAGTATTTATTAATGTTATTTGACTATAGACCACATTTTGAAAGTGCAGTTAGTGGGACTAGTTTTCCATAGAACACAGTTCATAAAATATTTTACATTTAAGAAAAAAAATATGTTAAAAAATATTCCAATGCCATTCTCTACAGCATCAGTGTTTTACTCATTCAAGATAAAAAAATCCTGGGGCTGGCCGAGTGGCGCGTTGGTTAAGAACTGGCTTGGGATGCCAGAGGGCCCTGGTTCAGATCCCACATATGAGGGCCAGTGACACTGCCCTCCACAGCTAAG
>NW_017735746.1:0-2382 GCF_001890085.2 Hipposideros armiger | reverse complement strand
GCATGTGGGATTTTAACAAAGTGAACCATAACAAGAATCCATAAAATTATCCCCCAACAACTTTCAAAATTGTTTAATCTAATAGTGTTTATTGTCTGAACACAGCGGAATTAAGTGAGAAATCACAAATATTTGCAAATTAAACAATTCTTTCCCAATATCATGTAGGTCAAATAACAAATCATAGGAAAGAATACAGAATCGTCTCAAGTGAATGATAATAGAAATTCAACATATCAAAATTTGTGGGATGCTGCTAAAGCACTGGCTAGAGGGAAATTTATAACATTAAATGCTTAGACAAGATGAAAAGTTAATTATCTACATTTCTACCTCAAGAATATAATGAAAGAATCAAAAAAGTAAACTCAAAATAAATATAAGAAAACAAGAAAGATAAGAAATCAAGTAGCAAAGAGAAAAACAATAGAGAAAATCAAAAAAGTCTAACTTGATTTGTTAAAAAGAGTAAATATTCTTAATATTTGAAAACTTTTTGAGGAACTGCCATAATGTTTTCCATAGTAGCTGCAACAGTTTACAATCCCACCAGCAAGGGTTCCCTTTTCTCCACATCCTTTCTAACACTTATTTCTTGAATTTTTGATAATAGCCATTCTAACAGATATAAAATGACATCTCATTGTGGTTTTAATTTTCATTTTTCTAATAATTAGTGATGTTAAACATATTTTCACCTGTATGTCTACCTTGGAAAAATGTCTATTCAAGTCCGTTGCACATTTTTTAATTGGGTTTTTTTTGTTGTTGTTAACTTGTATGAGTGCTTTATATATTTGCATATTAACCACCTACTGGAAATATTATTTGCAAATATTTTCTCCCACTTGGTTGGTTGCCTTTTCATCTTGTTAATGATTTCCTTTGTTGTATAGCGGCTTTTTAGTTTCATGTAGTCCCATTTGTTTATTTTTATTTTGGTTTCCCTTGCTTTTGAAGTCAAATTCACAAAAACATCACTAAGACTGATGCCCATGAGCTTACAATCTAAGTTTTCTTCTATGAATTTGATGGTTTCTAGTCTTATATTCGTCTTTAATCCATTTTAAATTAATTTTTGTGTATGGTGAAGATAGTGGCCTAGTTTCTTTCTTTTGCATGTGGCTGTCTAGATATTTATCTGAAGAAATTAAAAACACTAATTCAGAAAGAAATGTGCACCCTTATGTTTATTGCAGCATTATCTTCAGTNGGTGTTCATACACCACTTGGCAACCATAACATGCCCCCTTCATTGTTTGGCGAAGCAGGGTGCAGTGTGGGACTGGACCTCTAGGATGGAGGAAGCCTTTATGGCTGCCAAATGGACTGTGGCTCAAGTCCAGACCTTGTGGTCACTGACCCCGCCCTTCCATGCCTGCTGACGGTGCAGATGCAGGAGGAGGGCTTTGGTTGGAGTCTGTGCCAGACCCATGGAACCAGGAAGGTGTCCTTGGGTTTCTGGTCTCAGCTCTGGAAAGGAGCTGAGCGGAGGTACTCATTAATCAAGAAGCAGTTAGCGGCCATTTCCACAGCCATAGTGGCCTGTGAGGCCATCACAGGTTCTGCACCTGTGACAGTGCAGACCACATACCCAGTTGAGGGTTGGCTGTGGTCATGCCTCAGGACACCCAGGACAGGGGTGGCCCAAACTCCCACACTGACTAAGTAGGAAGCGTATTTGGAGAAATGGGGCATATTTAGCTCCAATCTGCTGTCCCAACAGCTTCATGAGCCACTGGGCCTGGTGGCCTTCTGGGCGGACAAAGAAGAGGTACTTTCAGCATACCCTGTAGAGGTGGCCAGCCCACACAGGGAAGGAAAGACAACTGTCCCTGGTGGGGCATGGTACACGGATAGCTCCTGTTGGGGCCAGGCCCCCATGTGGACTGCGGTGGCATTACAGCAAGAATCAGAGGAATTCTGGTATGACACTAGCCCAGGCCAGAGTAGCCAATGGGCCGAGCTAAGGGCTGTCTGGTTATTGCTCATACACGAAGCAGGGGATGTGCATGTCTGCACTGACAGCTGGGCAGTGTTCCGGGGTCTCAACCTGTGGCTGCCCCATTGGGCTGCCCAGGGGTGGATGATAAGACCGTGCCCCCTGAGGGTACACTCCCTCTGGGAGGATCTTTGTTCACGGGGTAAAAGCCAGGCGGCTATGATTTACCACGTCCCGGGCCATAAGCCATCCTTCTCCCCTGGAAACAACATGGCAGACACGCTGGCACAAGGCCGCCCTGCCAGTCCCCTTTCTCCTTCAGCGGTACAGGATGCCATTAGGGGCCCTTGGTTACATCGGAAGCTCGGGCATGTAGGACCATGAACCATGTGCCAAGTGGCCCAGCACTGGGGCATACCTCTGAAGGCAGCTGACACCAG
>NW_017735745.1:0-1627 GCF_001890085.2 Hipposideros armiger | reverse complement strand
TATGATTTATCTCAAATTAATTTTTGTGAAAGGTATGAAATTGGAATCAAGGTTCATTTACCCCCGCTACCCATATGCATACCCAATTGACCCAGCCCTACTTATGGAAAAGAACGCCATTTGTTATTTGCCCCACTAAATTCTTATGGCACCTGTGTAAAGTGGATGACCACATATATGTGGGTCTGTTTCCAGGTTCTTATTCCATTGGTCCATTTGTCTAACCTTGTACCAGTACCACAGTGTCTTAATTCATGTACCTTTATAAAAAGTCCAGAAGTCCTATAACTTTTTTTTCAAGATTGCCTTGGCTATTCTAAGTCCTTTGTATTTCCATTATCTTAAAAGTTTGCAAATTTATTTCCATTTATTTATAAATTTTATGAGCTTGTCAATATCCAAAACCAAACAAAACCTTGCTGGGATTTTAGTTGGGCTTGCATTGGAGCTATAGATCTGGTTGGGGAAAACCAACATTTTAAATGTTGAGTCCTCCAATCCATGAATATTGTACACTCCATTTATTTAAGTGGTCTTTAATTTCTCCTAGCAGTGTTTTGTAGATTGCTACAAAACAGTGTAAAGATCTTACATAGCTTTCACTAGATTTATTCTTGGGCATTTGGGGTTTTTTAATGCTATTTTAAATGGCTTTAAAATTTTTTTATATTCTACTTGTATATAGAAACACTACTGATATTCTACTAGTATATAGAAACACTACTGATTTTTACATATTGACCTTATATTCAGCCATCTTGCTAAGTTCCCTTATTATTTCTAATATTTCATAGATTATCTTAGAAGTTGTGTGATCACAATTTTGTCATCTGTGAATCAAGATTGTTTCATGTCTTTCTGTGCAATCATTATGCCTTATTTCTTTTTCTTGCCATCTGTCATGGGCTAGGATATCTACTCAAGTGTTGAATAGAAGTAGTGATAATGGACTTCCTTTCTTGGTTGTAACATCAGGCAGGGGAAAGCATTCATTATCAAATGCCTACCTCAAAATGTTCATATGTATTTTTCTTTCACATGTTAATGTGAATTACATTGGTTCATTTTCAGTTGTTCTCTTGATGGTCAACATGCATATGAAAAGAAGTTCTCCATCAATAGCCATATCAGTGACATTAAAATAACTATTCAATACTAAACACTCCCACCAGAATGCTTAAAATTAAAAGGAATTCTGATATCAAGCATTGTTAAGGATATGGAACACCTAAAACTTTCATATGTTGCTAGCAGAAGTACAAATTACTGTAATTACTTTGGAAAACTTTTTGACACTATTAATACTAGTTGTACATATACCTTATTACCCAATAATTCTAACAATGGGCATATACCCAGGAGGAAAAGAGTACTTACGTTTCTGTACAAGAATATTGATTGCAGCATTATTCACACAGCAAAAACCGGAAATAACCTAAATATCTTTTCACAGGAGAAAAATACTAAAGAGCAATGATTAAGAATGAACTACCAGGGCCGGCCGAGTGGCATGTTGGTTAAGAGCTGGCTTGGGACACCAGCTCTGAGCAGCAGGGCCCCGGTTCGGATACCACATGAGGGCCAGTGACACTGTGCCCTCTACGGCTAAGATGATGAACAACAGCTC
>NW_017731810.1:1467094-1533604 GCF_001890085.2 Hipposideros armiger | reverse complement strand
GTGTGTGTGTGTGTGTGTGTGTGTATTGTTAAGATTCATCCTATTGACACATGTTGCTGTCATTTATGTGTTTTGGCCCCTCTCTAATATTTCACTACATGAACATACCCCAGTTTATTCAGCAACCCTCTCATTACTGGTCACTTGGGTTGTTCACAGATTCTTGATATTGTAAGCAGTACTTTTATGACTATCCTTGTGTCTAGTCTTATACATGTGCAGTCATTTCTCTTGGGTACATACCTAGGAGTTACATAGTACATGTGCATGTTCGATTTTAGGGAAGCCCAACTGCTTCCCTGGGTACCAGCAGTGCCTAACTGTTTTCTGAAGTGGTTGCTCCAATTTGTACTCACATCAGCGATGTGTGTGATTACTGATGGATTCACACCCTCTCCAACACTTCCTAATGTCAGACTTTTTTATTTTTGCTGATTGATTGTGCATAAGTTAGTACCTCATTGTGGTCCTGACTTGCACTTAGACCTACGATGCCGAGCATCTTGTTGTATGCGATTGGCCAATCAGGTCTCCTGGTTTGGGCTCATTTTTCTAAAATTGTTTGTGCTCTTCCACTGACAACATAAACAGTCGATTGATATGTATTTTGTATGCTATATGTATTATATGCTGTATTCTTACAATAAAGTAAGCTAGAGAAAAAATATATGTACAGTATTTATGGGAAAAGAAAAATCACATATAATTGGAGCGATGCATTTCAAGCCCATGTTTTTCAAGAGTCAACTGTGTGTTTTCCCACCCCCCACCCCACCATATACATAACATCATCTCCTCACATTTGGACTATGGAGAAAAATGTAGAAAAGAACCACAGTCTCATCATTCAGCGTTTTTTTCTGTGCTTACTCGTTTGTAAGTTCCTGATACACACATATCTTGTGCCCTGAAAGGCTGTAACCCTTTATCTGGCCACCTGCCCTCTGACCCTAGACATGGACACTGTCCAGACATTACCGTCCTTGACCCAGGGGTAGCCCCTACCAGTGTTGACCATCATTTTGAAAAGCAATGAACTTCTGTTAAAGAAATGATACTTAGAATCTTGGGCGATTCTTCAAAAATAAGGGTGGGCAAAAAAAAAACCTATATATGATTTGACTAACCAGAGATATATTTCTAGCATGTTTTTTCTGTCTTACTTACATATATAATTTATCTCATTTAAAATAGGATCTCCCTACATAGGCTATTTTGTAAGGTCTTTTTTTTTTTTTTGCCTGGCATTTGTCTAGTTTTTCAATGGGATAAATGTCCTTCTACATCATTATTTGAGTGGTGGAGAGCACTTCCTTGTGTGGGTGAAATCTAAAAGATTTATAAAATGTGCATCACAGCCTCAATCACAATGGATGCTGGCTGTGGCTAGTGCTCTCACACATGCCTGTCAGCCCTGGGCTTTATTAAACCGCTTCTCTGCTGCTAACCTTCATGTTTCCAGTTGTTTCCCTTTTGAAGCAATGATGACATGAGCACCTCGTACACTAAACCTTTTTGCACATCCACGATCATGTTCACAGAAAGGTTTTATCAATTCATAATCACACTAGCAGGGCATACAAGAGCCCAACTGCCCACACCCTCACTAAGAATAGTATCGTTGTGTCTTTCATCATCAGTATGCTACGTTCAAAGGCCATTTCACTATTTTAATTTGTATTTCTCCAATTGCTATTGAGGTTCAATTTTTTTCATATATTTCTTGGGCTCTTGCTTTTGAGTATATGTTCTTATTTCTGTGTGTGTGTGTGTGTGTGTGTGTGTGTGTGTGTGTGTGTGTTGCCTATTGATGTCACTGTCCCTTAAGCAGATGCTCTTCCTTTTATTTGTGAGAATTATGTCTGTTGAGGGGTTTGATGAGTTTCATAAACATGGCAAACATTTGTCTAAATAAGTCTTTTGTCCACTTTTTCTGTGCTTTTGCCTTTCAGATTTTTTAAATATTACATGTCTAATCTTTCAGTATTTTCAAGTTTTCTTTTTCACTTGAGGATATATAAAATCCTCAATTTTATGCATTCTGCCTCAAATTTCCACCTCAATTTTCTTCTGGTATTCTTGGGGTTTTTTTACATTTAAATCTCTGTTCCATCAAAAACATATCAGTTTGTGATGTGAGGTGTGTAGGTAACTTTTTTCAAAACAGTTAGCTGGTTGCCTGATACCATTTACTGAAAAATATTTTCTTTACCTGCTGATGTGATTTGGCACCTTTGTCTTATACTGTATTTATGTTTACACTTGGGTAGGTTTCTGTGCTTTCAATTCTGTTATTATGCTGATTTTCCTATAATCACATCTTATAAGTTTAATTATCATTTTATAATTAATTTTAATAATTTGTTGGACAGATGCCTCCCTGTTATTATGCGCTTTGGAATTTTTATTGGCTAGCTGGCTGTCCTCAAGGGTTCAGTTTTCCAGACAAACATGTAAGAGTCTCATGGTCAAGTTTTCCCAAGAAAGTTATGTTCAGATTCTTATTGGAATTACATTACATTTATGTTATTGGGTAATAATAGACATCTTTACAGTATTAGGAAACTGGTGTGTTTTACTTTACTTGTCTTGAAGTCATTTTTCGTGTCCTTCAGTATATTTTATCATTTGAGTCGTAAATGCTGCACCTTTCTTGCCAAGTTAATTCAAAGTTGTTTCTGTTATTGAAAATGGTGACTAAACTCTCCTTTCTCCCCAAAGTCTAGTCATTCTGCTTTACTAATTTTTATGGATTCTATAACTTAAACCATCTCATAGAACTCTTATTCATTTTAATGGTTTTTTTCAGTTGATTCTTTTGGATATTAGGTAGGGCATCACGTCATTCAAAAATAATAATGATAATTTTGCACCCTTTTCAATATTTATACCTCTTTTTCTATTTCTTATCTTATGTGGGTTCAGGAATTCAGATACCCATGGGGCCCAGGCAGTAACATAAGTGAGTGAATTGGATCAGGTGAGGCCTTCAGCAAATGGGAGGGCACAGACATTGTCTAAGGGGGCAAGTTCTTACTCAGCTCCAGCCAATTTCTGCCATTTGGGAAATAGGCCTAGTGTTGACAGAGAGTCAGATTTTTCAGAGATGTACCAGAGATCTTTTTTAATATGAAATATATAAGCCTTTTAAATGTTGAAAATGAATTCAAAATTTTAAAACATCAGGCAAGTCAAATGTAGACTATCTGATGGTCAGCCTCACAGCATGCCCTACTTTGGCTAGAGTTTCTCAGAATTTAAGAATGTGTTGAGTTGTAATACCAAGCGTTGTTGCCTTATCCTAATTTAGTAAAAAATGCTTCTGTTATTTGACCAATTAGCTATCGAATAGACTTTTAATTTATTATTTTTCATGTTAAACCTGTGTCTCCAATTTAACAGGAGCATTGTAGGAAGAGAGAAATTTGAATTCCATGAGCTGATACGGTGTTTTTCTTTGACCAATGAATATTATGAATCCATAAATTTTCTAACATCAAACCATCCTTGCATTTGTTATTTGTGGAATTAAGCTATATCTAGTCATGCTATATTATTCTTTTAAATATATTCTTGTATTCCATATTATGTTTTATTTAATGATTACAAAATAGGAATAAGAAAGTTTTGGGGTTTTTTGTTTTGTTCTGTTTTAGCAGCAAAGCTCACCCACTGCCTCCCTACCCAACTGCCACCACTATTCCTTACTTGTTTGCTTGGGTAAATGGTGTGACACATTGCTTAGAAGGAAGAGAGAGGTAATAAGACTTCATCACATCCACCCAGACATGCTTGTGGATTGATAGGTGATTATTTCGCTTTTGTTTTGCTGGGGGAGAAAGATTAAAGCTAGACTGTTCTCAGTACAGAAATCTTGGGGGTTTTTCTGGAGACCCTTTGAGGGGAGAGGGAAAACATACATGAGGGAGGGAACTTGGGTTGTCTAATGGTGTGGTTTCTTTCTCTGATGTGCCACAAAGCATTAACAAAATTCCCACTTGCCTTCAATGTGCTGTGGACTTGGACCATTTTTGCAACATGACAAATTGCTATGCATTGCCTTTAGATGTACACAAGGGTAGGACCTGCCCTTGCATTAGAAGGAAGGCCCTGTTCTATCCCTCCTTTGGCTCTACTCTTCCCCAACAGGTGAGGAGACGTCAGGGCCAAGGAGTCAGCCTGCAAGTGGGTGCAGGCCTGTTTGTGTTGGGGATTCTGAGGTCCTCAGTGTCGGTCCTGTGCCCCCTGCCATGTTCTGAATACCCAGGACACCAGAGTTATCTCCCTAAATGGCCCAAGCCTGCACCCAGGGCCTGTGCAGGCCTCTTTCCTAGGTCCTGTAGTTCCCAAGGGTCGGACAACATGGCAGGTGTTTGCACTCTTAGGCCTGAGGAGTCACCAGAAAGGACTGATTATGTGGAGGGTGGACAAAACCTGGACATGTGTGCTGGAGTGTCCACACAATTCCCATGGGCCCATTATGATGCAGGGCACAGCTGGGGACCATAAGGGACGGGCATTCAACTGTCCTTCCACCACCTGTTGATAGCTTAGAGAATTCTCAGTTCAAATGTGGCTCCTTAAGTGGTTATGAAGGTATATTCGCCAAGGTAGGATTATAACAATTTTTAAGCACAGTTAGGTTCACTTATAGCTGAAGTCTGGAGTCAAGTCTCCTCGGGCTGCCATAACGAAGTGCCACAACTTGGGCGGCTTAAAACAACAGAAATTCATTCTCTCACAGTTCTCCACAGTTTGGAGGCCAGAATTCCAAAATCAAGGTGTCAGCAGGAGTGTGTTCCCTCCAAAAGCTCTAGAAAAGGACCCTTCCTTGCCTCTTCCGGCTTCCGCTGGCTCCCAGAAATCCCTGGCACTCCTCGGCTGGTGGCTGCATCTCTCCACTCTCTGCCTGTGTCATCACAGGCCCGTCTTCCTCTGTGTGTCTCTGTGTGTCCCCTCTTCTTCTTAGAGGGACACCAGTCACTGGATTTAGGGTCCACCCGAATCCAGTATGACCTCATCTTAATAATGACATCTGCAAAGACCCTATTTCCAAATAAGGTCACATTCTCAGGTGCTGGCGGCACACTGTCCACCCCAGCACACTACCCCTAAATAAGCTTGGTCTGTAATGCTCTTGTTGGTCCCTTCATGTTTCTGTCTCTGTCTTCCCAGTATTGAGTTACCAGGGTTGGGTTAACTTTGTAAAATTACTTGGGACACTTTTAAATTTCTTTTATACTCTGGAACTAATTAAATTATATAGAAATCATCTCTTCCCTCAAGGTTTGAGAGAGTTGCCCCCCCCCACCCCCAATCATCTGAGCCTGTGAGTTTCATCAAAGTGGCAGAGCGTTTCTTCATCAGTGTTTCCCATGACTTTTTGTCTAGTTGGATTGTTCTACCTCTTCTCGAGTGAATTATATTGCCTCATTTTGGTGAATATTTTATTAGCATAAATTTAAACACTGTATGTATGCTCTTACCTTTAATCTTCTTCCATGCCTTTGCTTCTAGTCCCTTTTATAGTCCAGTGCTATTTATTTGCATTTTCTTTTTGTTTTCTTTTTTCTTGTATAACCTTGCCAAAGGTTTGTCTTTTTTATGTGCCTTTAAAAAGAGCTAGCTCCTTGATGTATCATCAGTTCTATTTTTTTCTGTTTTCTAATTTGCTTACGTCTGCTTTTATCTTTCCTTCGTTCCTTCTGCTGTCCTTAGATTTATTAGTTTTTAATCTCCGTTTTTTAGTTAATTGCTCATTTTTCCATTTTTATTTAATACCAAAGCCATTTAAGCTTTCTCCTTTCTCCAATGAGTAGCCAGACAGATGGATGCATTGCGAAAACACTGTGGCTAGTACAGATAGCCCAGAAATACTGTAGAAAAGATAAAAAACACACGTTTGTGGGCACCTGGCCATGCATCTAAACTGCCGGTTGTTCATGTAATGTTACGATACGCATCGTCTCTTTCCTGCTGTTGCTTCCTGCTGGATACCAACTAGAGGGCCACGGGGGTGTCCAGTTGCTAGAGACGGAACGTTTGTGAGCCCACCCTGCAAATTCATGTGGTGAAAGCTACCCTCTAAAGCAGGGATCAGCAAACTTTTGAGATGGAAGAGCCAATCCTGTCCCTCAAAGTTTTGCAAGACCTATAAAACAAATGAAATCACCATGATGCAAATAATATCCTTTAAAAATTTTATAAATGAAACTTTGATAGTTTTATTTTCATTTTCAATTTGACTTCAGAGCCACATGTACATACCCAAAGAGCTGCATGTGGCTCGTGAGCCGCAGTTTGCCGACCCCTGGTCTAGGCGATGGTATTAGGAGGTGATTAGGTTATGAGGGTGGAGCCCTCAGGAATGGGCTTAGGATCCTTATAAAATGAAGCCCCAGGGAGCTCCCTCACCCCTTCCACCCCGAGAGGATAGTGAGAAGATGACCATCTATGAGCCAGGAAGTAGGGCCCTCACCAGACACCTCCAAGCCCCTTGATCTTGGACTTCCAGCCTCCAGACCCGTGAAAGATACATTTCTGGTGTTTATAAGGCCCCCACCAGTCTATGATCATCTGTTATAGCAACTTCAAAGGATTAAGACACTTGTGAAGGGCTGGACTCCATCTCTCCAGCAGTGATACTGAAATTGTGACACTTCAGACTTCGTCCTGTAGGATTCACGGCCTCTCTGAATCAGTTTTGTCTTAATGGGGGTGGGAGGCTGGAGCCTCCATGCTGATTGTCTGGAGTTGTACCAGCCAGCCTGAGAAGGCTACGGCTGCAGGACAGACAGCCAGGTGTATCTCCTACTCGTCACCACCTTCTGGCTCAGGAGAGATGTGTACAATGACTCGTGAAGAAGCATTAAGATAAATATGACAGGGAGCCTGTGGTGAGAGTTGACTGAAAGTATGAATTGTTGTTGTCAGTGTAGGCTTGAGGATAGGGGTGCAGTGGGGAGTGAAACACACTTTTCAGCCAGATCAGGCTCAGTCTGCTTGGGATGTCTTGGAAAGGCTCCGTTTTGAGGCTCTTGGAACCTCAGCAGAGGACAGCCACGGCCTGGGGCTAGGACACCTGACTCTGCTCCCTGGTCTCTAAGCAGGACTTGATGCAGGACAATGTAAATAGCCGCCGGTCGTTGGCAGGTGATGGACAGCACAGAGGAAATACAGAATTTAGGGAAAAATGGGGGTCCCTGCCAAGTCCCAATGGCCGGACCTCCCTCCTTCACTGAAAGCAGATCTTCACTCCTAGTCAATTCATTGCACAGTCTCCGTCCTAGCATTTCCTCCCTTCAATGATGAGTAATCGCAAATAGTTACTGAGCTTTCCCTATGTGCCAAATAGTGTGCTTAGTTTTTTTCTTTTAACACCTTTATAGGGATATAATTTACATACCAAAGGATTGACATATAGTGGATGTACAATTCAATGATTTTTAGAAAATGTATAGGGTTGCGCAGCCATGATCATAACCCAGCTCCAGAATATTCCATCACTCCCCAGAACTCTTTTAAGCCTGTTTTCAGTCAATCCACATTCCCATCCATAGTCCAGGCGAACACTGAACTGCTTTCTGTCTCTACAGATTTGTCTTTTCTGCACCTTTCATAGAAATGGAACCATGAAATTTGTAGCCTTTTGCATTTGCTTCTTGCACTTAGTATAATGTTTTTGAGATTGGTCTATGTGGTAGCACGTATCAGTATTTTGTTCTTCTTTTATTGCTGAATAGTATCCCATCGTGTGGATATACACTGTGTGTATCTGCTGACCAGTTGGTGGACATTTGCATCATTTCAACTTGTTAGCTATTGTGAATAATGCCTCTGTGAACAATCACTTACCAGTCTTCGTGTGGACATAAGTTTTCATTTCTTTTGGATACATACTTCGAAGGGAATTTCTGGATTGTAGATAAGCTTACGTTTAACCTTTAAAGAAACTGTCAAACTATTTTCCAAAGTGGCTGTATCATTTTACAGCCCCACCGACAATGTATGAGGGTCCTAGTTTCTTTGCTAACATTTGCTAGTGTCTGTCTTTTTTATTATAGCCATTCTTATGGGTGTAGAAATATCTTAGTTTTATATTAAAATAGGCTAGGTGATTCTTGCTGTGACAAGAAACCACCTCTAAACCTTACTGGCTGAAAACAAAAGTGGTTTATTTATTACTCATGCTACCTGTCCAGCAATGATTAGAACCGGGGAAGAGGTGGGGGAGGGGGGCTATCGAAGACACTCAGGGACCCGGGCTGTTGGAAACCCCTGAATTTAAAAGGCAACCTGCACTCCAACTCTTACAGCTTCTACCTGGTAGTGAGAAACCACTTTCCCTCCTCTTTTACTGGCCAGCAAATTTTATGGCTGTGGTTTAACTTCAAAGGGGATGAAAAGTATAATAATAATTTATCACGTCCTAAAGGGAAAGGGGAATTGAAATATTGGTGAATAGCCTACCAACTTTCACACATGCTAAGAGGAAAATACGACTGTCACTATTTTACAGATCAGGACTCCGAAGCTCAGACCCTAAGTGCCTTGATGGGTGGTACATGGCTAATAGATGGAGCCTAGGTAGTCTGAGTCTCAAGCCTGCATCCTCAGCCACTCCATAACGTTTCCATCGCCACACTGCTGATTATAGATAGGTTTTCGAGACCTCCCCATTGGCGGGTGGGGGGCTAGGGGGGTAGGTGAAAACCATGGGCACAGGTTTTGTTTGATCCCGCAGTGGATGGATCACAGGTCCAGAGAGATCAGCGTCGCAGTCACCACATCCTAGTGGATATCGGTGCCTGCCTCAGACCAGGGTCCACGTAATAATCTCCTAAAGGTAGAGAGGGCCCTGGTCCTGTCGCCGCCTTCGTAACTGCAGACCGCATCCTTCTGCCCACACCCCACACATGCACCATGGCTTTGCTCCTAAAAACTCAAGACCTGAGAGCCCTGTGTGATTGGGCCTGATAAAATAAACTCCTTAATTAGAAACCAACAAAAACACTGAGAGAGGGTCTGTTTTATTGAATAGAGCACAGCAGCAGCTCACCCCCACGGGCTTGGTGACGCAAGGCAGGGTGGCTAGGTGCTGGGCGCAGTGTACCCGTCAGGAGCACAGGCCCCAGGACCAGACCTGGCTGGAAACCTGACTCTGTGGGCTGGTTCCACAACTCTGCACACGGTGCTCTCTGAGCCTGTTTCCCTCCTGTGTAAATGGGAATAATACACAGGAGGGTCCATTTCACAGGGCTGCTGGGATTTAATCAGAAAACATATGGAACACACTTAGCATGGTGCCAGGAGCTCAGTGAGCCCCAGTGATGGTGTTACTAACACCAGTGTCAGTGTAGCCACCATGAAAGTCTTTGTAGATAGAAGGAGGAAATTCTCCGGATTTGGTTTTCAGGGATCTGCTGGTCTTCGAATCATGTTCTTGACTGAAGCCTCCCTTCCTTTCCTCTGATTCTGTCGTCACTGGTCGAGGGCCATTTATGATGAGCTGAGGAAAGGGAGGGGAAGCAAGAAGAAGATGATGAGTAAGAGAACAGGGTAAGAACAGGCCAGTGAGGAGCCGGAGAGTCGGGAATTTCCTTCAGGTGGAAACAGCACAGTGCTGTGGTTAAGAGCACGGTTCTGCCTGTTGACTAGCTCTGTGACCCCAGGGAGGTCACTTAACCTGTCTGGCCTTCTGTCTAGGGCAGCGGTTCTCAACCTGTGGGTCGCGACCCCTTTGGGGGTCGAACGACCCTTTCACAGGGGTCGCCTAAGACCATCGGAAAACTAAAAGATATTTACGTGATGATTCATAACAGTAGCAAAATTACAGTTATAGAGTAGCAACGAAAATAATTTTATGGTTGGGGGTCACCACAACATGAGGAGCTGTATTAAGGGGTTGCGGCATTAGGAAGGTTGAGAACCGCTGGTCTAGGGGAACTCATGGGGTGAGTTCATCAAGGCCACTTTACTTTCGCCTCCTATTATCTCCTTACAATTCCAGTGGGGTGAGCCCTTTCCAGGGTCCGGGTGAAAACCAGACAGACACTATAACCTTCCATTTTAGTCTTAGCTGTGGGTGTTGTTTTTTTGTAAGTCCAATGATTTCTAAGTCATGAATTATTGTCATTTCTAAAATTAGAATGTCTTATCCAATGTATTAATCAATACTTCAAACTTTACTTAAAGATAAGTTTCTGCCACCCACTGAAGTGGTCGGCTTGCCTTCGGGGAAGAGGGAAATAGACACTGTGTTCCCAACATACACACACAACGAATTGGAAGACATAACATGCAGGACAAGTATGAGCGGGGGAGGGAAGCACTTACTTGACTATTAGAGCGCAAAGATGGCCTTGCACTGGTGGGGAGGGCCCAGGCACCGCAGAGGGTAATGAGCAGGTACTGGAGAGACCACCACTGGGGCAGTGGAGCTCGGACTACCAGCCCCTTCACGCTCCTAAGAATCTGCAGATGCACGTCCGGCCTCTGTCTGATGAGAGCTCGATGCCTCCTCGGCCGCCCTGTGAGCCGTTATCGAAGTGGTCCACTGGCCAGCTTGCTCATGCGTGGTTTGTGGACGGTCTGTAGGAAACACTCATTCTCGTTTCTAGAAGGAGCTTTGGGCGTGCAAGCTGACGTCAGCTTCCTGGCCATGTCTCTTACTGTCTGCCCTGTTCAGGACTGAGTCACGCACACGTCCCTGTGCCTCCATCTCCTCAGATACAGGTGCAGGAATCAGTTCACCATCTCCGCTTTGTGTGTGTGTGTTGGGAGGCAAATGACAGCATGGGATTTGCATCCCCCCAACCCCCCAAAAAAAATCTTCGTAAAATCCTCTCTTAAAATCTATTGAGTCTTTTATATTCTCTTTGTGCATTAGGGATTTATGGAACTGGAGGGATTACAGTTGTGAAACTAATTGTGAAGTATTTCTATGAAAAACCTACATCTTCATCTGGAAACTGGCTTTGCGATTTCACGTCTGTTCGATTTCGGCGTCTCACCCTAACTTCCCCATTTGCCGCCCTGTGACATGCAAGGGAGAGCCATTATTCATACTTACCCGGTGGGGTGTTTTCGGAGCTGCTGTGATATAATTGATGGATACAAAGACCTCAGATACACACTGGTATTATTTGCTCTGAATCCCTGGCACCTGGCTGAGGCTGTGACACACAGGAAGCGTTCAGTAAGTGTTCGTGAATGGCTTGTAAATAACTAACTGTATTTCAAGGCAGAATAAAAATCAGAGCTAAATGAGGCTATAAGCTCTGTCTCGTGGCAACCAGATGAAGTGGGAGGCATTTGCAACTCGGAGAACCTTCTCCAGGGAGGTGGGATTGGGGATTTCAGTCAACGGAGGCCGAGGCAGGATGGTCCATGTTTCGAGAAGCGCCCAACAGGGCGAGAAAGGAGAGTGCAGGTTGAGCTCTTACTGGACGGGGCAGGGATGGTAGTTTGGCCAAATCGTGTTGGATTGGGGGACAGCTTATCTGTCAGTGATCTTTCAGTAGCCAGTGATAGAAAATCAATGCAGACTGGCTTACACAGCAAAGGGGAAAGATTGGCTCATGAAAGCGTAACGCTGAAGAGTCGGGTCCAGCATCAGGACCAGCTGGACCCAGGGTTCCAGTGATGTCGCCAGGATCTGTTTTTCAGCTCCGCTTTCTCCCAGTGCTGATTGCATTCTCGGCCAGGCTCCCCTTGGAGTGGCGGGATGACTGTGGCACTTGCTGAGGCCACCTGCCTCCTGTGCTCACCCGGAGGGAAGTTCTGTGTGTCATTGTCCTCACATACCCAGCGGAAGTCCTGAGATCCTAGTTCCCATGGCCCTGCCTGCAGGACTCTTGTTGATGGGGAATTATGGGCTTGGGCCCGCACCAGGCAGCAAAACCGACAGACAGGTGCCCCCAAATACTTCATTTTTACTACAAGAGACCAGGCTCTATTGCTCAACTGCGTGACTCCCAATCCTGACTTAGCAGCTGTGTGACCTTGGGAGAGGTGCCTAATCTCTCTGTGCCTCAGTTTCCTCCACCGTAGAACAGAGATAACAATGGTCCCTACTTTGTCAGGGTTTTGGAACGATGATCGATCGGGCTTTTACAAAGTGCTTAGGATAGTGACCTGGCCACGCACGGAATCAGAGGCAGCTCTTGTTACTATGTTGACTTGACTCTGTCGCCCCATCGCTTGATATTTTTCACAGTTATTCCAGGTGTTTCCACCCCCAACTCGTCCATCATGGTGATGTGATTACTCCACGTCTTCAGCACACCCCCCTCAGTACAACTCAGAGCAAAGCCACCACAGGCCTGGGACCCAGGCTCCCCACCATAACGACAGCCGTCCTGAAAGAGGGTCCTTTCCATTCATGGCGCAGGGTCTGCCTGGGAAACCCTAGCCAGCCCTGTGCTCAGCAGTGTGGGGGAAACCCTACCACTTGTTCTCTTCCCGAAGGGGCCTTGAAATCTAATCTAAAAGACCAGAACACTCTGTCAAATGCATCCTGAACCCGGATTCATTCCCGGCGGGAGCTGCCAAACTGCCCAGCCAGGGTGTTTATGGAGTCACAGCCTCCCTCCATGGCTTCTTCTCAGTTATAATGTGAATGAACCTTTCGAAAAAAGAGAAGCAGACAGAATCGGGCTGACTCCCAATGTCTGACTCACCCGCTTTTTTCTCCCCCATCCTGGACCACACTTAAAATGAAAAAGGATAACCCTTCCCCGAGTAGTACCAGCAGGGTAACCCGAGAACATCCATTTAGCGCGTCTGTCCCTGTGAAAAGGACCTTTCAGTGACACCGAGCTGAGTGTATCCCGCTCTATTTATAGGCACTGTTTGTTTAATTTGAGTCCGGTCTCTAAGAATAAATAATGAACTCATCCTGGGGACAAGCCAGAGCCTACAACTCTGAGATGACCCGTAAATCCCTACCCCTTTCTTTCTGGTTCTGGAAGGGATTTTGTAGTTCAAAGGTGAGCCACTTTTGTGTGCTGGGCTGGGGTGGGCTTGAGACCCGGCATGTTCAGAGATTTGGTTTTATGGTGTTTTTTCATGATAGTTCAGGGGAGTTTTTTGGGTGCTTGATTTTTGAGTCGGTGATTGAAACAACAGGTGTTGGACCTCTTTGTTACCCCCAAAGGAGGGACAAAGACCAAATGTCTTGAGCTCTTGGTTGGTGAAACTTCAGATACAAAGAGACCCAGTAGGACTCACATACCCCTCAGTCAGGAGGTTGTGGTGGTGGAGAATAAAAATCCCTATCCATCCAGTACCCTCCTGACCTGGGAGCAGAGACTGGGACCAGGCTGTCTCGTAAGACACAGTACCATTCCTGGCTTAGTTTCTTTTTGCAGAGTGTGAGATGAGGGCCAGGAGTCATCACTCATTTGAACTTTAAGTATCTAACCCCAGAACACGGTGCAGAGTCCAAAGGAGCACCATCTCTAGCAAACTAGTTTATTTTGCCCTCCAAGCTTCTCCTGTACTGACCTGCTGGTTTGGTGTCTCCTAGAACCAGACCCTCTGGGCCTGAAGGAAATTACCCACATGGAACCCCTGGGTTTGGTTCAGTATATTTGCCTAGAGTTGCTTCTCCCACTCTCCCTTTCTAGGAATTTATCTTTAAGAAGGTAACCAGGCTTCTCTGGGGAAGGAAAGGACAGTGCCCATTCATTTATTTATTCCCCCAATATCTCTTGAGGTGGACAAGGTGGCCATGCAGTGACAGGTCTGATTGGCACAGAAAAAATTCAGCCTCTCTGCTCAGGCTGGCTGTGCAGTGGTTTCCCAGCAGGCCCTGAGCTCCATTCATTTACCCATGTTTCCGTTCACTTTCCTGTGCTTCCATTCATCCTCCCATGCCTCAGTTCAGAAAGTGTTTATGAGGCATGCTGTCCATGTTAGGGACATAGCTGAGTGACTAGATACTGTAGTGAACTAGAGAGATTCATGTTTACCCTTCAGAAGTTTGGAATCCATTGGGGAAGATGGATGCCAGTCAAACAATCACCCAAATACAGATATTCGTACAAATGCTGGGGAGTCCTAGAGAGCCAAGGTCAGGCTGCCTGGCATGTGAGAGCATAAGCGAGGGATGGGCCTGGCTGGGTGAGCAGAGAATCAGTGACGACTGAGAATGCTTGAGTTGCCCCAGATGGCGTGGCTTCTGCTGAATACAGACACAACTGATGTCTATCTGTAGGAGGTGTGTTTTCGAGTTTCCATTAGCTGTGCTGGGCCATCCGCGCTCTCACCTGGTTGTCCTGAGGGCTGTCGCCGGCGAGTAGGGCTCGGTAGCCTCGGTAAGAGTTTGTGTCCATGGGGAAAAGGGGGGGTTCCTTCAGAGCGAGTCATCAGCACACGGAGGTTTTGACATGGACAGATGGGTCTGCCATGGATGGACAGGGCAAAATATTCTTTTTCTCATGGATGTTCTTCCCACTCTGCCTGATTGAGTAAAGGAGCAAACAATACCATCATTGCATGTTGCTTTCATGCTTTTATGTGTGAAGGGGGGTCTTGTGGCCATACTCACAGATCTGGATAGAAAGATGACCTCATGACCCCATGTCCCCCTCTGTGGCTTCATGTCTTCAAATGTTCACATCCATTGGCTTTGGAAAGGGAACACCTCAAAAAAAAAAGCAGTTGTGTCCCCCCACCCCGATATATTTCTGTATTAATTTGGGTGCAACTTTGAGCAAATCCCTTCAGCAGAGAGCTCAGATCCTTCATTTGAAAAATATTAGTATATTTTCTATCTTTGTATGCCAGTGTTTTGCTAGGCAACATGTTAAAACCAAGAAAAATATAAGGAATTCCCCTGCCTTCTAAAAGTTTCCAAGGCCATTCAGGAAAGAATTTCATTCGTTGATCCAGCAAATAGTGATTGAGCACCTCTTTTGCACCTCCTGCCCCTACACCAACGTGATTGGCTCAAGGATGGGCACAGAACCCAGTCAGAACCCATGAAACACAAGAAGACGTTTCTTGGGACCTTGTGGCAAAAAGAAGCTAACTCTCTGTCTTTGGGAGCCACTAGTTTGAGGATGTGACATCTAGAACCACTGCAGCCATTTCTAACCTTGGGGGAAGGTTCCAGAACTGCTAGAGGTTGTGGGGAAGCACAGCATGGTGCCTAAACAGGAGGCCAAGACCACAGAAAGCAGAGCCAAGAAATGGAGAGAACCAAGGCCTTGTGACAGCGTCAAGCCTCTGGATCAAGCTTCACCTGAAGCCTGACCTATTGCTGCGCTTCTTAGGGGCCTCAGCCAATTAAACGTTCTGCGATATATAAACCAGTTTAAGTAGGGATTTCTGCATCTTGCAACATAAAGAGCCCACATGACGCAAACCTTAGAATAGGTACCGCCAGTGCCAAGGGCCTCCCCTGCACCCCGGGCCTCTAGGAGGAAGTAAGCCTGTCCCAGAGCCCAAATAAAAGGTCTCGCCTCCCACTTCTCTATTTCAGGGTTTCCATGCCTCCCGTCGCTATAGCACTGCGACTCTCTTGGAAAGGCAGAGGAACCAGAGGAGAAGGGGCCTGTTTCCAGGCTGTGTTGCCACATTTAATGATAGGGGATGGGGGCGGGGGGGCGGGTGGCTGGTGAGAGAGAGAGGCCCCTCCAGGCTTGACATTTCAGGATGGAGATAACAAGGTAAAAATAAACTCCCAAGCGCCTGTAGTCGCACTCGTTTCTCTAGCTTCACAGTTCTTATCTCTCCCTCGCTTTGGGGACAGAAAGGTTCCTTTCAGGTCATGGCACGGCTTGCCTCTCTCCCCAGCCTATGGACGGGGAGGAGGAAGTATATAGGCGGTTGCTTTACAGCTGCCCACGTCCGCTCATCCACCCTGGGAGGTCAAGCGAGTCCCTCCATCCTGCAGCCTCGCTTTTTATTTTGCAAATAATCTTTCACATCTTTGTCCTCTTGTCTTCCTTTGATGCCCCAGTGGCTGGGTGAGCGAGGCTGGGGGTTTGGGGTGGGTCTCCATTTTCCAGATGGGAAAAAACAGGGGACTCAGAAAGACAACATGTCCAAAGCCACACAGCCAATGAGCGCTCGTGTGTTCTGCTCTGAGCCCAGGGCCAAAAAGCCTTTCTGTCTGTTACCTTCCTGCCTGTGACCTTTCTGTCTGTGATGGGGTTAACAGAGTTCAGTGTCCTTTGTGTAGGTGCCAGGTTCAGCCACGCCGGCTGTGGGGGAGCTTTCACCCCACCTGTGACATAAGCTTCACCTGTGCTGCCCCACAGCCCCGCCCGTTAGCCCCTCCCAGTGACACATTCTTAGGGTTTCCTGTGTCCTGGTGAGCAATCTACTTGTTCACGGTAGAAGCACTTGCTGGGACTACATGGTGTGGAGTCCTGAGCCTCCATCTGCCACTGAGGTTCACAGAGGCTCCCCGAGCCTGGCGATGAAGGACCCGTACGTGCTAGGACTGTCACGAGGACTCAAGCCAGTGCGTGCAACACCCAGCCTGCATCTAAACTGACACTTGGAGCTTCCTGAGATGACGATAGCTTTTCCTGCACCGGTGTTTGTGTGTAGTGACAATGCCACTCACCCATGTCCTTTCAGGGCTTTGTCTCTCGGCGGCCAAGGATTTGCACTGAGCCGTTTCATCAGTTAAGACTCTCGTGGTCGCAAGGGACCGAAACGATGATCCCAGCTAGATAACATGAAAGGGGAATTTGTTGGCGCTCGGTGGGGAGCTCGAAAGGCGGCCAAGGGCAGAGGCTAGCTTCAGGCACCACTGGATCCAGGGGCGGAAGCGATACCATCAGGCTTGGATTTCTCTCCCTCCCACTTTCTCTGCCCCTTTCCCTCACTGTTGGCTTCCTCCTCGTGGTGACAGAAATGGCTGTAGAAGCTCCCGCGTCTCATCTTCTTATGATCCAGCCCAGTAGGAAAGAGCCCGCCCCAGCAGTCCCAGCGGGGGTCTCCACGCCTCTCAGTGCCCATCCCTGAACCCATCCATCTTTGTGGCCAGAGGAATGGGATGGCCGGAGGGGTCAGGCCTGCATGGCGTGACGTCCCTAGAGCTGGGGATGGGTCCCCTCCACTCTAACCCCAGGTCTGAGAGGAGAGAGCAGTGGTTGTCCAGAGGGAAATCGGGCATGGCTGCCAAAAGGAAAGGAGTCTTTGGCAGCTGCCCGCCCTCTCTGGCCTGGTGTCCCTCTGTGGACATTGATGAGATGGCTTCTGTGATTCCAGGGAGCCGAGTGGGCTGCAGAGCCCAGCTGAGTGGCTCCGACAAAAATAAATACTTCCATCCGGGGCTGTCTCAGTGCTGCTGCTGACCAGCTAGACCCACTGACCTCAAACGGGACCCTTCCCTGAACTTGACCCATGGCCCGCCGGGTGGAAAGCCAGCATCCCGGACCGGAAGCTGACAAACTGGGGACTTTTCCAAGCCTCCATCATTAGGCACCAGATCCCTGTTCCACCTCGATTACTGTTTGCTAATTATTTGTCTTTCCCCAAAAAAGGAACCAGCCGTAAATGAAAAGTCCCTTTCCTGGCGCACAGGAAAGGACCACAGTGGGAAACAGCACTGTTATCACATTGCAGCCTGTTGTTCTTGCTGCTCCCAGCACTAGGACTGCACTGTCACTGCCGCTGTCATCGAAGGGAAGGTTAGCACGTGTCAGGGCTGCGCTGAGGACGTAGCCAGCACCAGCCCACAACTCGAGCACATTAAGACAAAATGAATTAGAAAGGGGAATAACATCCCAGCAGGTGGTCCCGTGGTGTTTAACGCTAGTGAGTTGCTCTTTGTGTTTATTGCCCACACATCTAAAATAGTGTGTGTGTGTGTGTGTGTGTGTGTGTGTGTGACACTCTGCCTGCAAGAATATAGTGAATACTGGTCATTCCGCAACCACAAAGACACTCTGGAAGCGTCCGGTTCCTCCCCTCCTCCCCGAGCCTGCAGCAGAGACCGAAAAGAAACAGATAAGAGAACAAGAAAGAGGTTTCAAAAAAAATAATAATTATGGTAATTATGTATGCATTTCCAGTGGGAGAGTCTGGGAATTATTCCTAAAAGGCTGGAAAGAATTTCTTCTCTTGATCTTGATTCAGAGCCAGAGAAAATCAAATTAAGAAAAGAAAAGCAATAGAGAGTCCTGAGTGTGCGGGGGAAGGAGCAGGAGTGGGGCTGCTAGTGGGGTTCTGGGGGAAAGAAAATGAACGGGAAAGTCTCCAGACACCTCCTTGCCCAGATGATGGCCTAGGAGGCGGGGCAGCTGAAGGAATCGGGAGCCAGAGACAGCTGAGAGGAAGGCGAGGTTATGTCCCCACATCTTCCCTTTGAGGCTCCATTCTCTTCACTTCAGGGGCCAGAGAATGTCCCCCTTTGAGCGATTGAGGACCACGGTTCCTACAGCGTTTCCCACAGCCCTGTGGCACGTCCCAGACACTCAGAGCCACCGCAGGACCAGCCAGTGTGGGCGTGTGAAGAGTTCTTTAAAAAGGCTCCCTTGGAGGCACTGGGAGAAATGGTCCTGTCACTTCTCTAAATCTTCTCCCGGGGTTGCTAGGCAGCACGCCTCTGCCCCTCTCCACTTCCCTCTGCTCCACTGTCTGTCTCTCTCCACCCTCCACGCCCACACATGCTCGCTTGCTCACAGGGCTCTTCCCTGCCTGTCGTGGTTTGGAAATCAGAGAACCGTCCCTGAGTGTCATCCAGCTCCGAGGGCCACAGCAGTGCAAGGGCTGGTGGCCTGTGGAGGCACCTCCCATGCTGCTCTGCAGATCAGGTACTTGGGTCATCAGGAGAGACCACAGCTGGGCTGCTGGGACCCCCCCCTCCCTTCTTCTTCTTTCCACAAATAGCACTGAACCCCTTCCATGTGTCAGGTGGCCAAGTTGTCCCCATCTGCCCAGGACTTTCCTGGTTTTTGCACTGAAAGCCCTGCGTCCTGAGTCCCTCCGTCCTGGGGAAACTGGGCCGGTTGGTCACTCTCAGGCAACCCTCCTCTACCCCCACCGCTGTGCATACCCTTCCTCAAATTCATACCCCCCCACAACCCCACCAAAGGAAACCATTGACATAAAATTCTGAGTTGTCTCTTGTGCATCTTTCTTTACACGTAAGCTCCTCAGGGAGCGTAGTGGGGACACCGTGGAAAGCACTCACGGTATGCAGCTTGGTCACAGTGGCATGTGGCACTTCCTCCCCTGGTCCCCTGAAAGCATCCTTTTACCCCACACAATAGTGAGGGCTGTTGATTTTCCTGAGTGTGTCACCGGAGCATCCGAGGAGGGAGTTTGCAGCAGCCTCTCCAACCATCTCTTGCACATTTCTCTTCTCCCAAAGACCTTCTGTGTCCAGCCATGGGCCCTCTCTGCCTCGTGCTTTCTGACTGCCTCCCAGAGAAGCTCTCTTCCTGGCCCCCTGGCTCCCACATCATCCCTTTCCCCTTACGTCTCTTCCTTCCGGTTTCTGTGCTGTGCAGTTGATTGCTTTTCTCTCTTTTTTTTGCCTTCAAATGTGCAGTTTCGCCCACTGCTTCCCATACTCACATCATCACCCTCTGTCAGGAAAGTCTCATCCGTCCAATTTTCTGGACGAAGCCTGAGGCATGTGTGTGCACGTGCACACATGTGTGCTTACAGCACTCTCATGTCATTAAGGGATGGACTTGACGTACAAAGATGTACAGGAGGTAACCCACAATTGTAACTCAGTGGTTTCCTCTGGTGGGGAGTGGGAGGATATGATTTCAAGGAAGGGTATGCACCAGGCTGGGACCTGCCCTAGGGTGACCAACCACCCCAGTTTTCCCAAGACAGAGGGGCCTCAGGATGCAGGACTTTCAGTGCAAAACCCAGGAAAGTCCTGGGCAGATGGGGACAACTTGGCCACCATAGCCTGTACTGTGTCTGTGATGCTTTATCTTTTAAAGATGGGTAGTGGGTCCTGGGACTTTGCTCTGTTATCTCTGTACCTTTTTGTAGACTTAGAACATTTTGTTGTTTTAAAAAAAAAAACAGAAAAGAAAAGAAAAGAAAAAAGGAGAGAGAGAGAAATCATCTCTCCAAGAGATATGTGCTCTGGGAGCACTCGAGAGAGAGTTGCTGATTGGGGACAGAAGAAAAGGTTTAGATGAGGTGGGACTGGAGGCGAAGCTTGAAATATGAGTGAGAATACCTCCCACACATTCTGTTTAGTTTTGGAATTACTTCCCAGCCTCTCTGAATACCTTGCTAAGCTGTAGGCTCCAGGAGAGCAAGGGCTGGACACGATTTCAGTGGGTCCCTGGTGCTCCGATATCTGGTGACACATTATATCTGCTGTGTCTTGAGGGTGTTTCTGGATGCGATCAGCCTGTGAATGGGTGGACTGAGTAAAGCAGATGGGCCTCCCCAATGTGGGTGGGCCTCACTCAATCCATTGAAGACCTAAATAGAAGAAAAGGCTGAGGAAGAAAGAATTCTTTCTCTCTGCCTGATTGTCGTGGAGCTGGGACCTCCGTCTTCTCCTGCCTTTGGGCTCAGACTTGAACTTACACCATCAGCTCTGCTGGGTCTCCATCTTGCTGACTGTAGATGCTGGACCTTCAGCCTCCATAATCACATGAGGCAATTCCTTATAAGTCTCTATCTACCTGTCCTGTTGGTTCTATTTCTCTGGAGAAAACAGGCTTCTACACTGGGTTGTCTTATCCTTCTATCCCTGGTACCTGGCCCAGCTCTCCTGCCCCCATGCAGAGTAGGTGCTCAATATAATCTGCTGAGTACAGACACAGAAATGCAGATGGTGGGAACTGCGAGGGGTGGGGACCTAGGCCGATCCCTGGCTTGGTGAGCAGAGAGAGATTGGTGTGGCCAGTGTGCTGGGAGGGAGAGAATGGAGGCGTGAGCAGGAAAACAGACAGAGGTCGGGTCATGTGGTGTGTTCAAGCCATGCTACAAGCCTTTGCCTGCAGACTGGAGGGGGGAGCTCAAAGCATGCAGGTAACCAGCAGGTAAGGTACTGCGGGAAGGAGGCCAGCTGTGACGCAGGGTGGAGACTGTTCCCTAAGGGAGGCCTCCCTAGGGAAGCGTTGTGCTCCGCGCCAGCCAACCGCAGTTATGCAGGAATAGGGCTCAGTTTCTCTAGCTTTCCATGCAAAACTTCCAAATGAAAAAAAAAGATACAGCATAGGCCAAGGAAAAAACCATCTGTGGGCCTCCCGTCCATGGAGGGCAGCCAAGCAGGGTTTTTAAGCAGGCCTGTCACACGGTCCCGTTTGAATTTTAGAGGGATGGCTTCAGCAGCAGAGTGGAGGATGGATGGACAGGGGGAGGCTGGCAGGTGTGGGCAGCAAGCTGCAACTCCTAAGAGTTCCTCAGAGAAGCCAAAGGGCTTGGTGGCAGCCCTGGGCCCTGACTTCTGGAAGAACCTCATTTGTGTGGGTGGGAAAGGAGCCCAAGCTGGAAGCCAGAGGAATGATCGGGAGTGGGGAGAAGGCACTGTGACTTTTCCCTTAATTCCCAAAGCCACTGTTCCCATTGTGTCCTCACCCACGCTGGGCCAGGAAGACCACAGGTTAATAGGGTCAGTCACTGGGCAGATGTGGCCACACGCGATCCCAGAGGACCATGGGAGAAGCTAAAAGCGATGCATCCCTTTCCAGGCTAAGCTGTGACCACGGGGAATCACAGTAGGGTAACTGCAGGTCAGTCGGAAGTGGAATGAACAGGGCCTGTGATCTGAACTGCCTGGGCGCCATTCGGGGGCACTGCGACCAGGCTCTCCGAACTGGCAGGGGCCTAGCCCACTGGGCCCCACGGGGCCCTGTGTCCCCGAGCTTCTTCTCTGTTAGCCACCAAGCCCGGATGGCGTTGGGACCCGAACCAGGCCCAGAGACTGCAGCCCTCCCAAAACAAACCAGCCAAGTCCCAGGGGGAGCAAAGGAATGGCCAGCTCCAGCCAGGGCTCTGCGCAGGAAGTGACATCTGGAGTAAGAAGCTTCGAGCCCAGAGCTCCAAGTACGCACTTCCCAGGTTCTGGCTGCAATCACCTCCATGGGAGCAGCCTCTACGTGAAGCCAGAGTTACCACATGCTCTGGTCAGCTACCAGCACAGGCCCAGGTCCCATCTGTCTGCCAGGCTCTCAGGCCCAGTCCTTCCCCAGTTGCAGGGCTGCCATGGGCAGGAGTGCTCAGATGCACCTGGATTTTACCTGCCATGGGCCTGGGCCAAGGCACCTAACCTTCCAGTCTTCAAAAAGGGCCAAGAGGGCCCACCCCTCTGTATGGGGGAAGATGACAGATATACACCCACCATTGTCCCCAGGGCAGCCCCTGGGGCTGGCCCTGTCCTGTGAGCCTTCAGGAAATGAGGAACAACAGCTGGGAAAACAAAAATGACCTGTAGAGAATGATAGAGCCAACTTACTTAGATACTTGTTTGTAGGACTGGTGAAGGGAGCTCTTTTCAAAGTAGTGAGGAAGACGGGAAGCAGGGTGGGGCTCCTCAAATCAGTTCTACCCAGTGAGGTTTGACACATGGCCAGTAACACACCCTGCAAAGCAGGGAGGGAGCCAGCACAAGCTGGGCCTCCCAGCAAGACTGGGCAGGAAGGTGCGTGGCGCGCAGGCAGGAACACCAGGTGCGGAAGGCAGCAACCTTGCGAGGGCCTTTGCATTCAGTCCGCACCAGTTTTGAAGGGTGGATGGTATTATTCCCGTTTGGCAGGTGGGAAAGTAAAGCTCAGAGAGGTTGAGTAATTTGCTCCGGCCCTGATGCTAGTGAGGGTGGAGTGAGGATTCAAACCAGAGGCCGATGGGGTGCAAAGCTCTAGCTCTGCCAGGGGAAATGATGCTCCAGAGATGGTACCCTGCTTGATTCAATTTAGGAAACACCTACTGAGTGTGGGGAACCTTCAGGGGCCTGGCTTTCCTTGGTCCAGTCCTGTGCTCACCCAGCCCAGGGTCCCCGAGGCCAGACTCCCACCCACCTCATTGTATCAAACACACATGTCCAACTTCCAAAACATCGGGGGATGTCTGCAAAAATGTTCACAAAGCACTTCAAGTAAACACACAATTTGGAATATATGGAATAATATCAGGAAAGCCCATGTCCCATCACCAAGCTTAAGAAATAAATACTACAAATATAATTTGAGTGCTCTGCATCTCCCTCATCCACTGCCCCCTCCCTGTCTTGTAACTGCATTCCTGGTTTGTGTGCTTCCCATTCACATGTGGACCTGAACAGTTTCCCTGGGTTTGTTTGTGTTCCGAAACAAGAATATTGTTTCCATGTGTCCGTATTTTTATATCAATGATATCGTGTTGTATGTATCCATAAGCAACTTTCTTTTTGTAAATGGTTTCATTGACACCACACGATTTACCCACTGAAGATGTACAATTCAGTGGCTTTTAGTATATTGGCAGAGTTGTGCGTCCATCACCACAATCGATTTTAGATTTTACTTTTATTACTCCAAAAACAATACTGCCACGTCCTTTGGTCATCACCCCCAATCTCCCCATCCCCACCCCCACCCCCACCCCAGAACTTGGCAACCACTCATCTTTCTGTCTCTATAGGTTATCCTGGATTTTCCATGTATGAAATTCCATAAATGGAATCACTGGCCTTTTGTGTCTGACTTCCTTCACTTCGCATAATGTTTTCAAGGTTCCTCCATGTTGTAACCTGTATCCATGATTCATTATTGACAACTAATATTCCATTGCATGGATAGACCACATTTTATTGATTCATTCATCAGTTGATAGACATTTGCGTGGTTTCCATTTTTTGGCTATTATGAATAATGCCATTATGAACATTCATGTGTAAGTTTTTGTGTGGACATGTTTTCTTTTCTATATATCTACGAGTGGAATTTCTGAGTCATATGGTAACTCGATGCCTAGCTTTTTGAGAAACTACCAAACTGTTTCCAAAAGCAGCTGCACCACTTTACAGTCCCGCCAGCAATGTATGAAGGTTCCAGTTTCCCTCTATCCTTGCCAACACTTGTTATTATCAGTGTTTTGTTTTTTATTATGACATCCTCATGGGTGTGAAGTGGTATCTCATTGTGGTTTTGATGAGCTGGTCCCTGGTAATGACATTGGACATCTTTTCATGTGTTTATTGGGCATTTGTATATCTATCTTCTTTGGAAAAATGTCTGTTGAGATCTTTTGCCTATTTTTTAATTGGGTTATTTGTCCTTTATTGAGTTACAATTGTTATTTATATATTCTAGATATAAATCCCTTATCAGATATATGATTTGAAAATATTTTTCTCCCATTCTGTGGATTATCTTCACTTGCTTGATGTTGTCTTTGAAGCACAAAAGCTTTTCATTTTGGCAAAGTCCAATTTATCTATTTTTTCTTTTGTTGCTTGTGCTTTGGGTGTTACATCTGAGAACCCATCACCTGTTCCAAGATCATGAAAATCTGCCCCTATGTTTTCTTCTAAGAGTTTTATAGTTTTAGCTCTTATATTTAGGCCTTTGATCTATTTTGAGTTAATTTTTGTTTATGGTGTGAGTTAAGGGTCCAACTTCATTCTTTCCGTGTGGCTATCCGGTTGTCCCACTGCCATTTTTTAAATCGAATTGTCTTGGTTCCCTTGTTGAAAATCAACTTGACCATACATGTGAGGGTTTATTTCTAGACACTCAATTCTAGTTTATTGGTCTATATGTCTATTCTTATACCAATTCCACACTGTCTTGATTACTGTAGCTTTGTAGTAAGATTTGAAATCAGGAAGTATGAGTCCTCTAACTTTGTCCTTTTTCAAGATTGTTTTTACTGTTATGAATTTTAGGATTGGCATATCAATTTCTGAAAAGAAGTTATTTGGTATTTTGATAGGGATTGCATTGAATCTGTCAATGAATTTGAGGACTATTGCCATTTTAACAATATTAAATCTTAACCATCTACTCGTATTAACAGGGAATATGTTTCCATTTGCTTAGATCTTCTTTAATTCAACAGCATTTTCAGTTCAAAAGGCTTGTGGTTCTCTGGTTAAATTTATTCCTAAATAGTTATTCATTTTGATGCTTTTATAAATGAAATCGTTTTCTTAACTTCATTCTCTGTTTACTCACTGTCAATACAGAGAAGAAATACAATTACATTTTGTAAAGTGATTGTGTATCCTGCAACCTTGCTGATCTAATTTAGTAATTCTAGTAGTTTGTCTTGATGGTTTCCTTTGGATTTTCTATGCAGAAGATCATATCATGTGCAAATAAGGATAGTTTTACTTCTCCCTTTTCAACCAGGATGCCTTTTATTGTTTTTTCTTTCATAATTGTCCTGGCTAGAATTTCTAGGACAATGTTCTGTAGAAGTAGCAAGAGTGGGCATCCTTGTCTTGTTCCTGATTTTAGGGGGAAAGTATTCAGCATTCAGTCATTTACCATTAACTATGATGTTAGCTCTGCCCTTTATCTGGCTGAGGAAGTTCCCTTCGATTCCTAGTATGTTGAGTGTTTTTCTTGTGAAGCATGTGATTTGTGTTTCTCTCTCAACATTGTTTGTGAGATGTATCCACCTGTAACTATACTTTGTAATGTCTACTTTTACTGAAGATTTTGTAGAAGAGATAGAGAAGGTTAAGTCACGTATCACCCGTCTCCTTTATTTATATCTTCCTTATCTCTCTTACACCAGCCCCCGCCCCCCATGCCCTGCCACAATTCTCTCCCCTCAGGCAAACTCTCTCATCCACTTGCTCACCAGAGGGCTTTCAGCAAAACAAAAACTCCTACACATCCATCTGGGGACAATTATAGGAGTATGGGAGTCCCATAGAAGAATCTCTTCATGCTGGTAATGGGAGGAGAGTAGATCAGCAAAAGGTTCCCCGAAGGAGGGTGCATTTGAGCCTAGATTAGAACAGGTAGCGCCATTAAATGAAGGGGAATGTAGCCCCTAATAAGATCCAAATAGTTTTGGCTCAATTGTAACTACAAGGATTATCTTCTACTCATAGTAATTGTAACTACAAGGATCTTCTACTCATAGTAATTGCATTACTTGTGCCTAGAGACTCAGTATCATTTTTTGAGTCTAGAGTTGCCCTGTCCAATATGGTCGCCACTAGTCACATGTAGCTATTTAAATGGAAATTAATTAAAATTAAATAGTATTACAAATTCCATTCCTCATTCACACTAGATCCATTTCAAGTGATCAGTAGCTCCATGTAGTTTGTGGTTACCAGAATGGACAGCACAACTGTAGAACGTTTCCATCATCATTTCAGAAAGGTCTGTTGGACTTTTGCTCTGGTCTCGGAGGGAGGGGCAGATGGAATTAAAGAAGACCGCTGAGGTGCTTGAACCAGACCCCTGCATCCTGGGCATAAGGTGGAGGCAGCTGGGCTCTGCCACCCCTGGTCCTTTGGGAAAACCGTTTCTCCTCTCAGGCTTTTCTCATTGGGCAATGTAATCCTAGGAGCCCATCCAGTGATGTATAGGTGCTATGGTTGTTTAGCCAGAAAGGAGTGTATTAAGCTGTTTCTTCCAGATGTAGAGAAAAGAGCCTTGGACTTGGAGAGAGAGCTGCTGGTGCTACCTAGCTGGACCATCATGGATGGGCAAGTCATTTAACCGTTCTGAACCCCATTTCCGCATGTGAAGTGGGGACTATTGGGAGGATGAATTGAGAGGATGTAAAGGAAAGAATTTAGAGAAAATTCCAGGAATAACAGGGCACCACTGAGGCCAGATAAAGTGGGAAAGTTCGAGTAAACAAACTAAATGGGTTTATTTGCTGCAGGAGTCCTCAGAGCCTTTAATATGCAAATATGCATATTATGCGTATCTCTAAGCATTTCCCAAGCTGATGTGGCCACAGAATTCCCCTTTGTTCTATAATTCTTCCAAGAAATGCTCACAGGCATTAGTTATGGTTACATGGAACACACGTGGGAGTGGCCAGTCACAGGGATGGAGCACTTCCTTGGCCTGCAACTCGTCTTGTTGGCAGTCACCCATAGTGGCCCCGGAAAAAAATGTATGACCTAAGCAAGACCTTGGAAGATCAGGGTTGGATGATATCATGAAGATTGCTTCAGAGTTGAGGCAGCCATATAAGAGGAAACCAGAGCAGAGAGAGAAGGGGACAGGTCTGGGGAAGGTGCACGTTGGCGGAGAGGAGCTATCATTACTGAATGCACGTGCCAACCACATGCCAGGCATTGATTGACCTTGACATTTTCATATGCATCAGCTCCCATCCTCAGAGCAGCTCTGAGAGGCAGGTTTCATAGACATCTTCAGGTCGTGCCATGTCCGTTTCACAGATGAGGAAACTGAAGGCCAGGGAGGTTAAGCTGCTTACACAAGGTTCAACATGTAGGAAGTGACAGAGCTGGAATTTGAACCCAGGGCCCCCAAAGCCCATACCCCAAACCTTTCTGCCTCAGAGAGTCTAAAATGTGATGACACCTAGACGTTAATCCTGCAGGAGATGGCGAAGCCAACTGCCTGTGGTTTGTAAACCGAATTTTGTAGTCATCCAGCTTATATCTGAGAGAGCCCATTTGGCTGGAATGAGCTTAATCCATTATCCTCCCGTTCTCTCCAGCCTCCCAACAAAGATGATTCAAAAGGCCCCAGAAGCAGAGCTAAACTCAGCCTTTTACTCTGGCCACCCGCTACCCCTCACTCCCCTGGGAATCCTGCACGCAGGAGGGCAGTGTTGAGCCTGAGATTTCGCGAGCTGGTTTTGAGACCCTCTCACTCCCACTCAGAGCCCTCTACGTGTGGTCCAGAGGTGCTGGACGGTGGGGTGGGAGCCTGGGCTCTCAGGAACGGATGAGGGGGTATGAAACCGAGCATGGAGCTCTGAGTGCAGTGCGTCTTTTGGTGGATTTTACAGTCTTCACTGTGGGGACCGGATATTGATCGATTGTGATCCAAGGCAGTTGTGCCGATTTCTGTTTTAAAAGACCTAAATTCTTAGGGTCTTCGAACTTGAGCTCTTGTGGCGATCAAGCCAAAATGACAAACAGACACCCTCATGTCATGTCACCAGCAGTTCGGCATTTAAAAACAGGATGGAAGGTTGAGGCCTTATAAAGAGAGAAGAGGAAAAAAAAAAACCAAAAAAACATTGTAAATATTGTGTACTTGTGACTGTTTTGGCTGAACTTGAAAACAGGCGTCTTTCTTTGCAGTATAATTAGGTTAACTCAGCTGCGTCCATGAATAGCATCCCCTGCTCCAGCAACAACCACCGTTTGTTGGACATGTGTTGTGATCTTGCCTTTAAACACAACCACATGTATGACATATCTTGTTTTCTCTTGGCCATTGGACTGGAAAACTATTAAGACAACATCTGCTTTGCTTTCCGATTGAATCGGGGGCAAAGAGCAGGTCTCTCTAGTGTCCTTCAGATTATGCCTGGGGTATTGAGTTACAGCTGCTAACCACTTTCCCACTCCCTGAGAATCTGATCCTGAACATGAGTTTCCCCCTGGAACCGCCAGTCGCACTCACTCCAGGACCAACTGCCTTCTGCTCGTGGCTCCGGCCTGTGAACTCCATCCTCACACACACCGTGGCCCTCCAGTTCGCTATTGTATCCCCTTGTTGGTTTGTTTGGTTTTTTTCAGTCGTACTCAACCCAATTTGATATTATTTAATTTTCCGTTTAGTTGTTTGTCTGTCTCCAACCTGAGATTATTCCTCCAGGAGGGCAGGACCCGTGTCTGTTAGCCATGCACAAGAATACTTACGAGTAGGAGACAACTCAATAAATGTGTTAAATAAATCACTGTGTTCCCCAATTTGGGTGGAGAGTGAAGTAAGTTTGAATCCTTTTTTTGTGTGAAACATTGCCTTTTCAGTTCTGATACTATCAAGAGTTTGGGTGTTGATGTGTCTCTAACATCTCTTTTACATTCTCTATTCCTTTCTCTACCCACCCTGCCACACCCATATTTTTTATTTCACAGAAGGAACACCTCTGGTCTCAGAGCTAAGGACAGATACCAAGGCTAACTAGGATTTAATAACATTGTTTTGTTTTCTGAGTGTTTATTTTTTCAAATAATATCTGTGGCTCTCTGTTTATGGAAGTGATAGAAAGTTTCCTTTAAAAAAAAATGTTAGGTCGAGGGAATTGTTTTAGAGAAAAATGGTAACCATGCAGGTGGAATGAAGCAGAAGCTTTGAAGGTGGTATCTGCATGACTGACGTAGGAGAACAGATGTAGGTGTGCATATCTGGATGCCACATGGACATACAGTCACCCGTGGGCATGTCCACTTAGAGTTCTGTTTGGCTTGTGCCTTGGGAAAAGCAAGTCAGCGAAGAGAACATCATTTTCCTCTCTTCCCCAAATAATTTAGGTCTATGCTAAGTCCCACCTCCTGATCTCTTCCTCTTCCTCCTTTCCCCAGGGCTGCCTTTTTTTGGGGGGTGGGAAGGCAAGGAGTATTATTCAGAAAGAGAGCAGGAAAGATAGGGGACCCGGTACAACATCAGGCCTGGTGTGGGTAGCTCTCCAGGACACTGAGAGAAATACCTAGAGCCATAATCACAGCTGAATCCTGAAATTGCAGACAAATTATGCCTTTTTCTGGAAGGTCACCATCATTCGTCAGGTTCTTAATGTTCCCAAAGAAAGTCTCGGAACCAATGGCCTGGAGGGTCTACAAGGAATGAATCGTTGCTGTGGAGTTCTGACCCTTGGTTTTCTGGCCACACATGGCTGCTCAGTTAATAATGCAGCAAGTTAATAATTAAAATGGAGGTTATGTGATCCTTAAAGTAACAGACGTGTTAGCACCCATCTTCACGAAGGACACTGCTGCCATCAAAAGCAGAAGGATCTCCCAGATGGCTCTGCGCTTACCTGTGTCATAAGCACAGGGAACAGCCTGCTGTTTCGTCTGTGCTCACACTAGACTTTGGGCTCATGCATACGGGGACCAAACCTGTCCAGTTCACCTGCTGCTTTCATAACCCTTCATGTCAAATGCCGGCACAACTGCCTCTCCCCTCCCCTGACTTGCCCGTAATATCTGTTACTAGTACCCAGGGTCAGAATGCGTGGACCCTCTTGTCTGTTTATAAGCCAGGAGGCAGGAGATCTGGGCTGGCTGTGTGACTTTCAGCAAATTAGTTAATTTCTCTGACTTATAAGAGTGTCATTGAATTTAGATCAAATAAAGGACCCAATTTGGGAGCTCTGTAGGAAGTTAGGAGAGTTAAAAGGTCTATTCAGAGAGCTGGATTCTTTACCCCCATGACCCATAACTCCTAGAAGCCTCCCAAGTAAGGTTCCCCATCCCCCCCTGCCAGGTGTGGAACTTGCAGCATTTGCAGTGTATTTAAGCATGATTTTTTTTTTCAGATGGGCCCTACTCAAATTCTTCAAAGCATAGTAAATATCCTATGTCTGTAACTATCTATAGTAGGTATTTTCAGTTGTTTTAACTGCTCCTTTTTGCATGTGTAAATGACTGTACCCTATTCCCAGTCCCTGTGAATGCAGTGGTTTTGATTGGCTCTAGATGTGGTCATGTGATTCAGGATTGACCAATTAGATCATCACATTCCCCCAGTAATGAGCTACTGGTTTGAAGTCCATCATTTAGTTTGAGCCAGTGGGATGAAAGAAGGCTTTTACAGGAAACCCTGACGTGCAACCATGTTCCTTTCAAATAGATCAGAAGTTACTTAGCTTTATATGGGGCTGAGGCTGCTACAGACCTCTTGGCAGCAGAAAGGGAGAATTTGTCTGAAAATGACCAGGAACAAGAGTGGAAAAAGATATGGTGAGCGACAGAGTTGTGATCTCGTTGCTAGTGTCCTTGAATCCAGTCGTGCCTGAGTCATTGAGCTTTTTGACGATATGAGATGTTTCCTTTTTTTCTTTTTTTTCTGAAGCCACTTTGGCACAACTTTTGTGTCACTTGCAACCATAAGAGAGAGTCCTGACTGACTATAGTATTCTTAACACCTTTGTCAGGGACTGTTTCTTGATGTGGACTATTTCCAACCTGTGACCTCAGGTCCCATCTGAATCCACCGACCCGTTGAAATTATTCATCTTAATTTTCATTAGTTTTTTGTATCTGTTTTGGCACCACAAATATGGTGATAACCATCTATCACATTCATTTATCACTTTACAGTTTACCAAGGTTTTTCACAGGTGCTAGCTCACATAACCTCCACTTTACAGATGAGGAAACCGGGGGTCAGAGGATTAAAGAGCCCTTGTGCCCAAGGCCACACAGTTAACAGGCTGTGGTCTCCAGCCCAGGGCTCTGGTCCTCAGGAGTGTGTTCTTTCATACCTAACTGTAGGAGATGATGAAGGGGTCTGAAGAGATGCAGGTATTGCCCTGACTTTGTGAACAAGATACTGTGTTTAGAGTCCCCCTTCCTCTAGACTCCTTGCATGTCCCTACATCCCTAACCTGTGTGGAGAAGCAGATGCCCAACAAACTCCCAGGAGTTTCCGGAATGCAAAAGCAACCCTAGGACCTCTTTGCTCCAAAGCTGCAGATACTTCCTTCTCAGACTTTGGGAAAATTTGCATCTTAAACGATTAGGTTCTCCTTGCCACGTCATGGCTATTTTTCATCCCGTGCATAGGTTCATTTCCTGCCTGCTTTCCTACCTTTTTCCTCTACTTACTTAATCATCCTTCCTGTATTTGTCAGAGTCCTTGGTTGCAAACAACAGAATCCATTTTAGCTACTTTGAAAGGAAAGGGAAAATGTTAGACTGTATTAGGTAACTCACAGAATCTGCAGCAGGACCAGATAAATGAGCTTGGAGAGTACATAGCTGTGAATGACACCCACATCTTACCTGTAAAGGCATCTGGAAACATGAGTTTCTGGCTTCCACCTTTAGGAGAAGAAATGCGTAAATCAGAAAATGTTCCATATCTAGGAAATGTGTGTAGAGGTGCAGTCCAAAGCACAAGAAACTGTACATTAAACTTCTTAATTCTGCTAAGACATCACCACTGCCACTAACTCACCCACCCCCATGGTCCCTACTCGTAGTTGGGTGCTTTTTCCCTGTTCTCACAGGACCTGTGTCTGCAGCTATGGTGGCATATGATCCTCGGTGGTCAACTCCTCCCCCCTCATTGAGGGATTCTTTCTGCATTCACAGTGCAGTTCGCTCTGCCTGAATTGCCCTTCACCCCCACCACCACCCTCCTACCTTTTCACTTAATTCAATCTGATTTATTCTTCACGACTCACCTCCAAAACAATATCCTCAGACAAGCCAATGCTGACTTCTCTCCCAAGTTACACGCTGTTCCAAGTCTGTTTGGCCCACGGTAACAAAAATACCATAGACTGGGGGGCTTAAACAACAGAAATTTATTTCTCGCAGTTCTAGAGGCTAAAAGTCCAAGATCAAGGTGCTGGCAGATTTGGTGTCTGGTGAGGCCCACGCCTGGTTCACAGACAGCCATCCTCTCACTGTGTCCTCATACAGCAGAAGGGACCAGGAGCTCTCTGAGGCCTCCTTTCTAAGGGCACTAATCCTTTCATGAGGCTCCACCCTCATGACCTCTTCACCTCCCAAGGCTCCGCCTCCTGATACCGTTTTGGAGGTTAGGTTTCAACATAAGAACTTTGAAGGGACACGAACATTCAGTCTATCCCATACACTCACAGCATCTTGTCCTTTTAATTCATCTACTTATCACAGTTTACATTTTTTAAAACCCGTCTCTCCTACTGGACTTCAAATCCCAAGAGAGCAGGAAAACCCACCTGCTGTTTCGGTCACCACTGTATCCCTCAGCCCCTAGCCCTCAGCTTGGCAGGCACTCTGGAAATAGCTCGTGGATAAAATAATGAATCGAGTGGATGCAGCCATCCTAGATGGATGTCAGGGCAGACTTCAGAGATCTTCCAGATGATCACCCAGCTCTCCCCTATTAAAAGTGGTTCTAGTACATTGTTGAGAGCCAGCGAATCTGAGTGATAATTATGCCGGAAGAATGGACTATGTGCAAGGAGGATGGAGAGGCTATATTTCTTGGAGAATTTAAAGAGGCAGGTACCGTTCGTTCCCCAGTCCTGGAGGGAAGTAGAAGTTGGGTGGCTGTGTAAGCAACATACAATCACGGATTGTCCAGTGTGTGCACTGACCCCCAGCCTGCGTAAGCCCCTACTGAGCAGGAACGGGGTGGGCGGGTGGCAAAGGCTCTCCATCTTTACTTCTGGGGGAGCCAGAGACTAGGAGGGAACAGCTCCCACTTTGTGAAGCCCTTTTTGAGTCCACCTCAGCCAACCTTCTTGGGATCCTCAGGCTTGGGAGCCAAGGCATGGCCGTTTTCCAAAGGGCCATTGCTTTGTGAGAACCATAAATCCCTCAGTCTCTCTCTCTCTCTCTCTCGTCTGGCCCCCTTCCTTGGAGGACAAAATTCCCAGTTCTCTCTTATCTCAAGAATCTTCCCTTATCTTTGCTTTTTCTTCAGGTTACTTTCCCCACTTGCTCTTCCTTCACTGCCAGTATTCTAGCAGGGCTCATATCCACTCCCTGCCGCTGACTCTCTCTCTAATCCCTGGCCATGCAGCTTCGACCCCTTACTCGATGGAACTGGTTTCTCCAGCCCCAAAGTTACGCAGGGCTCTAAATCAGTCATTCCTCACCTTCTGGGGGGTCTCTTGGAGAACTTCAGGAAAGCTATAGACTTCCTTTCCAATGAAAACACACTCTTGTATCCACGTGAACAGTTGTAAATAACTTCAGGGGTCCATGTACCTTCAAAACCCCAGCCTCCAACCCCAGGATAATAACCCCATTCCTGAGTGTGAAATCCAGAGGTCTTTTCTCAGCCAGCTTTAGCAATGAAGAGCCCAAGCTCTGGAGTCAGGCTGCTTGTTGTAAACCCTGGCTCCACACTTCCTGGCCTCATGAATATGAGCCGCTCTGAACCTCACACTCCCCAGTTATAAAAAGGGGATAATAATATCTTAACTTTACAGGGTTGCGGTGCAGCTTAAATGAGTTAATTCAAGTAAGGCATTTAGAACAATACTTGGCATATATTAAATACTCACACGTTCACCATCACCACCACCACCACCACCATCACCACCATCACCATCATCATCATTATTATTTGAGTTTCATTGCTTATTATTCTCACCGACCTCCTTAATTCTAGATCAAGCATGGCTCCTTATCTGACTCAGAGATATGTCTTATTGGCTACCCATCATTCTAAAAGCAGTAATAGATTCATCAACAACATTTAGAAATTAGGAGCTCACACGCAATTCTGGCTCTCTGGCTTCTCTGGGAAAATCAGATCTGACAATCCTGGATCTTCATTTCCACTTGGCAGCATGGGCTGGAGCTGGGTGGCATGAGTGGGTCTCCATTTGACCGCAGTCCCTGCCACTGAAACCACGAATGCATTGTGTTTACATAGTCGTATTCCTAACAGTCAAGCAATAGTTCTCGTACTCAGGAAAAGGAGAGCTAGACCAAGGAAGCCATATATTTTTTAAAAGGAAGCATGAATGAATCCGTGACTTGTGTTGTGAATACCTTCACTCACTCACTCACTCTACGACTGTCCAGCTCCTGCGGACATTTGAGTTTTCCATCTGTGCCTCTGCAAGATGTCCAATGTCCAATGGCAGACTTCCTTCTCCTCTATCAGCTTCCTTGTCACTGCCCCAAAGTACTTCTTTTCGGCCTCACTCCTCTTGTGGTGGGAGTGACGTGGGTTTTAGAGCTGAACAGACCTTTCGGTTCAACCTAACTCTTCTGAGCTTCAGTTTTGTGTCTATGAAAAGGGTACAACATTCTTACCTGATAGGGTTGTTTGGGAATGAAATAAGGCAGTAAAGAGCCAGCTCTTAGCACAGTACCCGATAAAGAGGAGTTGCTCAATAATGCTTGTTCCTTCCCCGTGACTGAATGAGGATCATCCCAAGGTTTTGTCTTTCCACCCCTTCTCTCACCCAGTCCTCTTGTTTGGATGAGCAACCCCACTTCGGTAACTCGGACTGTTGCTTCTCTGCCGTTGACCACCGGTGTCTATGTGCCTCACCTCACCCTCCTCTTTGCCTGTACATCTGACAATGGCCTTAAAATACCATTTTCTATAGAGATGGTAGAAAGACCATCCCGTCTTTCCTACAGCGTGTTGATTGGATCCAGTTTCCTATTATTGATAGGTCATACAATTTTCTTTCAGCTTTACAACTTCTGGTTGGCGATATCATATGCATTTTTAGAACTACTGTTAAGTTTGGGGAAACCGCGGTCAACTTTCTTTCAGATAATGTGCTGAAAGATTTGGAATCATTGTTCCACCAACTAGCTTCTGGCTCTGTACGTTTCTTGTTTCTCCTCCGCTACCCACATACTTGGTGGGGGTGTATATTCATAGCACGACACATCTTCATGTCGTAATTCCAGGTGCGTCGGCCCAGTGGGTAGTAAGTGTATTCCTAGAGACCATTCTTGCATGAAGATAGCTAGCAATTACTTACCTATATATGAGGAAGTGACTGTGAGCTGCAGAAATATAGCCTGCTCATCCCAAACTAGATGGATCCCCAACTCAACTTCCCTTAGATAGATAAAAAAATATATAGATAGATAGATAGATAGATAGATAGATAGATAGATAGATATCCACAGGAATTCCAGTGCCACCAAACACAAGAGGAAGTGAGATACATGAGGTCTAAGGGAAGTCAGGTGGAAGGGGGCAATGATTATAGTTAAACTATCACACAGGCTTGCAAGTTTTAGAGACACATGTGACCTTGTGAGCACCTTGCTGGGGCGTTGGCCATGCCCGTGTAGGTAGTAACACTGAAGCGTCAGCTGGATGAGCTTCTCAGTGTAGTCACCTCTGCCTATACTCTTCGTTCTGGCCAAGGTGGATGGACACCCATCGCCTGAGCACCCCTATTGTTGTCCCATTATCTTGCCTCTGCTTGGTCCACCCACCTGTGGACCAAATCCTATCTAGGTCAAACACCTCCCATGAAAATATCTTGGACCCTTTCAATGAATTCTCTTCTATCCTCCTCTCCACCCACCCTTATAGGATTTCACCTTTTACGTCTTCTATTGCATTTGGCACACACGACCTTGTGCTTCAGTCTTTTCGGTGCCGGTTCATTCAGCAAATACTTGCTGAATGCCCGTGATATCTCAGCCGTTGTGTGGGCACTGGGGTTACCCCAATAAAGAGGCCAAGTCCAGCATTCTTGGAGCTTATAATTGGGATGGGAAGCGTACATACTTTAATGTGCAAAGAAGATCATTTCAGAGAGTAACAGGGCCACAAAGGCCAGAGTGACTAGGGGAGAGGGATACTGCTTTAGCAGGATGGTCCTGGAAGACTTTTCTGATGAGCTGACCCTGGACGATGAGCGGGGACCAGCCCCAGCAAGAGCTTCGGGAAAGGTATTCTCAGGATAGAGGATAGCAGGTGCAAAGCGGTAATAAGGCGGGCTACTGCAAGACCATGGCGGCTCCAGATAAAGTTATATTTGAGGCCACTCTCCCTCCTGTCACAACGAGCCCTTAGTCCCTACAGACTATTTAGGGTCCTCCACTTCAGTCTCTCACCTGGATTTCCTCTTTCAGAGCAGGGTCCTTTTTAGTTTGGAACTTGTGGACCCTACATCCCGTTCTGTGTCGGGGGGGCAGGAATTGCCTCTCGTTGCATGTTAGGGCTCAGCTACGAAAGCATACTTTGTTTCAGATAGTGTCTGTCCTTATCAGCAAGATTCTTGAAGGAAAAAAAAATGCCTTCATTTCAAGATGTACCTCTGACAGCAGGACTATCAGTCAGGGTGGCAGGCCAGCAGAAGAGATATTTTTAGACCAAGTGAGCATACAGGGTCTGCAGATCGCCTGTGGCGTGTTGACACCAACACAAAGTGTGTTAGTTTTCTGTTGCTACTGAAATGCATTGCCCCAAGTTTAGTGGCTGAAAACGACATCTATGTCTTACGTCATGGTTGTGTAGGTCAGGAGTTCAAGTTCAGTGTGGCTCCACGAGTCCTCCGCTTAGAGTCTCCGAGACTGAGATGAAAGTGTTGGTGGGACAGCATTCCTCTCTGGGGGCTCTGGGGCTGGATTTGATTCCAGGCTCTTCCAGGTCACTGGCTGAATTCAGTTCCTTGTGGTTTTTGGACTGAGGTCCCTGCTTCGACTTGGGGGCTGGTCTTTGCGACTGGAGGCTGCCCCCATTCCTTCTCATGCTTTCTGTGCAGCCCCTCCAGCAACGGTGGGGCGGCTCCTTCTTGTACTTCACCTCTCTGACCTCATCTGCCACATCTCCCTGCCCCCAGCCAGAGAAAGTTCTCTGCTTCCAAGGACTTAATGTTAAGTCCTGTGACTATATGGGACCCATCAGGAAAATCAGGGTAATCTCCGTTTTAAGGTCTGTAACCGTAATCACCTCTGCAAAGTCCCTTTTTCTGTGTAACATAACATCTTCACAGGTTCCGGGGATTACGGTGTGGACATCTTTGGGGGACCCTTCTGCCCACCGCACTGGGCAAAGAGGCAGAGTAATGGGATTTGCACCCTTGGTGTGATGGTGACTGTGACTGGGCAAACCCATTAACCCCCTGAGTTCCAATTTCTCCCTCTGTAGAGGAGGGAACAGGAGCCAAGGCTTAACAACTCTATCATCGACCCATTTTACAGTTTCGGCTTAAACAGAATTCCATGTGCAAAAACACTTGATCAGTTCAGCATACACATATAAGTCATTGTTACTGTTGTTCTTATGTCACATGGTTCTGTGATCGCTCTTAATGTTGTGGGGCAACCCCCCTCCCCCAGCCAGATTGCTTATGCTTCAATCCTGGCCCCTCTGTGTACCGTGTGACCCTGGGCACGTTTTTAAGCTCTGTGCTTCGGTTTCCTCGTCTGTAAAATTGAGAGAGTAGCATCTGCTCCGTGGGGTCATTACAAGGAGTAAATGATTTTACACATGCAAGGTGCCTAGAACTGTGCCTGGCACCTGTGGCAGCAGCTGTGGTCACCATCGTCCACCCTGCTGTCTGCAGCCATGTTCCTGTGGGTGTCCCTTTTTACCCTTTGCAGGCAGGACTTTTGTCTGTGTGGTGTTTTTTTTTTTTTTTTCAGTATATTATTGCAACCTCTAGGTTGAAGCTCCTTCGGGGCTATTATGTTGAGGGGACTTGCTTAGGATTAATTTTTAATTACATAAGCCACCAAAGAATACATTTTGTAAACAAATTGAAGCCTTGAGGATAAAGGTAGTGTCCCCTTTGGACTTCATGTTTCCTCCTGGTCCGTTCTCTCCTCCCCAGAGAGAAGCAGCCTGGAGTCTGACAATATCAAGTGTTGCTGTGCGTGTGGAGAAATACAAATGCCCAGACGTTGTAAATTGACACGGCCACGGTGGCGGGCAGCCTGGCAAGAGTTGTTAAAATTAAAAATGGGCATTTCTCATGACTCAGCAGCTTTGCTTCTCGGAAGACACCTTAGAGCCACGTTGGCACATAAGCGCAAAAAAATGACAGACAAAGATGCTCATGGCTACACCCTTCACAACAGCAAAACTGGGACAACCTAAACAGTCACCCAAATAGGAACAGTGAAATAAAACACGGCACCTCCCGAGAGACAGTGCAAGGAATACATGGAGAACCTCTGTATCATGAAATGTCATGTTTCTATTTGTACTTTACATGACGTAATAAGAACAAGCTTGCTCTGCGTGAGTGAGGCCCGGTGTATTCTTTTAATTTCCACAATCAGTTGATGAGGCGAGTGCTGTTATTATTTCCGTCTTATAGATGAGAAAGTGAGACACAGGGATGTCAAGTAGCTTCCCCAAGGTCACCCGGTGGCCCTGGAATTTGAACCCAGGCCACCTGGTTCCCATGTAAGTGGGATTCATCACTATGCTAAAGAGCTTTTCCTTTCCTGCAATGTACAAAATATATCCACATATTAGCTCACGTCTTAATGTGTAAAAAAAGTGATACAGCACAACTATAAGGGCTGTGTAAAGATCAAAACATAAGGGGGCTTGATTACAAAAGTTGCAAGATAGCTATAGAGCAGTATACAGCCATAAAAAAGGGTGAAGTAGGTCTTTAGGGCCAGTTCTGTTTTGCTTCTTTTTGTTTCCCCTGTGCTTTTCAAGGCACCTCATACATAATAAAGACTCGTCAAGTACTGGGGAATAAATGAATAACCTCAGTGCAGTGTCTGCCCTCTTCTGACTCTAAAGGTAGGAGAAGGGAGCCCAGACCCTGGTCTTCATGCTTCCCCCGTCCCCTCCCCCAGGCCCTGTGTCCTAGGAGTCTAGCTGGGCAGGTGCAGGGAGGCTCAGGTTTCCTGAAGCCTGGAGATGGAGGTCTTTGAGGCTACGTGACAGAGCTGGGGATTCTTGGAAGAGTGATAAAGAACCTACGAAAATAAAAAATAAAAGACACTCCTTGAGTATAGCAAGCTTTTCAGGATGCCAGGTCAATACAGAAAACTCAAGTCATTTTTCTATATGTCAGCAATGAACCATTGGATGAAAAATTAAAAATGCAATACCGTTTACAATTGCTCCAGAAAAAAATATATATACTTTGGTATAAACCCAACAAAACAAGTACAGAAACTATGTGCTTAAAGTTTCAAAATATTGATGAAAGAAATTGTAAAAGACCTAAGTAAGTGGAGAGAACGCCTGTGTTCATAGATTGAAAGACTCAACATAGCATAGATTTCACTTCTCCCCAAATTGATTTATAGGTTTAACACATTTGCTATCAGAATCCCAGCAGTGTTTTTATATAGATAATAAGATCCTAAAATGTCATGGAAAGGCTGAGTAACTAGAATAGTTAAAACAATATTGAAAAAGAAGGAGAAAGTGGGATGCTATAAGCTTCCTCTGAATTTAAGGTTTATTATGTAGTTAAAGTAATCGAAATTGTGTTGTATTGGCGGAGGAATAGAAACCTAGATCAGTGGAACAGAACCTAGAACTCAGAAATAGATCCATACAAGTTCACCCAACCGATTTTTGACAAAGGTACAAAAACAATTGGCTATCCACAGGCAAAAATGTGGTCTGTGAGCTAAGTTCACACCTTGTACAAAAGTTAACTCAAAATGGATCTAAACATAAGGCATAAAACTATAAAAGTTGCAAGAACACAGCGGAACCTCTTTGTGATGTAGGGTTAGGTGAAGAGTTCTATACATGAGACCAAAAGCCCTATCCATGAAAAGGAAAATATTGTTACCTTGGACTTCATCAAACTTTGAAACTTTCGTTTCGTGAAAGAACCAGTTAAGAGAATGAAAAGACAGCCACAGGCTGTGAGAAGATATTTGCAAAAAAAATATTGACATACGCTGCATCTCTCCTACTTTGCTGGTAGGAATGTAACGTGCTAATACAGTGACTCTGGGAAGGAATTTGGCAGTTTCTTACAGGAGTTGCACTCCTGCAGATGTAAACTAGAGAAGTGAAAAGGTATGTCTACACCGAAACCTGTGCGCGATTGCCCCTAGCTTTATTTGTAATAGTCCCAAACTGGAAACAAGCCAAGTGTCCTTTAATAAGCAAATGGATAAACCAGCTACCACTCAGCCACAAAAAAAGGGAATGCAGGATTGATACACCCAACAACTTGGATGGATCTCAAAGATCTTTTGCTGAATGGGGAAAAAAAGAATCTCAAAAGATTACATACTATATGATTCCATGTATGGAATCTCTTGAAATGACAAAATTATAGAGATGGAGAATGGACCAGTGGCTGCCAGGGGTTAGGGTGGGGCAGGGCCTCACCCATAAACGGTAGCATGAGGGACTTTCTTTGTGGTGATAGAATAATGCTTTATCCTGACTGTGTTGCTAACTACACAGATCTACACGTGTTGGAAATGTGTACAAATGAAAACAAATGCATGGAAAAACTGCCAAATTCTGAATAAGGGGGGTCTTTAGATTAACGAATACTCTTGCACCATTGTCAGTTTCCAGGTTTTGAAAAGGTACCGTGGTTATTATGTAAGATGTTCGCTCTTGGGGAAGGCAGGGCGAGGGTACACGAGGACTCTGTACTATTTTTGCCACTTGTTGTGAGTCTAAAATTATTTCAAAATAAAAAGTTAGGAAAAAAACAACACTTTAAAGGGGCTTACTCATGAAAGTTTGGGGACAGCAATAGAACAGTATGCAGCCGTAAAAAAGGATGAAGTGTGTTTCTTTACGAGGAGTAGCTCTTATCGGCCAATAGCAAGAGTTTAATGAGTGGCTGGGGAGTGGATGCGTAACCTTGGTGCAATGTCTGCCCTAGCCTGACTCTGAAGATAGGAGAAAGGAGCCCAGACTTCAGTCTTCTTGCTCCCCCTCCCCCAGGCCACGTCCTGGGATCCTGGCTGGGCAGGTGCAGGGTGGATCAAGTTTCCTAGAGCCTGGAGATGGAGGTCAGCTTGGCTGAGTGACAGAGCTGGGGATCCCTGGATCAGGAATAAGCAAGTGGGCAGAGCCCGCCAGCGCTGGCCCAGGCCTGACAGGGCACACGGCCTTCCCAGGGTTCCTCTCTGGCTATTCGGTTGGGTGAATGGCCCTGGGGACAGGGAGACCCTTCTCTTGGCACAAGCTTGGCCTTTGAACTGCCTGCCTGCAGCTTTTTGAATTTTACTGCCCCCCTTGGAGCCTCCGAGGCCAGGGTTTCAATCCCCACTGCAGCTTCTTCCTAGTTATGAGATCTTGAGACAAGTCACTTCCCCTCCATGAGCCTCCATGTTTCCGTCTGTAAATTGGGACTACTATCCCCTTATTGCTAGACTCATGTGCAGCTATTGAGATTGTTCAGGTCAAGGGCTCAGGGCTAGGCAGGCTATTTGTGCTCAGGGAACGGGATGCTTTTCAACTTCCTCCCTGGGATGCTGTGTTGGGTGCCAGTGGGGAGGGTTGGGCCCAGCCTCTGGGTTTGTTCTTCTCACTGATCCATTCCACTGACATCTCCTTTGTATCCAGTTGAAAGTAAGTGAGAACGAGCATCCGGGGCAAAATCTCTAAGGGACATGGAAGACTTGAAAGCACATCAAGTGAGGCAGGGGCATGCTCAGGCTTTAGTGAGGGTGGCAAGCGGCCATGAACTGGTGGGGAGCTGGGCTGCCCGGGTTCAGATCCCAGCTCTGTTCTCTATCAACCCTTGGGCACCTTCTTGGGGGTCTTAGAATCTCAGGTTCCCCACATTAAAATGGGGACAGAGGCCCCCGACTCAGAGGGCTGTATGGGTATTAAATATTGAAAAAGGAAACATTCTGGAGTGGAAAGCCCCCTGCCCGGCACCTGGTGGAAGGGGGGGGGGTTGAGGGGGTGGGGGATGGGAACGGTCAATAAATGGCCGGGGTAATACGTATTGATCATCTCTGTGGTCTGCACCGTTGCTGTGTGCATCTCATGTAGGGAGTGGCGTTATTGAATCTGCAGGTACTGTGGCTGCTGAATTGCCTCCTCCTCCTCTACCCCGTGGCCATCCAAGTGGAGCTGAGGCAGCTGCCCTTCATGCTGTCCCCTGGGCACGGCAGTTCTCATGGGCAGCGTCCTCTGGGGACCAGGCAGAGAGTGGCTATCTGGGTTACCTGCAGCCTCACCTGACTCATTCCCCGGAAACTGGGCCCCAGCGTTCTGGGCCAGATAACATCCTCTGTGTCCTCAGATGCCCTGAGCATCTTCAGGTAGACGCCTGGTCATGAGGAGGGAGGGCCAGACCTGAAAGCCTGGTGATCAGCCAGCAGGCGGCCTCACTGGACGTGGTGAGGAGGCAGCTCAGTGTCCTGCAGACCGGGCTTCTGCTGCCTTCGCTGGGCCGGCACGGATTTTCCCTCTGCTCCCGTTGTCTGGGGCTCACAGAACGTATAGGCCTTAGGCGTCAGCAGGAGCCCCAGAAAGCACTTGGCCCAAAGCCCTTATTTTCTGATGAGGACACAGGTCCATGGAGGGTTGGTGATGTCCCTGGATAGGCAGGAGCAAACACTCCCCACAGCGGGCCTCCTCTCCACGTCTCACCACATTGCTACAGAGTTGAATCTAACCGGGTTCGTCCCCTGGTTCCACCCCATATTTGCTGTGGGAGGAAAAGCGGCAGAGGCTTCTGCTCTGTGCCTCCATTTTCTCATCTGTGAAAAGAAATCATAAGTACAAACCTCATGCTTTGAGGATGAAATAAGACTTGGGACCCGGTATACAATGTAAGTGTGTGGGTATTAAGTCGAAATGGAGGTGGGAGCCTCTGTTTGTCACAATGACACAGGCCCACTGCTGGCATGCAGTGAGAGGGGACCAGAGGCGGGAAATGTCTTCCAATGCACAGGACAGACTGACATAAAGAATTGTCCTGCTCCAAATGCCAGTAGCCCCCAACTGAGAAACCTGGACATTAGGAACCATCCAGAGAACAGGGGACTGTCTTGTTAGGACAGATCCAAGGGTAAGTCTCCGATGAAATGAGACATTTGGGGCTTGGTGTCCACGGTGCCTGCAGGGCTAAGCAAGGCTCATGTGGCGTTGGGCCTCTCTTTGGTCATTTAGGAAATTAAAAAAAAAAAAGGCTAGGATTAATTGAGGTCAGTGTTTCCCCGACTTTGGTACATGAAACAACATTTACCATTGTAATAGTTTATATATTTAATACAACATACTGGAAAAAATACCTAGCACATCAACTCCATGATGAAATGAATATTATATTTAAGATGAATGTAAAGGAAGTAAGTTTGTTTTTTAAGTGGGTAGGAGATGCTAAGGAATAGGACGGGTATGCAAAAACCAGGAAGATTATTGGAAAAGTGACTGACAGTTGAGAAGCTCTGGACCTTGGGACCCATCAGGCCCTTGTGCTCTTAGAACAGGCATCAAAAATCATGCCGAAAGCATGAGGCGGTGAAAAGGGGAAAAACCACTACCTGAAGGTGATAGACAATGGGGGTGACAGGGAAAATGTCCCACGACCCTCTTCCCTGCGATGTGGCTATGAGCTCAGGTCTGTCTTGGCACCAACAGGTGGCCTTTCCTTGCCCTTCTAGACCTATCTTGACCTACCAGGGACCAGGGCAGAGAGGGCCAGGCCTGGGGCCTCACCGCTGCTTTTTCACAGTCAGGCCTTATATTGATTGGTTTCCTAGGGCTATGGTAACAAAGTTCTACCAGCTGGGTGACCGAAACAACAGACATGTATCGTCTCACCGTTTCAGAGTCTAGAAGTCCAAGATCAAGGTGTCGGCGGGGCTGGTTCCTTGTGAGGCTGGAAGGGAGGATCTGTTCCAAGTCTCTCTCCTAGCTTCCAGTGGCCTCAGGTGTCCCTTGGCTTGTAGATGGCACTCTCACTGTATCTTCACATCATCTTTCAGGTCAGGGAGTACCTGGCCTTCACCCTTTGGTGATTTCACTTCTGGGGTGGCTGTACTCCAAGACGTGCACCCCCAAACTCAAGAGCAGTCAAAGTCACCAAAGTATGCTCAGTTAGACCCTAATCGGCTATAGCAGCCCCTGCATCGAACTTGACCTGCAGAGAGTAGAGGGTGCTCCTCCTAAGCCTGCGTGATAATCTCCTTCCTATAAACCAGGATCCCGAGGTGCCGAGATGTGTGACCGCAGGGGACACAGCTGGCAGGTGGCAGATCCCCAGGTAGGACTCTTGTGACCCTGATTCTGCTTTTGTTCCCTAGCACTCTTCCTGCCTTCTCTCTTGAAAATGCAGTTTGTTGGGTAGGCAGTTTGCGTGGGCTTGGTGTAAAATGCAGAGCCGCGCCTTGCCTTTTGATGGCTACAGAGGAGTAGCGATACTACGAGTATTACGATTATTGCTACTAACACTCTTTGAGCATGCCTACTAAAATGTGTGCCAGACACTCGTCTAAATGTTTATCCTGTATGAATCCTCAGTGACTCCATATGAAGGTCCGATGACTTCCCCTCTTGTGCTAATGAGAAACCTGAGGCTCCGTGGTGACTTGCCCGAGACCACACTACTAGAAAGGGGCAGAGCTGAGACCCAGCCTCATAGTCTGTGGTCTACCCACCATGTCACCATCTCCCATTGAGAGTGTCTGGATGACAGATGGGCCTGAGTGCATTTGACCAGCATCCAATTTTTTTGCTATTATTATGCTGCCGTGAATTTCCTTGTCCACGTGTGATGTCCGCATGCATATGAATATATCATTTAGATAAATGCCTTGGAGTGCAATTGCTGGGTCAGAGGGTGCGTGTAATTTTATTTTTTCCCTGATTCTTTGCTTAGCCTTTTAGGAAGCAACCAGGCTGTAAACTAACCTTGCTTAGTCACCAATTCTTACTCCGTGTGATTTAATAAACCTGTATTGGACAACACCTGGGAAGACAGAGAAACAAGTACATCTTGAATGCTACCCTCACAGTCAGGCAGGGGTCACAGACTAATCCATAGGTAACTCGTACCTGGGCTACCTAAGTCGGTCACGGTCCGGGGTATCCCAGGCCTAATGTTTTGGGATCTGGCCTAGGATAGAACCCCAGCTCCACTGTGCATTCCCTGGCCCATGATGAGCATACAGTAAACATTCCTGTAGCATCCCTCCCATCACGACACTCTGGGCCCGTCCCCACTCCACCCCAAACACTCTAGAGCTGAGTAGCGGCTGCCCCCTTCCTATTATCCCTACTGAGTTCAGAGAAGTTATCTTGTCAAGGTTATCCTGCCAGGTCACCTCTTCTTTTTTTTTTTTTTTGCCTGGAAATTCCAGAAATCTGGCTTTTTATGGCCATTGTCCTGACTTCTTTAATGTTAGCAATGAATTAGGATTGAAAACAAAAAAAAAGCAACATATACACAACAAAGCCCATCTGCAGACCAGATGGGGCCGGTGGGCCACCAGGTTGCCTCAGAGTCGGGCCGTCTTGGGTTTGTGTCCCAGCTCCGCCACTTCCGAGATCTGCAGCCACACCAGCATTGGCAGCCTGGGGTCCTCATCGGTACAAAGGCAATGATGGTCCCCACTTTGCACGGTTGAGTTTGAGAGATTGATGAATCTACAAATTACCTGGCATGTTGCCGGCGCTCAGTGGATGGCAGATCATCGTTATTGTTATGGCAATGACATGAAATGAAATCAGAGCTACAGTAGGTGGACAGGTCTGAGGAAAATAGATTCTGTTTTGAGCTTGTCAAGTTTTAGGTGTTGAGATATCCAGATGGAGGTATCCAGAGACAGTTGTGCATGGGGGCAGGAGATTTTTATATAGGGTGGGGAAGGGGTGTCTTTCGTGGATAGTTTGTCTTTACATAAAGGTGAGACTTTTTTTTTTTTAATAACTCTTTACTTTTGAGAGTTCTGAAAGTACATGGGCTTCCGGACACCACCTCCGTGTTGGATGCTCTGAAGAATTGTTGTCATTGCTTCCTGGAAAACAGCATAATTTCCTGAACTGACTGCTTTTCCTGTGGGAGATGAACCTGGGGCTGGTTCTTAGAAAGAAATGGCAGGGCGTGACGCAGAGGTGATGGAGGCTGCAGGTGGAGGCCACGCAGTTGCCATCGTGGATAAGAAACAAGGAGCTCAAATGATGTCAGTAAGCGTTTCCTGAGATTCTCCTCCACTGTGGGACCGTGGTCTCTTATTGGAAGAATCACTGGACTCCAGTTAGGAGATATGGGCCCTCATTGCTGTTCTGCTTTCTATTCTGTATGTGACCCTGGCCAAGTCACTTCCACCCTTTAGACCTAAGGTCATTATTTATAAAGCAAGTGTATTGGACTGTTTGTTAGTTTGCTAGGGCTACCAAAATAAAGTACCACGGGTGGGTGGCTGAAACAACAGAAATTAATTTCTTCACAATTCTGGAGGCTGGAAGTTCAAGATCAAGGTGCCAGCATGGCTAGGTTCTGGTGAGAACTCTCCTTGGTGTATAGATGGCTGTCTTCTCCCTGTGTCTTCACATGGTTATCCTTCTGTGTGTGTCTGTGTCCTGATCTTCTTATAAGGACACCAGGCATATTGGATCAGAGCCCACCCTAATGTCCTTATTTTAACTTAATTACCTATTTAAAGGCTCTATCTCCAAACACGGTCATATCCTGAGGTACTGGGTGTTAGGATTTCAACATATGAATTTGGAGGGGGGCTTATAATTTAGCCCATAACAGACCAGACTGGTGTTTCCCAAAGTATGAGCTCCTGCTACTGGTGGAGATGACTTTCCGTCAAGTGCAGAAGTAAGCCTTGAAGAACCAATCTACCCTTCTGATTAAGAACAGAGTGTTCGGTTTAGTGCTAATGTGCCTTCAGTTCCTTTCTGACACCTGCCAGAGTAAAAGGGAGAACAGACCTCGGGCACAGAGCCTTGGGCAGGCAACCATGTCTGTATTAGTTACCTATGGGTGCATAACACATTATCCTCCAACCCTGTGCCTTAAAACAATTCACAATGATTATACCACGGACTGTGGGTCAGGAATTCAGAAGCAACTTAGCTGGGGGGTTCAAGGTTTCTCATAAGGTGCGGTCCCCTGCAGGCTTGACTGGAGCTGGGAGATACACCTTGAAGATGGATCGAGTTGGTTCTGGCTGTTGGAGGGAGCCCTCAGTTCCTTGTCACGCAGCTGCTTAAGTAGTCTCACAACATGGCAGCTGCCTTCCCCCAGAATGAGCAGAGGAGGAAACGAGAGTGAGGAGGAAGCCCGGTGCCTTTTACGACCTAAACGTCATACACCATCCTGTCTACAGTGTCCTACTGGGAGACTGTGGAATGAATAGGGCACAAGTCAGCCTTATTCTCTGTGGGAGGGAACCACACAAGAGCATGAATACCAGGAAGCAAGGATCCCTGGGAGCTATTTTAGAGACCGACGTGGTAGAAATTAATAAGGGTTTTATTTTCTGATTTTCTGATTACCTCCTCTATATGTGTATACACAGAATATACATGTTAGTACTTTGTGTTATTTTTCAGTCACATGAGTGATACGCCATATATAAATATATAACCTGCTTTTTTCACTCAAGAATATTTTTTTGAGATCAATCTGTGTTGGTATAAATAGATCTGATTCATTCCCTTCAATGATAAGTACATACCATTTTTCTTTATCCATTCCCCTACTAATAGCCATTTAGATTGTGTCTGATGTTTTGCATTTTTAACAGGGATGACTCAGACCTCCTTGTATGTGTCCTAGGATAGATAATGAGAAGAGAAATTGCTGGCTTAAAGAATATGTGCGTTTTCTAGTTTGCTAGATGGGGCCAATTGTCCTTTACAATAAGTCAGATTAATTTACACTCCCCCACAAAATACAAATGTTTCTTTTTCTTCACCACATGACTAACTCTTGATGTTGCCAGACATTTTAATTCTTTGCCAGTCTGATGAGTGGAGCAATGGTATCTCAATATTTTATTTTATTTTTTTAAATTGTGATAAAAACACATAACATAAAATTACCATCTTCACCATGTTTAAGTGTATGGTCGTGAGTAGTAAGTGCATTCACATGGTGGTGCAACCGTCACCACCAACAATCTCTGGAACTTTTTCATCCTGCAAAACTGAAACTCTACCCATTATAAACTAGCTCCCCATTTTCCCTCCCCGCAACCTCTGGTCACCACCATTTTACTTTGTGTTTCTATGAGTTTGCCTACTTTAGATCACTTGAATAAGTATAAACATACAGTATTTGTCTTTTTGTGACTCTTTTATTTCACTTTGCATAAGGTCCTCAAGGTTCTTTTGTGTTATAGCATGTGACAGGATTTCCTTCTTTTTTGAGGCTGACTAGTATTTCATTGTGTGGATATACTCATTTTTTTTCTTTTCTTTCTTTTTCTTTTTTACCCATTCATCCATAAATGGGTATTTGGGTTGCTTGCATCTTTTGCCTGCTATGAACCTGAGTGTACAAATATCTCTTCTTTTGATTCTTTTGGGTATATCCCAGAAGTAGGATTGCTAGGTCACGTGGTAGTTTTATTTTTAATTTTTTGAGGAACTTCCACAGTGGCTGCATCATTTTCCATTCTCACCAACAGTGCACAAAGTTTCCAATTTCTCCATCAACACACATTATTTTCTGTTTTTTGTTTTTTAAAATAGTGGCTGTTCAACATTATAATTTCTCACCTCCCTGAGTATGTGTGAGGTTGGACAGCTTGATACACTTAAATTATGGAGAAATTACAGTCCTGAGAGATTAAACCATTTGCCCCAAACACAGGGCTGGACAGTGATGGAGCGAAATTAGAGCCCAGTGTTGTGGGGTCCATACACCCATGTCCCCTCCCATAGACGGCCCTGCCTGTAAACTTGTGGTACTTCTTTAAGACAAGGAAGGAGGGGGAGAGAGCTGCTCCTGGCTTCTGAGTTCCTGGCTGTTGTGTCTCCGACAAGTGGGGAATCTACAGAGCATTATTTTTCTTGGATCTGGAGGCCAAGTGGTGTTACCTCCAGCTAGGAGGAAGCAGTGTCTAAGCTAATACCCCGGACGGGAAATGTGTGCCCAGAAGATTAGCTCCATTGTGTGGGGCTGGACGCTTTCCACGGACTTTGTTTATGGGACAGATTGTTTTTGTGAGCTTGTTTGCTCCAGTGAGTCTCCAGGCTCCAGCGAGTGGCCTCTTGGTCATGGACAGGGTCAGATTTACGGGTAGCCCCGTGCATGGCCAGCAAAGGCCACAAAGGAACAGGTCCCCTGAGAGACTTCAGTAGCCTGCCTGGGGCTTCTTCGAAATGCAACATTGTAGCCCTATTTTATTTTATTTTAAAATTGGATGTACCACAGGGTAGTGGAGTTTTCTTCCCTCTCTGCTCTGGGAGCTGATATTTTCACATCTGTCTGCATCCTGTCAGCTCACCTCTGCACATGTCCATATGTGTTGCTGGGCTGTTAAAGGGTTTTATTTCCCCCCGATTATATTCTTCCAGAAACATCATGCACCTAACAGCACAAGCTCCCTTGCGTCCATTTGTTCCAAATCAGCGAGCAGATGGTGCCTGTCGATCTCGTGGTTCAGACCCCTCGCGCCGAGGCTACGAGGCTTCTCTCCTCGGGTGGTCCCGGAAAATGCATTGTGTCTGGCATGTGGTACAGATACCAATTGCTAACATGTGCTGTTTCTTTCTTGTTCCATCTTCCTCCCCACCCACCCAGCCACCCACCCAGCCAGACTGCCCCCTTACCCCGAGCTTCTATACTGTTCCCAAACCTCAGGAATTTAGGCCAGGCGCTCTGACAGAACAGGACGCAGAAATAAGGATAATATATAAGACTTCTTAGCTTTTTCTGAACCTCAGCTTTCTTATTGGTACAATGACCTGAAAAGGCCACCCTGAGGAAGTGTAGGACATTGGTAGCTAAAGCACTTAGTACAGTGCTAGGTACCTAGGGGTCCTGTGATTTCCTGAATGGCCACCTTGGGTCAGGCCCTGTGCTAGGGATGCAGGAAGATGAAAGGAGACAAAACCCTGTCTCTAAGAACTCACGTTCAAGGGCGAGAACTGCAATGAACAGACTGGCATATGCAGTATGGTGACGGAGATGAGCACAGAGCAGGCACCTAAGTCAGGCTGAGGGTATCAGGCAAGTCTTCCTGGAAAAGGTGACTGACATTGAGAAGTGACTCCCTCCGCTATTTAGCTGATCCTGCCAAATGCCACAGCCTCGCGTGACACTCCTTGCTGGCCTTGTGCAAATAGAAGGCCTTTCCTATCTGCTGCAGCCCTGGTGGCCTCCTCTCTTGAACCCCCTCAATTCTGTGCTGAAAAAGGAAATCTATGCTTAACTATTTCATCTCTCGTGTGACATGGCTGCAGTGCCGGTGAATGTCTCCATTCTTTACCAGAAAGGATATCATCTTAAAGGTTGTCATGACTCCTATAGTTCCACTACTTGTCGAGGCAAACGGGAGGGTGAAACAGGACATGGATATGTGTGCAGCTGTGCACATGAGAATAAGCCGGAAGAATAGAAAGATTGTAGGTTCTAGAATCAAACCACTTGGGTTCATATTCCACTTCCATCAGCTAGAAGCTGCCTGACCTTTAGCAAACCATTAAACCTCAGTTTGCCCAACTGTAAAATGGGGCTGGTATTAACCCCGACCTGACTGACTCCTGAGAGATAAGTGAAATAATGGCCCCTGTGTTCACTGAAATGTGTGTCTGGGTGCTGATAATAAAAAATGGGTGCCAGTTTTATTCAGGGATAAGTGCTCTTTGGTGCCTCCTAAATAAAAAGTGAGGTTTCTAGTTAGCAAGGAAGAAGGATATGGATGGTAGGTAGGTTCCTAGTGAATGGTTTCTGGCATGGCTGGTGAAGTGGTCTCAGCATAGCGTCTAGTATAGAGGACGTACTGGACAATGTTAGTAGTCTTGGCCATGAACTGTGTCACGTGGGCTCTGAAATTTGGACTGGAATCTACTTGGATGCAAGGAAATAATTAGGGAAGAAGGACTGAGGGGTCCCTTGGAATCACCCAGTCAAGGCAGCACTCATTGTTCCCTACCAGATCCCTCTTTTCATGGCTCATAGTAGATGCTTAATAAATATTGTGTTGAGTGAACGAATGCATGAACTCCTTCCACCCCAGCGGGCTGTAGCCCACCCACCCCTGAATCCTCACCCCTCTAGCCTCCAACTGACCTCTGAGTGGCTTGTCTGAGCCTCCATGGCAAAGCACAGTTCTGTTCTTCCCGCAGTGAACAACATCAAAATCTGTGATTATATGTCATTCCCAGCATTCCTTGGCTTGTATTTTGAAATATCCCAAGCCTTATGCCCCCTCCCCTTTTGGGTGCTGGTTTCTGTCTCCCTCTCCACCTCCGAAAGGTGCTAGCCCAGCAGCTCACCGTAAATGGTGTGAATTTCTTCCCACTGCCGTGGTCATGTTTCTTAATCAATAGCCTGACTTGTCAGCACCAGGTAAACATAGCTTTGGCTGGAGAAAGGGGAAGCCAGAGGACACTGCTGTAAAGCACTCAGAAAAGGAACCCTTTCTTCCCTACATTAATTAGGCCCTCCCCAAATCATAGCCATCCTTGGAGCAGGGGTTATGTGCCAGGCACAGACTGCTCCGAGCCCTAGACGTGCATTGACTCATTTAATCCTTACAGTCTTTCAAGATGTGATTGTCCCTATTTTATATGTGTGGGGACTAGGGGACAGATTGGCTCCGAGTTATTTAGTTATTGTGAGTCAGGCCCCGTGCCTGGGGGCTGGAGATACGGTAGTGAGTAAGACAGATAGGAATTCCTGTCTCATGGCAATTAGAGTCTAATGGAGGGATATGGACAGAAAACAAACTGCCAAGTCAACACAGGGATTTCAAATGTGTTTTAGTTAGGGCTGCTTTGGGCCGCAAGTACCCGATAAACCCAATTGCAGGGACATAAACCCGTGGGATTTATTTTACTACCTAGAACAAAAGATGGTAAGAGGATGCTGGTACTGTTTCTATGTCTCAAGAATCCGATATTTGCATGGTCTTTCCCTAGTGGCTCTAGAATGGCTGATCAGCTGCAGTCACCCAGTTCCCTTGATTGCGAAGGAACGTGCGAGACGGGGGAGGGGCAGCACCGGCATCTCTCATTGGCCACTTCTGGGTCAGATGGCCACCTCCACCTAGATGGCCATGAAGGAGAAATCAGACAGGACCGCTGGAGAGAGGGCTCCTGTATGTAGGGGTGATAGGGGGAGGTGACATTTGAACAGAGACCTGATGACAAGGGGCCCTCCCTGCAAAGGTCTGGGGACGGAGCATCCCACACAGAGAACATCACAAAGCAGAGAGCCTTGCTCGGGGGACCGCACGGTGAGATCTTGGGGGAGCGACAAGCCCAGAGTACCGGGGGCCTGTGAGCAGGAGGGAGCCAGAGGGAGAAGGAGCTGGGTGGGCAGGGTCTTTCATGTCCTCTCAGGAGCTTGGGTTTTATTCACGCGTGATGGGGAGTTACTGGAGGCTTTTAATCAGGGGAGAGAAATCATCTGATTTATGTCTTAAACGGAATTATTGGGGCAGAAGAGCTGTTGTGAGCGTCACGAGGCTTAAGGAGACTTAATTCTAGGGGATGGTCTAGAGCAGCGGTTCTCAACCTGTGGGTCGCGACCCCTTTGGGGGTCCAACGACCTTTCACAGGGGTCGCCTAAGACCATCGGAAAACAAAAAGATATTTACATGACGATTCATAACAGTAGCAAAATTACAGTTATAGAGTAGCAACGAAAATAATTTTATGGTTGGGGGGTCACCACAACATGAGGAACTGTATTAAGCGGTCGCGGCGTCAGGAAGGTTGAGAACTGCTGCTCTAGTGTTTCCCAGCTCCTTCTCTGGGGAGTTACTTTTTCCGCCTCTTGGATGCCCTTCGCCCCTTTTTTCACAGCAGCTCCTGGAGAGCTGGACTGTGTCGTGCTGATCTCTGTCCACCCACTGCCTAGCACAGGGCCAGGCATGTGGCAGCACTTGGTAAATGTCACTTGAGCTGAACGGGACAGAGGCAAGAGCTCTACTCCAAGGTTCCCAAACTCCGGCCACGCGCGTTCCACTCGCATGGTTTTGGGCTCTTCACCATGAGATTTTGCCTCCTAGGAGGCATTTGGCAATGTCAGGAGACATTTTGGGTTGTCCCAACCAGAAGGATGCTTCTGGCATCTAGTGGGTAGAGGGTAGAGCTCAGAGATGCTGCTAAAACATACTATGAGGTGTGATCGAAAAATACGGTGAATGTTTAAATTTAAAAATATATATTACAGTAAAAGACACATTGCCATTAATCCCCCTCAAAACATCCCCCCTCACTTCTTACACACTTAGCCCATCGTTCTTTCCACTTTGTGAAGCAGTTCTGGAAGTCCTCTTTGGTGAGTGCCTTTCGTTGCGCTGTCATGGCTGCCTCGACGTCCTGAATCATTTTGACTTCGGGGAAGAGCCAGAAGTCGCATGGTGCCAGATCCGGTGAATAAGGGGGATGAGGACACACCGTAATGTTTTTATTTGACAGAAATTGCCGTACCAGAAGCGATGTGTGACATGGAGCATTGTCATGATGGAGGATGAAGTAAAGACACTCACAGAAGAGGGCTTCCAAAACTGCTTTCAGAAAGTGGCAAGAATGATGGGATAAGTGTGTTCGGAGCTGGGGGGAGTATTTTAAGAGGGATCAATGGCAGTATGTCTTTTACTGTAATACCTTTGTTTTTAACTTAAACATTCACCGTATCTTTTCATCACACCTTGTACATGGCACAGGACAGCCCCTCACAATACAGAATCACCCGGCCCCAAATGCCAATAAGTGCTGAGGTTGAGAGAACCTGGAATAGACCTATGTACCTGTTCTATTATTTCCTTAGGATTTAGCTTTAAATTAATTCACTTTTTAAATTTAAAAACTTTTAGAGAAACCATATACATTACCATAAATAAGAAACCAGCGTCACTTGCCATAAATAGAAGATAGTTGGGAAGATAAATACTCAAAAAACAAAAGCCAGTTACATTCTAGCTGGATATTGTTCCCAATTCAAAGCCCTGAGTTTCCCTTTGTTATAAACGGATTTTGTTCAATGATACGAAACACTAAGAAACACCAAGGAACTGTTTCAGATTAAATCAGACGGAAGAGACATGACAGATCAATGCAGTATAATTCTGGACTGGGCCCTGGGTCAGAGAAACAAAACTTACTGAAATGACTTCATTGGCACAATCGGCAAACTTTACATAAGGACTGCATATTAGATACTGGCATCAACAGGACATTTCCTGAACTTAGTAACTACTGTGGTTATGTAAGGAAATATCCTTGTTCTTAGGAGATACATGAAGTCTTTAGGAATAAGAGATCATGACATTGGCAACTTATTCTCAAATGCTTTTAAAATAGTGTGTGGATGTGTGTATATGCATTTGTATGTGTATGTATGTGTCTATATCATGTGTATATATGTACGTGTGTATATCATGTGTATATATGTATACGTGTGTATATATACACATGCACTTATTCACATACACAGACACAACACATGCACATGCACACAAAGAAAGCAAATGTGGCAGAAATGTGAACGGTTGTTGAATCTATGGTGAGGAATATGAGTTTATTGTGCTGTTCTTGCAACTTTTCTATAGGTTTGGATTTTTGTAAAATAACAAATTAAAAGCCAGAAAACAAACAAAAGACCTCTCCTGAACATACCTCTACTATCACAAAAGCCTCAAAGTTTTTAAAAGCTCAGGAGGTCTTCAATATTAGTTGCTAATGAGTCGAACGTTTCATATTTTACTCCCCAAATAGTTGGCAAAAATGAAGCTATCTACCAAATGGAAAAATGTCTTCCATGTTGTCACATTTGTGTTGATGTGACGGCCAATTAACTAAAGCGTGATACTAGAATTGTTTTGTGGGGGGCTTTCTACTCTTGTGACGTCACGTACCTGCAGAGCTGTGGTTATCGATAGCTGTGAGAGAGTATGTTCCAGCCAGTGTGCCTGAGTCTGGGGCGCTCTTGGTGGATAATGTTAGAAAATATACTTTTTCTTTTAAGTGTTAGTGAGGTGTTAAAGATAGAGTAGCACCAACAAGAGATTTCCTCAGCAGAAGGATTGAAAGCAAATTGAAAGAGGGATGTTTTTTTTTTCCCCACTCTGCGGTTCAGTGTTTTCAGTCAATGGTCTGTCCACCCAAGGTCCCTGGAAGCTCAGCGGTGGGCATTTCTCTTCAGTCTCATGAAAGCCCTGGCCGTAGTAAGACTCAGGTTTTCTCAGCTACAAAATGGAGATAACACCCTGGAAGCCTGGTGCCAATTTTGGGGTGGGTCGTCCTGCCCTTTGAAGTCTCTAGATAATAACTGACCTGACTTGCGACCCCACCCACATTCCAAGTCCTAGGGAAATTCCAAGGTTCTTGTAAAGATGTCATCAAATTCCTAGGGCCTTACATTCTGTCACCTGAGCCCTGACTTCCTCCTGTCTCTGTGTGGACTTCTTCTCCCTCTGGCTCTCATGGCAATTCATTTGTCTTCACTCTGCAGGCATTCAGTCCCCTGCTGTGATTTCCAACACACACAAAGACAAAGACACACAAACACACCCAGATAGAGACAGAGACACACACCAATGCAGACACACACAAACTCCCGAACAGAGGCACCTAAAAACAAAAACACGCAAGCATAGACAGGCACAACAATATACAAACTTAGAAACGTTCACAGACACATACTCAAATACACACAGATACACCCACATGCATGCACAGTCAGGTGTATGTGCACACACACACACACACACACATATGCTCACACACACAGATACGGACACACACACAGACACACACGTGCACGCGCAGACACACAGACACACCAGACCTGAGTTCAGGTCCCCTGAACATACTTCCCTTCCTTCCCTTCTACTCTCCCCACCCCAGATGGTTTTCTTCACGTTTCTTCTTATCAGAACAACTCATTTCTTCTCCACCTTCTAATTCCCAAGTCTGCTCTGGACGCACCGTTGCACGTCTCCTGTCTCATGAATGTACTCTGGTTTCTTCCTCTCGCCTCAGGTTTTGCGAGAGGAAAAGAGCGTCTTATCTAATCACTTCCCCACCGGAATGAGCCATGCCGCACGGCCTCACACAACTGTGGAGTACTGGCGTGGTGTCTTAGTCCACTTGGGCCGCTATAAGAAGATTATAGAGCAGGTGGCTCATAAACCACAAGCATTTCTTTCTCACAGGTCTGGAGGCTGGAAGTCCAAGATCATGGCACCTGCAGATGGGGTGTCTGGTGACGGCCTAGTCCTTGGTTTATAGATGGCTGTCTACTCACTGTGTGCTCCCATGGCAGAATGGGGCAAGGGAGCTCTGTGGGGCCTCTTTTATAAGCGCACCAATCCTATTCATGAGTCTCCACTCTCGTGACCGAATCACCTCCCCAAAGCCCCCCTCCTAATACCACTGCATGGAGCTTTCAGCATATGAATTTGGAGAGGGGGGGGGCGCCGCACACACATTGAGACCCTAGCGGGTCATTACACTCCGTCTTGTTATGACCACTGAGAGAGGGTTTGCACTGGCGGTGGTGGTGGTGACGGGTTCATCCCCCTCTTCCTGGTAGGACTGTTGGGAGGACCATGTGAAGCCTGCTGGTAGCTGACATGGTGGTGTACACCGTATGGCCTAGTATTCCCGGTGACTTGTGCCTCATCTCTGCAAACACGCTGAGCTCTTTTCTGGCTGGGGGCTTCGCACGTGTTGTTGCCTCTGCTCGGGGTTCTCCCGTTCTTGGTATATTAGCTCCTTCCTATTCTTTAGGTCTCAACCTCATGGCCATCACCATAGAAATGCTTTCCCCAGGCCTCCTCATTGATTCCCTTCACAGCTCACAATTATTTATCGTTTGTACTTTATTTTTGGTCTGTTCTCCTCCCCTAGATAGTAAGCAAGCTCTCTGAGGATGGGAACCATGTCTTATGTTTGCCATTATATCCCCATAGGCATTTGTTGTTGAATGAAACTCACCCCCCCCCCACACACACACAGACACATCTCTCCTCCAAGAAATGGATAGCTCCTAAGGATCTTACTACCTATACAAGTGTTTTGGGGTTTTTATTTGTTTTGTTTTTTGTGTTGTTTTGTTTAATTAAAATTACTTGGGTAACAATGGTTAATAAGCATACCAGTTTTAGAATGAATGGTTTCCAGGTCGCTTCTAGAAAATCCTATCAGCAATAACTAGGAAAATTCAGCATCTCATTTCAAAAAATTTTTTATTTTAAAAGAATTTTAGACTTACAGAAAAGATACAAACACATAAGAGTATTTCCATATACTCTTCACCCAGCGTCTGCTATGTTAGCGTTGTTTATAACTACATGACAATTATCAAAACTAAGAATTCACATGGGTACAATAGTAACTGACCCGTAGACTTTATTCATATTTTACCAGTGTTTCCCTCTAGTGTCCTTTTCTGTCCAGGGTCCCACACTGCATTTAGTCATCCTGTCCTCTTCGTCTCCTCCAATCTGTGACAATTCCTCAGTCTTCCCTTGCCTTTCATGACTTTGATATGTAAATAATAATGATAATAATCATAATTTAAAAAAATACTGGTCAGGTATTTTGTAGAATGTCTTTCAGTTTGGGTTTTCCCATTGTTTTCTCCTGATGTCACGGGTTCTGGGGAAGAGTACCCCAGAGGTGAAGCGCCCTTCTCATCAAACCTTATCAATTACAAAAGTCCTAGCAATATGACTTATTACTGGTGACATTAACCTCAATCACGTCATTAATGTGATGTCTACAATTAATATGGATCATGGGTATTTATTTTATTCTATGGCTTGGAGTCCAATACTATCCTTATTGTGTTGCTCAAATGGTTCCAGCTGTGGCCACAGGAGCATCTTGTGCTGGCTTTTAGGTCCTTTGGACAAGTCCCCATCCTTTGTGAGCACTTCTTTACTTCTGACACCACAAGACGTTCCAGGCTTATCTTGTACCATCCCTGCCCCAACCCGGGAATCAGCCTCTTTCTTCTCCAAGGAGCCCTGGTCCCGTTTATTGGAGAATGGTGTTTAGAGACCAAGGTCTGGGTGGTAAGTGTGCTCATTGCTGCTGGGAAATCCTTGCTTCCAGGCTCTCATAGCGATCAGAGCTTGGAAATACATTATGTATACCAATCCATGCATATATGTATATATATACACATCTAGTATATTTATATCTGTATCTAGCCCTGTATATATACTTTTTAAAACTTTAGTTTTTCATACCGAAATACTTCCAGTTTCAATTTATAAGGTCAAGTCTTGCCTCCCTCTTTGTTTGTAACTTTCCTTATTTATCTTTGTTTGTTTTCTAATTGAAGAGCTGATCCTTAAATCTTGATCAATTGTAACAAATGTTTCCATCTCGTCCCTCTGCTCACCCTTTGTCACTTGGAAATGGCTCACAGGAGAATACAACAATGAATGCTAGATGCTGCTGTCAGAAGTGAGACAAAAGAGAACCCAGCAGATTTCATGGTCCTTCTTAGTGTAAAAAGTACTAATTACACACTTCATGTTTTATGGGCAGTGGGGGGCGTGAGGGTCAGCCCAAGGCCCTGGAATGTGAGCTCAACGTTCAGCCAAACGAATCACTTAAGATGGGAATACTAATTTATCTGAGCAGTTCTGTATCAACATGATTCTGAAAGAAAAAACAAAACAAAACAACAACAAAGATATGCCTGTTTTCTGCTCCAGCCCCCTGGAGAAAGCTCACCTAGTGTGGTCCTCTTACCGGAGCACTGTCCTTGCTCCTGGGAGCACCTTGCCTCTTGCTGGCTGCCTTCTTATCCCTTCACTGATTTCTGCCCCCCGCTCCCTTTCCCAGCGTACACGTCGTTCCCTTTCCCTCTGACTTTCTATCTTTATCTCTCTTTCCACAGACTCTGTGAATGTTCACCAGGAAGTGGGTCCTGGGAGAAACCCTTCATGGCTATATGTCCCGAATCTTTTCAATCAGAAAAGCCAAGTTTACATCTTCCTTTACTTTGTTGTCAGAGGTTGGGTTTTTCTCTTCAGGTCTCTGTTCTTGGGGGAGTTTTCTGTTCTCCTGTCCTTTCATAATGGCTTGGAGTGGTTCAGCATGAAACCTCAAGGAACACTATATTGAAAAACCAAATTTTGCCCACCATGCTCCGGATACATGAGAGATAAGTTAGGGAGGGCAAGAGTCCTCACTCTGATGGCATATGGAGCATTTATTATTTGAAACTCAAAAGCCTGACTCTTGTAGCTCCCTGCTAGGAAATGAGAAATAAGGCCATTCTAGGCATTATTTCTGTTACTGCTATCAATGATTCCAGAAGCCCACAGGCCTGTTTCACTAGGATCCTGCCACTCCCATAGCCAGGGGCAGGGGCCACCTTCGCAGTGGCCTGGGATGACCAGGAATGAACCCAGAACCCCCAGAATGAGAAGATGTCAAGTCAGGGGGAGACGGAGCCACAGGAGAGCCCATATTTTCTTAGCCGTATCCACGAAGCCTGGATGGACAGGTCTTGGCAGCCACAAACTCCCTGAGGGGCCAACTGGGCAGCCTCCTGGGGACCAGGGGAGTGCTAAATCATCGTGGGCACCAAACCATTGAGACAATGAGGAACCCATTTCAAGAATTCCAAGAATACTATCCTTTCTTGAAAGGAATGCTTAGCCAAGTCACATAGGGCTCGCAGGAAGGGAGGGAGCACGTGGTGAGTAATAATGAGAGCTGTGGGGACATGCTGAATAGTAGTGATAATACTAAGAAGAAGGAGATGACAGCAATGATGAGGATGGAGGTGGCTGGAATTTAACTCAGTTCTTCCTGATAGGCCTGGCAGGGTGCATACGTTTACTGTACACATCAGATGTCATTGAATTCTCGCAATTGTGTGAAGCAGGTGCTGTTGTTACTTCCGTTGTACATCCGAGAAACTGACGCTTGGGGTCACAGAGCTACAAAGTGGTGAAAGCTGAGTTAACATCCTGAACCCGCTTTCTGAAATCCTTTGCTTATGTGGTCTTCTGGAGGGGTGTGTGTGTGGGGGGGGAGTCCATCCTGTAAGTGGTACAGCTTTGGTTTTACTGAGCTGATTATTCAGGTAGCTATGATTGATGCTTTTGCACAGGTGCTCACGTTAGTCAGATGGTCCAGAGAAAGGAACCCAAGGCCCTTTCCCCCACAAGGCTGCAGTCTAATGGTGGAGGCACATGCAGGGCCATTTTCAGGACCATACTGTGGGGGGTGGTCACAGCACCAAGGATGGGGTTGTTAAAGTGAGTATCCAAGGAGTCGGCCAGTGTTTGGAGGCAGGGCGGGGGGAACGCAGGGAAGGTATGTCACGCAGAAGGAACAGCATGAACGAAAGCATGGAGGTATGAAATAGCATGGAGTGGCTGGAAGATAAAGCTGTAGGTGAAGGGGTTAGACGAGAGCTATAGCTGGAGAGATAAAGCAGGCGCCTTGCGTGAACCAGCCAAGCTCAGTGTTTCAGACGTGGGCTGTAGATACAGAAGGACCTGGGGTGAATTGCAGTTCAGTCACACACCAGCTGTGTGACCATGGGCTGTGTTTTAGAACTTTACTGAGTTTCATTGTTTGTATTTGGAAAACAGAGACAAATGATGTGCTATGTATGTTAGGATGAGGAAGTGGAGGCTCAGAGAGCCTAGGTCCCTGGCCTTGGGTCCCCGAGTTGATGAATGAATGCGTCAGGGTGCCCATCCACTTTCTATTACACATACAGCTGTATAGCTCATAAAGCTCCTAGATATTCTCAACTTCCCCGATTTCAGATCCGTAACCACGTTTGCATCGTAACTTTTCTCTCTTTGCACCTGTTGTTCCCAGCCTATGTGGCTCTCAAAGATAGGGACCCTGTCCTACTCTACCATCACATGGTGAGACAGTAGCTATGCAAGGGTCTTAGGCTTGCCAGTGATTCAGGAGTCCCAAAGCTGCAGAGGTCCGGGCCTCGTCCCAGATATAGCGAAGTAGCATCTTCAGGACTGCAGCCTTGAGCTTTCTCTCTCGTCCAGCTGGGATTTGAACCATGACAGAAAAGTGGTTCTTGAGTGAATAAGTGAGCAAGTCACCATACTGTATGCATTGATTGAGATAGGCTAGTACATGCTATGACAGTTAGCAACCCCAACTCTCAGTGGCTTAAAACAAGAAACATTTGGGAGTTTTTGCCCATAGTTTATATCCACAATGGATTGGCTGGGGGCTCAGCTCAACAGAGCAGTGGTCCAGAAGTGACACATACTCCCTCCATTCACACTCCTTGGCTAGGACTAGTCACGTGACCCCACCCAAGTGATCCAGGAAGCGCCATCCTGCATGTGCCCAGAGGGTGGGAAGCCAGAAGTCATGGGCAAGCAGCACCGATGACTGACTGCCAGACTCTGAAGCTGGCATCGTCAACTTCATTTTCATTTCAAATTTAGACGAAAGAAGCTTGCTCAAGGCCAGGTTGCAAATATGGAGCTGGATTTGAGCTCTTTCTCTGTTTTTTTCCTGGCTCAAGGCCATAATTTTTTTTTTTTAATGTAATGAGGCAAGATGGTGCATGGCATTAAACTTAGTGGTTAAAAGCCTAGCATGTGGATTGCCTCCAGACCTTCAGCTGTGTCACTTACCAGATGTGTGGGCTGGGCAAGTGACAGAACCATTTTGTGCCCATCAAAGAGATGGTCAAAAGAGGGAGGGGCTAAGGAAGCAAGGGTTTTCTGGAATAAAGTGTTTGAAGCCAGGTAGGGTTTACATGAGTGGTATTGATATTGGGTGGGAGTGTGTGTATGCCTTGGGGGGTGGGTGGGTAGATGTAAAAGGTTGTCCAGGATTTGGGGCGGCTCCTGACACAGCCAGGAATGGTACATGTCTGTTCCTCATAAGCGGCTTCCTTCCTCCCTGTACCACTGAGTGCTTGGGCTGCAGGAAACAGAGAAGCCAACTCAAGCTGATTTAACCGCATGCATTAGCTCAGAGAAGGGGACGCCCAGAGCCTTGTCTCACAGCAAAGAAAGTTCCCCTCGCCACTGCCCCTAGCTCGCCTCTCTCCAAGTCGCATTGGCTCCAATTGGATTTGGCCTGTGAGGGGTCAGTGTTCTTGGTGGAAACACTAGCTGGTTTAGGCAGAACGGGGAATGTAATAAAGGATGTTAGCTATCCCACAGAATTGTTGGGAGGGCTGGAGAAAGGAACGGAAGGCTAAGCTTCTAGGAAAAATGCCCCAAGCCACACTGCGGGCCTGGCCCGATGAGCTAACCACCATCCTGCCTGAGTCGGCCCTCACCGCAACCACCGCTGCCGTCAGCACCCGCGCGGCTTTTCCACCAGGAGCTCAGCCCTGCAACTGCCATCCCCAAAGCTGGCCGCTTTGACCACTGGTCACATCAACAGAACCAAGGCTCGTGATCGGATTTAGTCTCCCGTGATGCCTCTGGCCGACACAGCCTATGTCACATCCACTGTCCTAGATGCAAGGGAGGCAAAAGATTTTCATCCTGATGTCTGCTCAGGATGCCGGGACTTAGAAAGTGCGATATTCTCAAATACAGATTGGCTAGAGATATGACAGCTGTGTCACTACAGCCTGCCCATTCTTGACCAAGCACTGGTGGGTCAGAGGTGGTAGGAGGCCATAATGAGCTTGGACTGCCAACGGGGCAGAATGGATATGTGGGGACCAATGGGTTCTCTCCCCTCTCCCCATGTGCTCAGGGTGTATACATGTCTGAGATGCCGCCTAAGGCCCTACCACTTACCTTCTCCTGGCTGATCCATGCTGTCCCTGTTTCTAGAATGCTCTCTCCCCCCTGACTCTGACACACCATTCTACTTATCACATAACATTTCAACACTTGTTGGTTCACTCATTTAACTGACGCCTCTCTCTCCTTCCAGGCCATAAATATGGTGAGAGCTTGATCATAGCTACTAACGGTAACTGGCTCGTAAGTACTTAATAAGTTTACCTGGAATGAATGAGCATTACATGAATCCCATTACAGGCATTTATAAAATCCCTCTTGGATCAAAAGGCATTTTAATAGTGCTTTTTGGGAACCGTATGTTAAGCCCTTAGAGGTGGGCATACTAGAATCACCCCAGTTTTTTTCTGTTTTGTTTTGTTTGTCAAGCTCTAATGCCACCAATGGATCCTGTCATGTCCAGCCCTCCCATGGTGAGATCACTTCCACAGTGAGCCATTGGCATTGGTGGGAACCTGTGGTATGCCTGTGTCAGGGTAGAAACCTTACTTTGGGGTACCATGGCTTGAGGGTGGTGGCAGCTTCAGTTTCTATAAAAACGTTCCCCTCAATCATGTCACTGTAGTTATAGTAATCCCCCAGCCTCACCAAAATTCTCTTAAGAAGTTTCAGCTTAATTGTCTTTCTTCCTTTTCTTTTTTTCTTTCTTACTTTCTTTTTTTTTGAAAAGTTGAAAACATTTGGGTGGCTTTTCCCATATCAGGGTAGCCTTTTATAAAACTGGCTGCCAGTCTCCCAGGAAACTGGGAAGAGCTTCAGAGAGTCTGCTCTCTTTCCACGATCAAGAGGAAGTGTGGGGTAATCGTGTTCATTAAAGAGCACTTATTGTTTCCCGTCTGCTAGAATCTAATTTTATTCTCGTGCCTGCACAGATAAGGTCACATCCTCCAACTTGATTTGGAGTTTATATTGGAAGATGAAGAAAGAATAAAAAAACATTACAGGTATCCCACCCATGGTAATAATATTATAGCTATTCTTTACTGAGAGCTTAATCTGCGCAAGGCACTTTTCTACAAGCTTCACATCTATTCACGTGGCTAATCCTCCCAACAACCCATTTATATCCTTATTTTAGGTGAGAATATTGAGGCACAGTCCACCCAGAGGAGAACAAACGGTATCTTAAACTGGAGTCCTGGCCTCAGGGGATTTCTAGGTTTTCAGTCTCATGAAGACACAGGCTTTGGGGGGCAAGGGAGGGCCGTGTCAGTCACTGAGGTCAAAGTGTGTGGGTTTGGGGACAGACCAACCTGGGATGGAACCCCAGCCTTCCCACTTACCAACTATGCACCCTTGGCAAGTTCTCTCCCCTCTTAGTTCCTTGTTTTTCTTCATGTTAAAATGGGTACAGCTGTACCTTCCCCATGGGGCTATTGGGGGGACTAAATGAGTTAATGGATAGCAGCGGGAGCAGTACGGACACCCCGCAGCTGCCCATCACCTGTGATCTCCCTTCCTCCATCAGGTGGTCTGAGTGGTGCTGGCACACGGAGGGACACGTATGCCTGCTGGCCTTTGAGAGTGACATTGTTTCCGGAGGGCGGGCGGGCCCAGGTTTGCTGACACTGATGTGACCTTCACGTGGGCTAGGCAGGTAACCCATGCAGATTTTGCTGCGTGCGGAAGGGGTAGCTCCAAGGGTCTTGAGTTCACAGCAGCTTGTTGGCCCAGACTCGCCCGCTCATGCAGGCTCAGGCGACCCTTTATGCAAGAGCAAGACAGTGCTGGGATCAGGACGCAGATTCAGGTTCACGTCCGGCCTCACTCTGGAACCTGAGGCCAATTTCCTCATCTCCCTGAGTCTCCCTCCATTTTCCTACGACTTCACTTAGAAGACTGTTGGCAGTGACCTTGAAATGCCTTCAATCAATGCTAACCCCCATTCTTTAGAAACCATTACGAGAGTCCCCCCTTAGCTCCAGGGAATACAGTCCAAGACCCGCAGCGGGTGCCCGAAACCTCGGATAGTACTGAACCCTATATATATATACACTGTTTTTTTCCTATAGATACGTACATTACCTACAATGAAGTGACATAAGGGTGACTTGCACACAAGCACTGTGATCCCGAGGCAGTAGACGTGACCACGGAGGCGGCTACGTGACTCACAGGAGGGGTGCGCGTACAGTGTAGACATGCTGAACGGAGGAATGATTCATGTCCTGGCGGGGACGGGGCGGGAAGGCTCGGGATTTCGTCACACTACTCAGAACAGCGCGCACTTTAAAACTTACGAATTCCTTCTAGAATTCTCCATGTAATGTTTTCGGCCTGCGGTTGACCACAGTTAACCGTGGAGCGCAAACCCCGGGAAAAGGGGAGACGGCCGTACATCGTGTTAAGATTTTGCCTTTAGCGAGGGGCCCCCACGGTTCTCTGTGCCCCCTAATGTCGCACACGTGCCGGGCCTGTGTCCCACGTCCCGTCCCACCGTGCTCGCCACCCTGAAAACGCCCCAGGTCTGAAGAGGAGACAGAACTTCCGACACGGCCAGGCCGTTTTCAGGGCCTTCGGCAGGGTCTGGCCCAGGGAGGCCTTAGGAGGTCCGTGTTCAGAGCGCCTTGTCCTGACGGCAGCTTGGAGGGGCTGCGGCGAGTGAACCCCGGAGCGCCCCCTCTCACCTTGGCGAGCCTCGGGAGGGAAGCCGGGGGCTGAGACCAGGCGCCCTCAGCGAAAGGAGGCCCAGGGCCAGGGCCTGAGGTGGTCACGAGGCGGGAAAACGGGGCTTGCTCCGGCTTGGGCGTCAGACAGCCCCGGATGCCAGTGCCTCGCTGTGCGACCCGGGGCCAGTGACCTGACCTTGCCAAGCCCCGTTTCTTCCTCTCCGGAACGGGGAGGCTGGCGACACCCCTCTCTCGGGGCTGTCGCTTGGACCCAAGGGGAGGCGTAGAAGCGGCGACCGCACGGCGCGCACTGCCCGCCACAGCGACTGCCGGGATCGCGGTCACCGCCGCGGTCGGAGCCTCCGCAAAGGCTCGCCGCGTCGGGGCCCCGGGCGCGCGCCTGCGCACGCGCACCTGCGCACGCGCACCGGCCGGCCAGGTGAGAGGGAGGCGGCCGGCTCGCACCTGGCTCTTAACCCTTCACGGGCACGGAGGTGGGCGGAACGGGCGCAGGGGCCGGGACGCGGGGTCGCGGGGTCGCGGGCACGGCCGGGCCTGACGCGCGGCGGGGGGCGGCTTGTG